>NC_140538.1:31171667-31566667 GCF_057382185.1 Mchenga conophoros | reverse complement strand
TGAAGGAGCACCTGCAGATTCACAACCCTGTTGATGAAACTCTGAAGTAATCAGTTTGTGGAAATTTACCATTCTTCTTGCATCTGATAAATTGCTTGCTACCAACAGTGAATGGCAATAAAATATCAACTGCATTGATTTTAATGGACACGTAAGTTGGTTCCAGCATGTTTTGCATATAATGCATTAGTGACATATAAACAGCCTTCAGACATTCACATTATGTGGTGTGTGTCCTCTGTCTCTGTCCTAGCTAAACCTGGTGGCCGTGTCAGGTGTCAGTACTTTCCCGCAGTGGACAAGGTGCTCTTCGTGGACGACTATGCAGTTGGATGCAGGAAGGACCTGAATGGCATCCTGCTCCTGGACACAGCCCTCCAGCCACCAGTGGCAAAACCTGAGGATATGGTTCAGCTAGAGCTACCGGTCACAGAGGTGAGAGAACATATTTGCCCTTCAATTCACTGTGTACATGGACATCTGGTCTCTGTTTCAGAAAGTTAGGTGGAAACTGAGTAGCTTAAGCCTGAGATTAAACTTTGGGTTTTCTGTTACAGAAACTAACCAATTTCTGTAACTGTAATGGCTCAGTTACCATGGTTGCAGACTCTAACCTTACTTGCTCGATGAGTTTTTTTTTTTTGTTTGTTTTTTTTTCTTCAATTGAGTTTTTGTCTGACTCCTCCCCTCCTGCTGCATTTGAAGCACTTGTCTGACTCTTTCATTTCCTCATTCACAGAGTGCGTAATGAAGCTCACATCGGATAATGTTTGCAGAAGTTTTACATTTTAAAAAAAACCCTGAAATCACACTTGGGTATTATTTTGTTACCCATTTCTTATATTTACCATTTATATTGATCAGTTTTATAACTAATCAGGACTGGACAGATTTATTATCAGCTCAGAATAACATGTATTGCCTGTGATTCTGTAACTGTGGAAAGTAAGGCATCTGTCAAGTTGTCAGCCTCTTCCCTTGCACTGAAACAATCACTTTAAAAAATAAATAAAATGGTTATTCTTCCTGTTGTGATTGGCCATGCTGCAAAGAACATTCCAATCATAACTGTGATCATGTTGGATATTACTGGAATATTTCTCAGTGAATATGATCCAATAAAGTTATAGAAATGCACTCATTAAATGCTGTCAAGCAACTTTTGGAAATGCAATACAATTTTAAACTTTGAGCCTTGACATCTTTTTCACACCAAATCACCTTAATTGTTACTATGGATGCAGATTATAATTTAATTTACAAAGGTCAATGTCCATAAACTCTGTTAATTACATGTAAAGACAAATCTTTCAAGCCTGTTGGTTTAATTTGTAATGTCCTTGGGATGTCCATACACCTGTAGCCATACTTCAGTATATAAGTGAGGTTTATTTTTAACACACCTTTCACAATTAAGATCACAGAGTGCCTTACACCAAGATGCAAACACTAAAACAGACCCATGAACAACACAAGGTCATACACATAATTGGCCTAATGCTTTTCTGAATAGGAAGAGGTATTTTTAGAGGTTGCCTCAGAATAAGTCAAACAAGGAATGAGGAACACTGATTCCAGAGTTTTGGACCCACTTGCTAAAGACCTCTGTGTAAAAACTTTTTAAAATGACTATGAGGTATCAACCATAATCTCAAATGTGAAGACCGAAGAGACTGGTTAGAAGAGCTGGTTCATATAAGCTCTGAGATATACTGGGGTGATTAACATGTTTTTACTTAGCAGTGTTCCTTAGAGGGAAAAATTTAGGAATTAATCGGTTTCTGACATGACATTCCAGGAAAACACTACAGGAATAGAACATGCAAGCTAGTTTTAGAGGAGGAGCTTTCTTTGACACTTCGGATGATAAGAGTCTCTGTTTTGTCATAATTTACATAAGGAAAAGGAGCATTTAACCCAGACTTGATAGCAGTCAGACAGGTTTGTGGATCAGAAAGTTTGTTAGGTCAGAAAGAACAGGGCAGCTGGATATCATCTGCATAAAAATCGTAACATGCGTTTTTCATATTGATGATTATCTGTCCAAGAGGCAACATTAACAAGGTAAATGTTACAGGTCCCAAATCTGATCCTATGAAACACCACAGGATAAGGCGGCAGAAAGAGAAATTAAATCTTGAAAGTCCTGAAATGAAATACTCTGTTATACAGATATAATTTTAGCTGTTAGCATAATTACAGCAAATAAAGTTGTTAAAGATTTCACTTTACTGTAGGGTTGGTGGGTGATGAAGTTCCAACCAAAGTTTTGCAGGAGAGCGGCAGTTTAATGGGGGACGTGTGCAGTGTCGTGAAGAATGCTTACGCACAGTGCGCAACTGTGTTTTTGGACCAAAAGGGGGTATTGTTGGTTGACTTTCTACCTGTTGGGACCACAATAAATGCTGACAGGTACTGTGAAACACTGGAAGAACTCAGAAAGGCATTTCAGAACCGGAGAAGAGAATGCTGAGCAAGGGCGTAAGCATTCTCCACGACACTGCGCGTCCACACATCGCCCGTCAAACTGTCGCTCACCTGCATTAGTTTGGTTGGAACTTCATCACCCACCCAACCTACAGTCTGGACTTTGCACACAGTGACTACGACCTGTTCCCAAAGTTGAAAGAACATTTGTCCGAAAGGCGATTCTGCAGCGTCGGCGAGCAACTATGACATGGGCATTGTAAAACTGCCACAGTGTCTACAAAAATGCATTGACCGAAATGGCGATTATGTAGGAAAATAAGTCTTCAAGCTTTAAAATGATGTAAATATTCTAGAAAATAAACGGTTATTTGTATTTCTAAAACAATAGGACACCTTATTTTGGGATTGCCCTTGTACTTCTAAAAGTCCGCTTGAAGGCTGCTGGCTGGACACGTGTAGTTAGTGCAGTGTAATGTGAATTCTCTGTGCATGAGTCCGCACAGTCCCAAAAGTGGCTGGCACAAGGATGTCCACATGGACCTTTGCGCTCACTGTCCAGTGATGAACCTAGCAAACCCACTTACACTGTTCGGGAGTACACTAGCAATATGATAGCCTGATGTGGGGTTTGTGTGTTCTTTTGGTCTCACACTTTTGTGTGAAAAGTTCACGTGAATGAACTGCTACACTATCCACCCAGTAGTACACAGAATATTTAATTTAAGAAAGTGTAATACATGTGCACATGATCCAAATCTGTAAGAAACTCTTGGATCTGTTTGTCACAATTTAGATATAATTGTTTGTTTGTCTTTAAAAAAAAAAAATTGACAGTTTTTATCTTTCATAAATTGTAGGGTAATAGGTTGGTTTGTGTAATGGTTTGATATGCAGTTTGTAATTATGACTCAGTCCACATTATGGCATCAAATGGCAGGAACAACCTAGGAATCCATTAATTATAGTGGGAGAACTAATGCCTAATTCAGCAAAAGGGTAACAAACCACAAGCAGCAATACGGTGACCCCAGATCATCGTAACTAAGTGGAGCCACAGCCACAAAGCAGATGACAGTATAGTGAATTGTTCTAGTTTTGCATCACAAAGCTTAAAACACAGGACTGCAGAGACAATACAAATGTCCTCAAACTGAGGTTGTAGCTTTTTTTTTTTTTACTGAATATGTAAGTGTTAAATCTAATATGTGTTTGTGTCTGTTCAGGCCCAGCAGATACTGTCAGCCTGCCAGGAAAAGATTGATGTGTCAAACACTGAGGGTTACGAACTTTTTATCACCCAGCTGAAAGAAGGCCTGAAGAATACCTCACATGAGACAGCAGCTAATCACAAAGTGGCGAAGGTGAGTTTAATTTAAAAAAACCTTTTGTTTTCTAACTGTATGTCTCTGAGCTTCTGTACTGGAATTACTGTTCGGAAACTGTTCTTGAAGTATACTGAGAGATGTGCAGGAAATGTGATTTTATCCCTCATACTTTTGCAAAACAGCAAAAGTATGAGGGAATTCATGACAGCGTTTATCAAATGTGAAGCATAGTTTTGATGTTCTTTGACTGTTGGTTCAGTCAATTTTGGTTAGAGAGAGACAAAACCTGCAGTTTCAGAATCTAGAACAAAAAAAAGATGTAAACACAAAGCGTGGACCCGCCGACGCATCAGAAGCTGTCGGCTTTCAGCCCTGGCGTGTCTGTGGACGTGCCAACTGGTGAGAAAGCCGACATCTCACTAATTCTGATACGTCGGTGGGTCCACGGTTTACGTTTACGTCTTTGTGTGGAATCCGTTTACCTGCTCTCATTTACTGTTTTAGTTGTTTGGTTGTTGTTGAAATAGTTTTGTGAACTTTAACCTGAGATTCTGGCATTTCTGGCAAAGTACATTTATATTTAAAAATTTATTCAGGAATAAAGTGATGAATCCATATTACTTATTCAAGTTACTGATCTCTCTCTATCTATCCGCCAGCACTTTAAAACATGCACACAAAAGGCTACAGGAGTATCTGGACAACGGCCAATCAGAGAGGTCCCACCCCTGACTATCAATGATTGGTTTAGACCATGATATGGGTGTAATTGTGTGGTCAACAACAAAAACATGAGTTGCGGAGACTCTTTTTGTTTTTGTTTTTTACTCAAACTGCTGGTCGGTGCAACCTATAATTTTTTTTATTTTATTTTTTTTGTCGCACCATTAAGAAATTAAGTCGCATACATATGCAGTGTGCTGGGAACGTCTAGCAGAGGCCCCAGTCCGCGAGATCTTCAACGCACACCTCCGGCAGAGCTTCAACAGCATTCCGAGGGAGACTGGGGACATTGAGTCCGAATGGACCATGTTCAGCGTCTCCATTGCCGAAGCTGCTGCATTGAGCTGCGGCCGCAAGGTGGTTGGTGCCTGCCGTGGTGGTAATCCCCGAACCAAATGGTGGACACCAGAGGTGAAGGGAGCCACCAGGCTGAAGGAGGAGTCCTATCGGGCTTGGTTAGCCTGTGGGACCCCGGAGGCAGCCGACGGGCATCGACAGGCCAAGCAGAATGCGGCTCGGGCAGTGGCTGAAGCAAAAACTCGGGTGTGGGAGGAGTTCGGAGAGGCCATGGAAAAAGACTTTCGGACTGCCTCGAAGAGATTCTGGCAAACCGTCAGACGTCTCAGGAGGGGAAAGCGGTGCTCTACCTGCACTGTGTATAGTGCTGGCGGAGCGCTGCTGACGTCGACTGAGAAAATAGTCAGGCGGTGGAAGGAATACTTCGAGGACCTCCTTAATCCCACTGACACGTCTTCCGAGGAGGAAGCAGAATCTGGGGATGAGGGGAATGACCCACCAATTTCCGGGGGCGAGGTCACTGAGGCAGTTAAACAACTCCTTGGTGGCAGAGCCCCTGGTGTTGATGAGGTCCGCCCCGAGTTCCTGAAGGCTCTGGACGTTGTAGGGCTGTCCTGGTTGACACGCCTCTGCAATGTTGCGTGGAGATCAGGGGCAGTACTTGTGGACTGGCAGACCGGGGTGGTGGTCCCCATCTTTAAGAAAGGGGACCGGAGGGTGTGTTCCAACTACAGGGGATCACACTCCTCAGCCTCCCTGGGAAAGTCTATGCCAGGGTGCTGGAAAGGAGAGTTCGTCCGTTAGTCGAACCTCGGATACAGGAGGAACAATGCGGTTTTCGTCCTGGTCGCGGAACACTGGACCAGCCCTTTATCCTCTCCAGGATACTTGAGGGTGCATGGGAGTTTGCCCAACCAGTCTACATGTGTTTTGTGGACTTGGAGAAGGCATTCAACCGTGTCCCTCGGGGTGTCCTGTGGGAGGTGTTGCGGGAATATGGGGTGTCTGGCCCATTGCTACGGGCCATTCGATCCCTATACAACCGTTGCAAGAGCTTGGTTCGCATTGCCGGCAATAAGTCGGACTCGTTCCCGGTGGGTGATGGGCTCCGCCAGGGCTGCCCTTTGTCTCCGGTTCTGTTCATAATTTTTGTGGACAGGATTTCTAGGCGCAGCCAAGTGGCGGAGGGCTTTCGCTTTGGTGGCCTCAGAATCTCATCTCTGATTTTTGTGGATGATGTGGTTCTGTTGGCTTCATCGGGTGAGGGCCTCCAGCTCGCACTGGAACGGTTCGCAGCCGAGTGCGAAGCAGCGGGAATGAGGATCAGCACCTCCAAATCTGAGGCCATGGTTCTCAGCCGGAAAAGGGTGGAGTGCCCACTCCGGGTCGGGGATGAGTTCCTGCCCCAAGTGGAGGAGTTCAAGTATCTCGGGGTCTTGTTCGCGAGTGATGGGAGAAGGGAGCCGGAGATCGACAGACGGATTGGGGCTGCAGCTGCAGTAATGCGGACGCTGCACCGGTCCGTCGTGGTGAAGAGGGAGCTGAGTGTAAAAGCGAAGCTCTCAATTTACCAGTCGATCTACGTCCCTACCCTCACCTATGGCCACGAGCTGTGGGTAGTGACCGAAAGAACGAGATCGCGGATACAAGCGGCAGAAATGAGCTTCCTCCGAAGGGTGGCTGGCCTCTCCCTTAGAGATAGGGTGAGAAGTTCGGCCATCCGGGAGGGGCTCAGAGTAGAGCAGCTGCTGCTCCACATCGAAAGGAGCCAGCTGAGGTGGTTCGGGCATCTGACAAGGATGCCCCCTGGGCGCCTCCTGGGTGAGGTGTTCCAGGCATGTCCCACCGGGAGGAGGCCCCGGGGCAGACCCAGGACACGCTGGAGAGATTATATCTCTTGGCTGGCCTGGGAACGCCTTGGTATTCCCCCGGATAAGCTGGAGGAGGTGGCTGGGGAGAGGGAGGTCTGGGCCTCTTTGCTTAGGCTGCTGCCCCCGCGACCCGGCCCCGGACAAAGCGGATGAAGATGGATGGATGGATGGACATATGCAGCCAAATTGGTCGCACTCTAGAGCCCTGCATATAGATAGTCTTCTCACAAAACCCTACTTTTGTATTTATTTTTATATTTTGGTGCCAAAAGCAAATATTACTCGTGATTCAAGGAGTTATTTACACCTGGGTCTGTCTAATGGATATGGTATGTTAAAAGGTCCTGTTCACACCATGTAGTGCTTTCCAAAATCAGTACTTGGTTTTTGTTAACTGTTACTGTGTGTACACAATGTGTCACTGTAATCCTGGAACACTGAGCTAGTACATTGGATTTAATTGTTCTGCTGGTCAGTTTATTCCCAAATTTGGCTGCAACTGCAAATTTAGGCCATTAAGGCCAAATGTGTTGGAAGGACATTTTGAAGTGACTGTGGTTCTGTGGCCTGTCTCCCCCCCACCCTGGACCCCCACCAATTCGCATACAGTCAGAACAGGAGCAAAGAGGATGCAGTCTCCATCGTGCTGCACTCTGTCCTCTCACACCTGGACAACAACAACACCCACGCCAGAATGCTGTTTATAGACTTCAGTTCAGCATTCAATACAATCCTCCCTTCACAACTCATCAGGAAGCTAACAGACCTGGGCATCAGTTCCCACATGTGTAAATGCTTACTGGACTTCCTGACCAACCGGCCCCAACGTGTCCAGCTGGATAACCACTGCTCATCTACCATCACAATGAACACTGGTGTACCACAAGGCTGTGTGATGAGCCCTTTCCTCTACTCCCTCTTCACCCACGACTGCAGACTTGCCGATGGTTCCAACGCAATCATTAAGTTTGTAGATGACACCATGGTGATTAGCCTCATCAATGACAACGATGAGGCCGCCTACAGGGAGGAGATGGATCGGCTGTGGAGCGTGTGAGCAGCTTCAAGTTCCTGGGTGTCTACATCTCCGAGGATCCCAACTGCTTCAAGCTGGAGGACTCTGAGAAAGAACCACCTGTCCTCAGACATCCTGGTGAAGTTCTACCGCTGCACCATCAAGAGCACTGTACACCGTGTACATTGTAACATACCCATAATAGACCCATATTTTTGTATCTGCTAATATATATTTTGTAATATATCTATATTATTGCTAAAGCACTTTCTGGATAGATGCAAACTGCATTTCGTTGCCTTGTACTGGTGACATGTGCAATGACAATAAAGTTGAATTCTATTCTAAGTGTTCTGTGTGTAATTTCTGCTGATAAGTTTTGTAGTAGTAGGACAGGACAAAGCAGGACAAAGCTGCTGCTACTGGCAGGTGTGCTGCTCTGCAGCACTTTTCCTTTGATGCCGTAACAATTATCTGTAAAAGAATTTTGATGATGCATGCATGCATGTATGGATGATACCTATTTGTGTGAATGTTATTCTGGATTTCATTGGAAAATCCAGGCCGCATAAGGCCGCTTGATTTTGTCCCTGTGTTTCTCTCCGTTTTTGTGTTTGTTTGTTTGTTTGTTTTTAAACCCAGGACTCCCAAAAAGCAGCCAGTTCAGTTTATACTAAGATACAGCAGTGCAGAATTTTGTTTACATTACATATTGTTTATGTAACCCACTTGGTTTAATGGTAGACCATTAAATTGTCGACGCATGCCACACACTGTGTTTAGGATGTAGGTTTTCTTTATTTACAGTGATGCAGTTTACTCTTTCAGTCTGCCACGTCCGCCAGCTCCACCGTTGTCTCCAACTCCACACACCTCCAGGTGCCGGTACACTAGTGAAATAGGGGAGGCATGATTAGGCAGTGAACACCATCTGTTTTAACCAACCTCCCCTGGCAACTACCGACAGAACCCACTGCACTCCTTCCCTGCAGCCGAGCCACAGACCACACTCCGCTATAGTCTACTAAACTATTATTTTCTTTTAAATCCCCAAATGCAGCAGTGGTATATAGAAATTTAAGGATCAATGTAAACCACCAATAACATTTGAAATGGCTCATTTCAAACATGAACTTTAAACAACACTTTGAGTTTAGCACTCTGAAACATAAAACCGTAAACCCAAATAGGCCGATTGCTATCTGCTACTGCCACAGACTACTAAGAGCTGTTGCTACAGCTCCATTCTTTGTACCCATGTGCAATTTTAGGAATGCACCAAGCTCTCTATAGGTTCTCATGTGTGGCAAGAGATACTTTCCTGACAGCTCAATATTAAATTAATAACTGAGTAATATTTATTTGTATAGCACGTTTTATCAATAAAAAATTTAAATCCCAGCACTATCTGAAGCAACACTGAATACCACTGTGCACCCTGAATATAACAAAGTTTGTCAACATCTCACTACACATAGTCATCACCTCAATGCACTTATTTTTGTAGTTCAGTTTACCAAAAAGACAACGCACAATAAACAAAGTTGAGAAGATTCCTGTTTGGTTTTAGTTATTTTTATTTTTATAAAGATACTTCAACAATACGGTTGTCATGAAGTTTTTGTTTTACACACAGCTATCGTGAAGTGAAAAAGAGTGTAGGCCGAGTTGCGAATGGGACCACCAAAGTCATGGTTCTATTTTGATGCTGCTTAACTGTTGTTTTGTTTCAGATATGATTATATATAGACCCAACTCTTTCCTTTGACTATGCTCATAACTGCCTTTCCTTTCTTCCCCTATGCTTCTGATCTCAGTGGGCAACAGTGACCTTCCATCTTCCCCACCATGTGCTGAAGCTCGTGGCTAGTGCCATTGTCAGCGAGCTGAAGAAGATAAACCAGAACGTAGCTGCCTTGTCTGTGGCCTCATCCATCATGGACAGGCTCTCCTACCTCTTGTCAAGCGCCAGACCTGAGCTTGGGGTGGGCCCTGGGCGCTCTGTAGATAGGTGAGAGTAAGCTTTTTGTCACATTGTGCATATTCAGGTCATTTGCACTTGAATCAGAATAAATTTTTTAGGTATAATGCAAGTATGTTTTTGATTGAGCTTTTTAAACACAATAAAGAGTTTGTGGAGTAGTGTGTAGAGACGGTACCTTGCTCAGGGGTACTGCAGGGTTGCAAATGGTGGATTTGAACCCCTGACTTTCTGATCATGGGGCGAGTGCTCTACCTACTGAGCTATCCCTGCTCTATCTTTCAACTTAACCACTTAACTTAACCCTCTGAGACTTAAACATATGACAAAGTTTTCACACATACACTGCGTTCCAAATTACTATGCAAATTGTGTTTAAGTCTCATTAAAATTAAATAAGTTGTTTTTCAATTAAACCCATGGATGGAATAGTGTGTCAGGGCTCTTTGGATCACTGAAATCAATCTCGGACAACTAGGATCATTAGTTTGCCAGCTGAGCCCAACTAAAGGAAAAACTACTAAAGAAGGATGTTCCACATTATTAAGCAGATCAGCATTTTCAAGCAATATAGCAAGGAAAAAGGATCTCTGCTGCTGCTGAAAAGCCTGAAATAGTTGAATGCCTTGGACACGTAATGAAAACCTTAGATATTTCACGAAAGCATGATCACCATAATGTTAAGAGATTTGTGGCTGAATCAGAGCACACATGGGTTCATGCAGATAAAGGTACAATGATGAAGGTTTCTGCCAGACAAATACATCAGGGGGGGGCAGCTGCTAGAAGGCCATTACAAAGCAGCAAACAGATATTTGAAGCTGCTGCCGCCTCTGGAGCCCTGCGAACATCAAAGTGTAGGATCCTCCAGAGACTTGCAGTTGTGCATAAACCTTCTATTTGGCCAACCCTAACCAATGCTCACAAGCAGAAACGGCTGCAGTGGGGCCCAGAATTACTTGAAGACTAATTTTCAAACAGTCCTGTTCAATGATGAGTGCAGTGGAACCCTAGATGGTCCAGATGGATGCAGTGGATGATGCTTGGTGGATGGCCACCATGTCCCAACAAGGCTGCAACGTCAGCAAGGACGTGGTGAAGTCATGTTTTGGGTCAGAATCACGGGGAGAGAGCTGGTTGGCCCCTTTAAGGTCCCTGAAGGTGTGAAAATGACCTCTGCAAAGTATGTAGAGTTTCTGACTGACCACTTTCTTCCATGGTAGAAAGAGATGAGCTGTGCCTTCCGCAACAAAACCATCTTCATGCAAGACAATGCACCATCTCAAGTTACAAGGAATACCTCTGCATCATTGGCTGCTATCAGCCTAAAAGGAGAGAAACTCATGGTATGGCCCCCATTCTTCCCTGACCTTAATCCTATTGAGAACCTTTGAGGCATTCTCAAGCAAAAAACTATGAGGGTGAGAGGCAGTTCACATCCAAACAGCAGCTCTGGGAGGCTATTCTGACATCCTGCAAAGACATTCAAGTAGAAACTTTCCAAAAACTCACAAGTTCCATGGATGCAAGAATTGTAAAACTGCTATCAAATAAGGGGTCCTATTTTAATATGTAACTTGACCTGTTAAGATGTTTTTGTTTGAAATAGCTTTTGATTTCAGTAAAATTGATTTACTAATGCTGCCAATTCAACAAATGACCATTTTCAATTCTCTACAACCTATAAAATGTTTTGAAACTGTGTGCGTAATAACTTGGAACAGTGCATTTTAAGTTTTTTATTTTTGAAAAACGTACTGTTTTCATTGGGAGTTTTGTTCAGTAACATTTGAATTATACTCTTAACCCTCCGGCTATCCTGGGCCCTTTTTGTGCCACTTTCATGTTTTAAATGCATGCCATTTCCACTGTGTTCAGTGGAATATAACCAAATTTGCCAAAGGATAGTTTTTTTCTGTCAATTTTAATATTTCAGTGTGAATTTCTTAAATCAGCCTAAAATGGCTGAGCAGCAAAAATCCCCACACCTCAAACCCTGGGGACCGTTTTCGGCCCATTGACTTCCATTATAAACGCTATTTTTCACTGCAGAATTATTACCGTTAACATCTGGGTGACGGCTTAGGTTTCGTTTTTGTTTTGTAGAAGAGGCCTTAGAGTTGTAATTTTTTTATTTGTCCACCAGGTGGCGCCCTTGCTCCACATTTGACCCCTGCTGGAAAACAGCGGGCTGCTTAGAGAGACCTGCGGGAAATGAAGCCTCATTTCCGGCGTGCAGCAGCGGCTTCGCCCGCTGATCGGGCGGGACCATTTTCGGCCCTTAGGACCGTGAGAGGGTGCTTTTTTTTTTTTTTTAGTCAACAGGAAATGACGTATTTGTTGTCACGTGGTATCGGGCGTGTGTGCTGGAAAAAGGGGTCCCCGGTGATCGTGCCCCGGTAATCGTCGCGACTTACCCCGGCAAGATGCACTTATTTCGGCCTAGAGGAGGAGCATTTGCCGCCTGGAGACCATTTTCTGGTCCTGAAAGAAAAAATAAAAGGCGATCGAAATGAATGTTGGTGCCAATCTTTAGTCCATCTAAAGGCCTAATTATAATAACAATTGAATATTACCTCAAATGTTTTTTTTGGGAAAATATTCAAGTTTTATGTTTTTTGGGGCAAAAAAAGCAGTGCGCTCATGTGACGAAACCGGGATATAAAGGGTTAAAATCCGCGAAATGTAATTAAAACTTGACATGAATATTTCAAGGAGAAGTAGGTCTAAAAGATTGGCTAATTTAAAGTGGAATAAAATATTAATATATAAATTTTTTATAGCACTTTTTTGGGCGTGGTCGATTAGGACCGATAGTGTGTGCATTTTATGAAATGCACTCCTGCAAAAAAAATAAAAGTGGATCGAAATTAATTTTGGTGCCAATCTTTGGACCATCCAAAGGCCTAATTATAATAACAAACAAATATTACTTCAAATGTTTTTTTTGGAAAATATTTAGTTTTTTTGTTTTTTGGGGCTAAAAAAACGGTGCGCTCATGTAATTAAACTGCGATTAAAAGGGTTAAAACCCCCGAAATAGAATTAAAACTTTACATGAATATTTCAGGGAGAAGTAGTTTTAAAAGATTGGCTAATTTAAAGTGGAAAAAAATATGAATATATAATCTTTTTATAGCATTTTTTGGGGCGTGGCCGAAAACGGTCCCCAGGGTATTAGGTGTGATTTTTTTTTAAAGGATCGCCAGAGGGTTAATGGTTGATGACTCAAACATTATGCTGACTGTCATTTGAATCGACAATTTCAGAAAATCAAAGAAAAATATAATTTGCTTAATAATTTGGAATGCGGTGTAGTGTAAACTACAACAACGATGTAGTCAAAACAGCATACCAGGTGTAATTTCAAGAATGCCTTGTATTATTCTAAAAGGTCTTGTTCTCTGCAGATCCCTGATGTACAGCGAGGCCAACAGGAGGGAAACATTCACATCGTGGCCACATGCTGGGTACAGGTGGGCTCAGCCTGATCCAATGGCACAAGCAGGGTTTTACCACCAGGTGGGTTCTGTGAGAATTCTAAACTGCCTTTACATCTGTCAGCTCTGACGAGCAATGTTATATGCACACATGTGGTTCACATGAATCACAATATTTGCAAGCACTCAAAGGGAAGATTTGCATGGTTAGTGGAAAATGTTGACATTCTACTTGACTGCAAGATTATGAAGTTAAAGGAACACACATGGACTCATCCAACCATATAACCATGTTAATTTGCTTTGTAATGCAAACTGTTTCTCGTGCACGGGAGAGACCGGACAGGCGCCGTTCCTTCGCTTGACCCCAGTTGCTCTCGTCCGTTCTCCCGTAACACTGCCCTTTTATTGAGGTTACATGAATATGCATAGGTTCATTAACATATGACGTCTACATACAAACAAAGAGTACCTTGCCTGTGTGTGTGTGTGTGTGTGTGTGTGTGTGTGTGTGTGTGTGTGTGTGTGTGTGTGTGTGTGTGTGTGGTGTGATTTGTGTGAGGTCAAGATGTGACCCTGTGAAGACTCCCCAAAGCTGGTGCCAGGCGTCTAGCAGATCTATCTAAACAAAAGGCTCTTATACTTAAAGAGATATACGTGTGTTTGCTATACCATATATCAACAAAGAGAAGATAGGACCTCTCTGATGTTCCTAGACTGTGGGTGTGCATTCTAGTGTGGAATACACACCAAGCCTTTGCAGCCTGCTAAAGATCACAGTCCTATCACTACACAATTGATTATACACCTCTAAGCATATATGGTTAAATATTTCTAAGCATAAATGACAATCAACAATACAAAACCTAACACCATTTTTATCTGTAGTGACTTCATGTTTGTTTGTTTTTTTTATTAGTGCTGTCAATAGATTAAAAAAAATTAACTAGCTAATCTCACAATTTTCTGTTATTAATTGCGATTAATCTCAATTACTTTATTAATAGCCTGGCTCCAATTACATTTTTTTATTCTTTATATTTTAAGTAATTATCGTTGTTCACCGAAGTCCAGTGGTCTCCGGTGAGAGCGACATTCCTTACTTGCACAAGCTTGCTGGACTGCTGAGCCCTCTGGTCCCCATACAAAGTGTGCAGTCTCGACACAATGGTTCCTCTCGAGGGCAGATTGTAACACTCATCTCCTGATGCAGCACGAATGACTTCTCTCAGTCCATCATCTTCTACTATGCTAACTGGTCGGCAGTTTTTAGCTATCCAAACAACCAAGGAATTGGTTACCTTTTCTCTCACATTTTTTGTTATTCGTCCACAAGCACCATACTCCTGAAGCGTAGACTGGCGAGGTCCCGTAGAGGTGGATTCAGTTGGGTGTTTTGCTCTCAGGTGATACGCCAGTGATGAACTGCTTCTGTGGTACTTGAATTCAGCGTTGCAAATTGTGCATCTTACTCTCGTTTTGTCCAACAAGCCATCAGGCAACTTCTTAAAGAGAAACTTTCCACCCAAAAGTCCGCCCTCGTCCATGCTTGCGTGTGTTAGCTAGTGTTAGCTAGATAGTAGCATGGTGTCACTTCTTCTTCTTCTTCTAATCATTTCTGTCAGGCCAAACGCCAGCATAGCACACTGTTGCCCCCTCCTCCAGAGGTGCTCATGAATTTAAAGGTCTTAGATTACAGGAAATTAATAAAAAAACAAAATCAGCGTTAAATTTTTTTAATGCATTAAACATTTCGCGTTGATCTTAACAATTAACGCGATAATTTTGACAGCACTATTTTTTATATATATTTATTTTTTACAACATGTGCTGTACAAACACTACATTCTTTACAATAAAAATCAGCAGGGAAAGTAGGCGGTCAGTGAAATTAACCCCCTCCCTACTGTGTTCCTGCAGCCTGCCTCATCAGGGGATGACAGAGCCATGTGTTTCACCTGCAGCGTGTGCCTGGTCTGTTGGGAACCAACAGACGAACCTTGGTGAGTGGATTATTAAATAAACACACATGCATCTTACTCACAACATAATAATTGTATTATAATGGCAAGCGTTTCTTTATTACTCCCCAGGTCTGAACATGAGCGGCATTCTCCCAATTGTCCATTTGTGAAGGGAGAGCACACACAGAACGTCCCACTGTCGGTGACACTGGCAACAACACCCGCACAGTTTCCAAACAGTCCTGATCGTTCAGACAAGATTGCTTGCTATGGTTTTGGCAGCTGCCCACAGTTCCTGGCTGCTGCCACCAAGAGGGGCAAGATTTGCATCTGGGATGTCTCCAAAATGATGAAGGTCAGAGTACCAACCAATCCTTGCCTGGCTGACTCTTTACCTGCACAATGGAATGCATGCACAACACAGCACTTTATAGTGCCCTACCAGGTCTTAGAACAAAAAGCAATGCAACAGTGATATCACAAATCCATCGACCTACTTTATTGGTAAAAGGCATGATGCCAGCAAGGGCACTCAAAAATGTCTGGTTAAAGCAGCTGATTAAAGTAACTGATCCTTGTTACCAACCCAAAGCACGTCTTTTAAGTTATAATTTCCCAGATACACATGGTGCATAGAAACAGTTGAGCAGCTTTGTTTTACTTTGTTACCATATCAGATTTGTAAAGAAGTCACACTATAACTAAGTCTATGTACGAGCCTCAGCAGGACACTAATACACTTCCTGAGGCTCTTTTCAACATGTTACATGATTTGATTGCTTACTTGCTTAGCTTGGAGCATAAGCAGACAAAAGTTGAGTGAGTAGGGCAGTCTTGTTTATGTTGTTGACTATGACTCCAGGTAAAAAGTGTGTACCTGTGTGTTCAACAGGTGCACTTGAAGTTTGACATCAACCCATATGACCCAGCCATTCTGAGACAGTTGATCCTGTCTAGTGGTGAGCAGGGCCAGCATGCACTAACTGAGTCTCGGAGACCAACTTTGGCATGGTTAGAAGAGTCATCCTCCTGCTCCGATTTACCCAAACTTGAGGGAGACAGGTAAAACACATTCACATTTTAATTCATTTAAACTTGAAAGATAATTTTATAGGAATATTGTGTTTGAAATTATTAATAAGGATACAATGTTTTAGAGTTGACCAGCCCTTTCAGACTCATGGATTTTATAGTATTTCCAGTACAGAGAATGTTCCTGATACAAATTGAGAAGAAAATGTTCTTTGTTGCAGCATGTTTCTCCTGACAAACTCCAGCATACATTTCTATTCTGTATTCAACAGTTTATTTATTAAATTAATTATCTATAAAAACCCTATACAAAATGTATATTCAAAAATTAACTGGTTGAGTGTGGGGGGAGCATGTATAGCCAGTATCAGAAACTAATTTGAGCGTATAATGGCATCTGCTTCTTGGGATTTTTGTGGTGAACATAGGTTTGAACTGATTGGTTTGTTCTGCTTTAAGTAGATGATAATGACTTGTCTGTGACATAAAATGTGACAGTTTAGCAAGAGGTAATGCTTTTCTGTTATGTGAGGAAAAAAGGTGAAAGTGTTTAAAAGGGGAAAAAAAAGAGAAAAAAAAAGAATAAAGAAAACCAAAAAAATACAATAAACAATGTAAAAATAAAAGTAAAAAGAAAGAGGGATTTAACTTAGTATTTGTAAGTTTTTACAGTCAGGGTTCTTAGTTTTTGTTTTATGATATTAGTCTTGATTTTTCTCACTTGTTGTTTTCCAGTGATGACCAGTTGGAGGACTCAGACAGTGATGAGCATTCCCGGTCAGAGTCAGTAACAGGTACAAGCATTTGTAACTTCCTTTTTTTTTCTTCCTTTTTTTTTTGTAAAAGTTCAAAGAAACTATTGACATTGTTGTAGTTTCATTTAGATATTTCTTTTTATTTTGACTTTGACTTAACATTGATACTAATATTACTTTGTTTCAAATATTTCATGTGTCTAGCATCTGGTATTTAAAGTTTTATATTCTTTTTGTTGTTTAATGATTGTCAGCAAGCATCTTCTAGGTACATTTTTTGGCAGTAGGAGCCTATTACATTCTGCAAATTGCTGGGAAACCAAGTGAAAGTACATATTTCAGGGCAAAAAATTGTCACGGAGTTCAGTGTTTCTCTTTTTTAATAAATAGAATGAATAAATAGAATGTTTTAATAGTCTGAAATCATAACAATCATGAGATACTATGAGTGCACTAAGTTCCCAGTAGGGTTGGGTGACTGGACAAATATATCGACGATAGGCTGAGCCCATCGGCCATCGTTTTTACAAGGGCGATTTACTTATTCATTTGCCCATGAGTGAGTTTGCTAATAATGATGGAGCAGTCAACAGGAAAAAATAATAGGGCTGTTTTAACAGCACCCTCTTTCATCTGTGCGCAAATGCGCCCTCCTCAGAGTGCACCGAAATGCTCGTTGATGGAGCTGCAGAAGCTGGTGATAGCCCAGCATACTCAGCGGTGGACACGTACATGCTGTGCAAGTTTGTGGTGTTTCAGTACTTTGCTCGCACTATATGTCTGCACAAGTGGCACACTGCTGTGGTTACATCCTTAGGTTTAACTCTTTCATCCCAAATTGGCAACTTTATATATATTTTTTTTTAGGGCTGTCAGCGTTAACGCGCCATCATCACGACTAACACAATTATCAGTTAACCCATCTGTTGTGCAAACTGAGTCAAAATCCCTGAAATGTCTCTGTCAACGCATTTCGGGCAGTTTGTCCAAAGTTTATTCATTCTGTGCTCTAGATGGGTTGAGCGCGTTAAAAATTTGAATCGCGTTAATCATGACGACCGCGTTAACGCTGACAGCCCTAATTTTTGGGGGAAATTAGTTCGTCCATGTTTGGACTTCTGTATTGTTAACACACAAATCAGTCCGTGCATGATTACATTGCTCCGCCCATCAAAAAGTCTGCGAATATTTTGCCCATCGTCGATTATTGGACTGACAATTGTTGGTTGGAAGATTTTTACAACCCTATTTCCCAGCCTCATTTAAATAATGTTGTTTGAATTACTGATTTTGTTATAGTTTGGCGAAGACTAACTTGGACCATTTTTTCCCCCCCTTCTCTTTCAGGCCAGCCGTCCCAGTGGGAGAGCATGGATGTGAGCCTAGGAGTGACGGCACTGAGTGTGCTCCAACAGCCTGAGAAGCTTCAATGGGAGGTAGTAGCCAGTGTGTTGGAGGATACTGTTAAGGACCTCGAGGAGCTTGGTGCCAACCCCTCATTAAACCAAACTAAGATTCATAACCAGGCCAAAACAAAGGACAAGGCCCCTGACCACCACAACATTCCCTTTCCTTGCTTGTTGGCTGGAGGCCTGCTCAGCTATCGCTCAGCATCCAGTGTTCCCATGGTTCGACCTACAACCACAACCACAGCTACAACACGCAGGACCGCAGATGGTCCACTTAGGACTCATGGGACCGAGCCCTTTCACCCTGGACCTCTACAGGAACAGGGTCCTATGGAGATAGAGACTTGTAATCCTCAAACTGCAGCACAAGAGCAGGGTTTCTCTAATTTAGCAGGTTCCCAACCTGCTAGCCCCTCTTCTCTTCCAGCTGTACGCAGGACTATACCTGTGCTTCTGCTGTACAGTATCAGAGAAGTAGATGACAAGTCCTCAGGACAAGTCTTTGCTCAGATGAATAACCTAATGAGCAAGGGGCTCCATGAGGAGGGCTTCACTGTGCCACAAATCATTGAGATGGAGTTTGACACCCACGAGCAGCTTCTTCTTCAGGACCCCCCCATCACTTATATTCAGCAGTTTGCTGATGCTGCCAATCTGGCAGGGTTGGATGGGCATATGGAAAAATGGAGCACACTGGCTGCAGCAACAGCCTCCAGTCCGCCTCGACCTGGAGCACTGGTACAGTGCTTGAGGCTGCCCAAACAGCTCGAGGAGGAGAATCTCTATGTGGACTCGATAACACCCTGCTGGGATGGTGTGCACCTGCTGGTTGCCCTGCAGCCCTGTGGCTCTGAGTCTCTGAGTGCTACAAACCAAGTAGAAGCTCTTAATAATCTCAACCGCCTGCACTCTGCACTCTGCAGCCAACGAAAAGCAGACCCCTTACATCCAGTTGCAAATGGGGTGGAAGGCCACCACCCAGGTGGATCGCCACCACAGACACCGCTCATCCTTCCCCCAGGAGACCAGCAGCAGCAAAGGTCCCCAAGTGATGAGAGTGGAGGTGGATATCTTGCACTATACAAGCTCAACTATTCCACCCGTATTGTCACCTTGGATGAGGAACCTATCAAAGTACAGCAGATCTGGGACTCTCGGGATGCCATTACCTCCCTTATTTTGCTTCCTCCTGATGTGCTTGACAGCAGGGAAGATGACAGTGAAGAGGCTCCTGAGGAGGCTCTCCCAACAACTCCAAAAAATAGCTCTTCTGGGCTTGGAACAGGTCCGTCAGGCTCTGCTGAATCTGGAACTGGGACTGTGTGTGGAGCAGCTACCAACAGCAGCAATACTACTGTTACCAGTCCCTCCACCTCTGCCTCCACCCACAAAGACTCCAAGCGGCTGGAGGTGACAGGCCTGGGCCACCTGGTGGTAACCACACGGGCTGGGTTTATTATGATACTGGACCTGTCCACACTAGAGGTCCTAGCTAAGGTGGAGCCACCTAAAAAGGAGGGGTCAGCAGAGGAGACGGACCCATTTGTCTCAGTTACCTATTGCTCTGGGACAGATCGCCTTTGTGCCTGCACCAAAGGTAGGTTTTTCCCTTCTTTTTGTTTCTGCATATTTCCCTGCTGACAGTATTGCTGCTGATGGAATAAATAAACAGACTTTATCTTTTTATGAAAGTTTTTCTTTCATGTGTGCAAATTTTCTTAGACTTATATCATCATATTATGTATTTTATGTTATAACTCATTAAGTCTAGTGTAAAAGTAGTGCCCTTTTGTTCACAAAGTTTATGGGTGTTCTGTATAAAACAATTAAGGGTCGGATTTATGTTAGATTCTTATTAGTAATCTCAACATAAAATCTGGGCCATGTGTATGTCAGTACTTTGGAAATTCCTTACTCATCCATCCATCCATCCATCCATCCACTTTCTTCCACTTTATCTGGGGCCGGGTCGCGGGGGCAGCAGCCTAAGCAGAGAAGCCCAGACCTCCCTCTCCCCAGGCACCTCCTGTAGCTTATCCACTCAGCTCGTGGCCATAGGTGAGGGTAGGGATGTAGATTGACCAGTAAATTGAGAGCTTCGCTTTTATGCTCAGCTCCCTCTTCACCACGACGGACCGGTGCAGCGTCTGCATCACTGCGGCCGCAGTGATGCGGCCGCAGCACCAATCCGTCTGTCGATCTCTGGCTCCCTTCTCCAATCACTCGCGAACAAGACCCCGAGATACTTGAACTCCTCCCCTTGGGGCAGGAACTCATCCCTGACCCGGAGTGGGCACTCCACCCTTTTTTGGCTGAGAACCATGGCCTCAGATTTGGGGGTGCTGATCCTCATTCCCGCTGCTTCACACTCGGCTGCGAACTATTCCAGTGCAAGCTGGAGGCCCCCACCCGATGAAGCCAACAGAACCACATCATCTGCGAGAAGCAGAGATGAGATTCTGAGGCCACCAAAGTGAATGCCCTCCGCCACTTGGCTGCGCCTAGAAATCTTGTCCATAAAAATTATGAACAGAATCAGTGACAAAGGGCAGCCCGGGCGGAGCCCATCACCCACCGGGAACGAGTCCGACTTATTGCTGACATTGCGAACCAAGCTCTTGCAACGGTTGTATAGGGATCGGATGGCCCGTAGCAATGGGCCAGACACCCCATACTCCCGTAGCACCTCCCACAGGACACCCTGAGGGACACGGTCGAATGCCTTCTCAAAGTCCACAAAACACCCCCCAAGTATCCTAGGGAGTATAAAGAGCTGGTCCAGTGTCCCGCGACCAGGACGAAAACCGCATTGTTCCTCCTGTATCTGAGGTTCAACTAGCGGACGAACTCTCCTTTCCAGCACCCTGGCATAGACTTTCCCAGGGAGGCTGAGGAGTGTGATCCCCCTGTAGTTGGAACACACCCTCCGGTCCCCCTTCTTAAAAATGGGGACCACCATCCAGTCCAGGGTTATTGCCCCTGATCTCCACGCAACATTGTAGAGGCATGTCAACCAGGACAGCCCTATAACGTCCAGAGCCTTCAGGAACTCGGGGCGGACCTCATCCACACCAGGGGCTCTGCCACCAAGGACTTGTTTAACTGCCTTAGTGACCTCGCCCCCAGAAATTGGTGGGTCACCCCCCTCATCCACAGACTCTGCTTCCTCCTCGGAAGACATGTCAATGGGACTAAGGAGGTCCTTGAAGTATTCCTTCCACCGCCTGACAATTTTCTCAGTCGATGTCAGCAGCGCTCCACCAGCACTATACACAGTGCAGTGCACTTTTTCCATGGCCTCTCCAAACTCCTCCCACACCCGAGTTTTTGCTTCAGCCACTGCCCGAGCCGCATTCCGCTTTGCCTGTCAATAACTGTCTGCTGCCTCCGGAGTCCCACAGGCTAACCAAGCCCGATAGGACTTCTTCAGCCTGGTGGCTCGCTTCACCTCTGGTGTCCACCATTTGGTTCGGGGGTTACCACTATGACAGGCACCAACCACCGTGCGGCCGCAGCTCAATGCAGCAGCTTCGGCAATGGAGATGCTGAACATGGTCCATTTGGACTCAATGTCCCCAGTCTCCCTCGGAATGCTGTTGAAGCTCTGCCGGAGGTATGTGTTGAAGATCTCACGGACTGGGGACTGCTAGACGTTCCCAGCACACCCTCACTACGCGTTTAGGTGCCCCGGGTCTGTCCAGCGTCCTCCCCTGCCACCTGATCCAACTCAACACCAGGTGGTGATCAGCTGACAGCTCAGCCCCTCTCTTTACCTGAGTGTCCAGAACATATGGTCGCAGGTATGGTGATACAATTACAAAAATCAATCATCGATCTGCAGCCTAGAGCGTCCTGGTGCCATGTGCACTTATGGACACTCTTATGTTTGAACAAGGTGTATGTTATCGCCAAATTGTGATTTGCACAGAAGTCCAATAACAAAGCACCGCTCGGGTTCAGATCAGGGAGGCCGTTCCTCCTAATCGCCCCTCCAGGTCTCGCTGTCGTTACCCACGTGAGCATCAAAGTCTCCCAGCAGGACAACAGAGTCTCCAGGTTGAGCACCTTCCAGCATCCCACCCAGGGACTCTAAGAAGGCTGGGTACTCTGAACTGCCACTCGCAGATGACAGTCAGGACCCGTTCCCTGACCCTAAAGTGAAGAAAGAAGAAACCCCCTCATCCACCAGGAAGAACCCCAACATCCTTACTCGGTTTCTCTTGTTTTATTTTAAGTAGTTGAATTATTTTATGAAATAATTGGACTGTGATTTTTGAAAAATATAACATAAATTTTTTTTAATGTTTTATTCTCTACATGATGCAGTATTATTTCTTGAATGAAAGGACATTTTGCATAACTAGTGAAACAACACTGTGTTCATAACAATGATGGAAGATGTCATCGAGTGACTCATTGGTTTGTTTAAAAGCTGTTGACTAGAAAGATTCCAGCATTTGTTTATTTTCTTTTTCTTGTGTAATATATACGGTGGGACTAATGAACCAGCAAACACAGATTTAGGTTGAAATCCAGCTCTTTGCGTGAAAACCTTTGTCTTCAGTGAATACACATGAAGAAGTTAAACAGTGTAATGGAATGCTATACTGCAAAAGTCTTAAGCCACGTATGATTTCGTTATATTCTACAAGGAAAATGGGACATTGGTGCAGTGATTTATTGAAACAAAAATAAAAAAGAATTCTCAAGAGCTTAAAAGTCAGTATTTGTATGTTGTAGTATGGTTGTCTTTTATTCTTTAGGCACGCCTTCTTGTCATTTCTTTAAGTAGTCTTCAGGGTTCTTGAAGTACTTTCCAAAGCTCTTCTTTGGATGTTGGCTTGATTTTGTTCTGTTGTCTATGTAGATGATCCCACACTATTTGAGGTCTAGGATCTGTAGGTAGGCCAATCCATGGTGTTCCATTCTGTGTTGAATGTAGGTATGTGTGGTGGGGCGTGGTCTGTGGTGCCGCATGGACGCACCTGCACGGCATCTGCAAATCACACCCGCGGTGTTAAATCACGGGGAAGCAGGGTTGAGAGGGTTGTTATGGTGGTGTAACAAAGAGGCAGTTATACTGTCAGCTCATCTTGATTTATTTTCCTATCTCTTAAATACATGATTTTTAGATACTGTTGATCTGTTGTAGGTAATTCCCTTTCATTGAACTTACTCAGTGCAGCAAATATAATATGGGATGTCATGTCCCTCTGTGTCCTGGCTGAAGATGCCTATTCATATCTTTAAGACAGATTGCTCGATTGACTCACAGGTAATCTTCATCCAACTCCAAAGGCAAGGAGAAACCTGTCAATGTACCTGCAGCGAGCTAGACTAACCACAAGGAGTATGTTAATGAATTAGCTGAGAATGAGCCAGAACCATGCAAAGGTGCTGTTTCCCCTCATGTTCTTGCTCCCTGAGAGATGCAAGTTATGATTATTTCTTCATGATGTAGCTCCTTATCCCTTATCCCCCCGTAGTCATTACAGTTGTGCACATAGACCTTGTTCTTGAAAATATATATATATAAGTACACTGTCTTCCAAATTATTTTGCTAATGATATTTTTCTCTGATTTTCTGAAATAGTCAATTCAAATGACAGTCAGCATAATTTTTGAGTCATCAACCATTAGTGTAATTCAAATGTTACTGAACAAACCTCCCAATGAGAACGGTATGTTTTTCAAAAATAAAAAACTTAAAATGCACTGTTCCATATTATTAAGCACACAGTTTCAAAACACTTTAAAGATTGTAGAGAATTGAAAATGGTCATTTGTTGAATCTGCAGCATTAGGAGTTCATATTTAGAGAAATCAAGTTTTTTTTTAATCAAAAACATCTTAACAGGGCAAGTTACATATTAACATAGGAACCCTTATTTGATAGCAGTTTCACAGTTCTTGCATCCATGAAACTTGTGAGTTTTTGGAGAGTTTCTATTTGAATGTCGTCGCAGGATGTCAGAATAGCCTCCCAGAGCTGCTGTTTGGATGTGAACTGCCTCTCACCCTCATAGTTTTTTGCTTGAGAATGCCTCAAAGGTTCTCAATAGGATTGCGGTTAGAGGAGGATGGGGGCCACACCATGAGTTTCTCTCCTTTTAGGCTGATAGCAGTCAATGATGCAGAGGTATTCCTTGCAGCATGAGATGGTGCATTGTCTTGCATGAGGATGATTTTGTTGCGGAAAGCACGGTTCTTCTTTTTCTACCATGGAAGAAAGTGGTCAGTCAGAAACTCTACATACTTTGCAGAGGTCATTTTCACACCTTCAGGGACCCTAAAGGGCCAACCAGCTCTCTCCTCGTGATTCCGACCCAAAACATGACTTCACCACATCCTTGCTGATGTTGCAGCCTTGTTGGGACATGGTGGCTGTCCACCAACCATCCACGACTCCATTCATCTGGACCACCCAGGGTTGCACTGCACCCATCAGTGAACAAGACTGTTTGAAAACTAGTCTTCATGTAGTTCTGGGCCCCACTGCAGCCATTTCTGCTTGTGAGCATTGGTTAGGGTTGACCAAATAGAAGATTTATGCACAACTCACAAGTCTCTGGAGGATCCTACACCTTGACTTTTGCGGGGCTCCAGAGGCGGCAGCAGCTTCAAAAATATCTGTTTGCTGCTTTGTAATGGCCTTTTAGCAGCTGCTCTCTTAATCTGATGTATTTGCCTGGCAGAAACCTTCCTCATTGTACCTTTATCTGCATGAACCCATGTGTGCTCTGATTCAGCCACAAATCTCCTAACATCATAGTGATTACGCTTATGTTTTTGTGAAATATCTAACGTTACATGAACATTAACGTGTCCAAGGCATTCAACTATTTCACTTTTTTAGCAGCAGAGAGATCCTTTTTCTTTCCCATATTGCTTGAAAATGCTGGTCTGCTTAATAATGTGGAACATCCTTCTTTAGTAGTTTTTCCTTTAACTGGGCTCACCTGGCAAACTAATGATCATAGGTGTCCGAGATTGATTTCAGTGATCCATAATGACCTGAGACACCATTCCTTCCATGAGTTTAATTGAAAAACAACTTATTTAATCTTTATGCCACTTAAACACATTTTGCATAATAATAACAAAGGATGAAGCAAGCTGTTTTATCTGTTTACCCTTGAAGGTCCATCCTTTAAGATCTACTTGCTGATTGGCTGCCCCTTGGAAATAGAAGGTTGAGTTGCTGGTGGTTTAGGGTTATGTGCTCACAACCAGAGGCGTTTGTCTGAGAGCAGAAGAAGGTCTTATGTGGCCTTTCATAATGTTATGAAAAAGTTGAAGCATTACCAGGACAAAAATTAGACCATTTTGTTTCCTTTTCATATTATTTAAGACAATTTTCAAATTGCTAAATGACAGTTAGAATTTTCTTAGAAGTTCTTCAAATTGTTTTGTCTGAACAATTTCACTGTGAAATTACTACCAGTGTCTATATTTATTTATTATTAGAACAAAATAACAATAATTTAATATGAATTTATTATATGAAACAACATAAAATCTCCTGAATAAGGATTAATATTTCTGAAAAACTGGAGGTTCTTTTTAGAGTATCTTTTTCTAATGTTTTTTTTGTTTCTGCTCTCCTGAAGGTGGAGAACTTCATTTCCTTCAAATTGGAGGTGTGTGTGAAGATGTAGATGACGGAGACATGTTTATTGATGGCCCCCTTTCTAAAGGGGCTGAACTGCTGCTTGAGGGGGCCAAACCCTCCTCTAACCCTTCTAGCCCCGGGATTACAGGTAGACCTGTCTCTAGACACACTGAGTCAGTAATTCACTACATCAGTTTTGATGCGTAACTTAAAAAGTGTTCTGGCCTTTGTTTAGGAGTGGACCTACTGGTAGATCAACCACTGACCACAGAGATTCTGATGTCCCTGGTAGAGCTGACACGCTTTGAGACTTTGACCCCACGCTTCTCAGCCACAGTTCCCCCGTGCTGGGTGGAGGTGCAGCAGGAGCAACAACAGCGACGCCACCCACAGCACCTTCATCAGCAGCACCATGGAGATGCAGCCCAGCACACACGTACTTGGAAACTTCAAAGTGACAGGTAGCAGTTTTAATTATCTGTACTGTTATGTCTGAGCTAGTGGCTTTATAGTGTAGGGATGCAAATTTGCCTAACAAGTGAAAGACTGCAGGAGAAAACACAGTCCCACAGGTTTGTGAGGAGATTTTTCTTTAAGAATCACTCTTCCTTGAAATCTTTGCCTGTTGCCAACAAAGATAACAAAATACTAACTTTTTTTGTATGTATTAAGTACCGACTAGTGCTGTTGTACTGGTTTCTCCCTTCCCTGCTTTTACTGTCAGTGTAAATGGACCTCTCACATAGTGAGCAGACAAGAGAGGTGGAGCAAACATTTGAGCCAAGTTTAGTCTCTTAGATAACTGTTAGATTGAGCAAGAGAAGCAGACAGGGAAAGCATTAACGAGCTAAGCTTTTTAATTTTAGTCAACTTGAGTTTGTGCTAAAGTAAAAAAAATGTACAGAAAAAAGAAGCTGTTGGTGTAAAATCATCAGATCCTTTGCTCTTACCCTTAGCTTTAGTATGCTAGCCCACTAGCAACAGGTACACTCCAGCTGACACGCAGGGTAGAAAATCCAAAACCGTATAGAAATGACATGTACGGATCAACTCGTTGTCACCAGTCTGTGTTCCGGGTATCAGTAACACATCTCCCAGTTGATAACCAACATTTTGAATATTTATTTATGAATCTGCTGCTAATGTATCAAAACAGTTGTCAGTCTTGTTTGCTAGTCAGGTCTTCGCACATGTTCCAGTCACACTTAGACATAACTCATGTTTTGAATCATATGTACTTGAATCTCAGCTATAATCAACAGTTCTAGAGCAGCAAATTCTACTTTTGGTTTCTGTTTTGTATCTGAAATCTTGATCATACTTTCCTCATCTACTGGAGTTACAGACATTTCACCATCAACTGGTATGCTCACGAGTCAGTGTGTAGCTTGACATGCTTAATATTTGAAATGGTTGATAATGTGATCGTGTAGGAATACTTTCTTTAATAATGATGACCTCTGTTCTGTCTTCAGCTCTAGCTGGGATGAGCATGTGTTTGAACTGGTGCTGCCCAAGGCCTGCATGGTGGGCCATGTGGACTTTAAGTTTGTCTTGAATGCCAACATCGTCAACATTCCTCAGATCCAGGTCACTCTGCTTAAAAACAAAGCACCTGGGCTGGGCAAAGTCAGTGGTGAGGACATTGTTTTTATACAATTAATGATTGCTTTTAACCAGCAGTGTTTCAGATTAAAGCAGCTTTCTTTTGGGGGGAAGTTTTCATCATTTCTCATTCAGTTAGTATGTATTTTATTCTTACTAGATAGAACTGACTTTATACATCTCAGTATTACTCCTTATCGCTTCAACAGAAACAGCTGTGGACAGGCAGATCTCGTTCCCTCTTTCCAATGTCCTTCATGCAAATGGGGAGAGAAATGGCCAACCTGTAATGCAAGACTTCACAGAGGACATCCAGTTCATGGACATAGAGGAGACATCAGGTCAAACATTTTAGGCAGTTTGAATTTATAAACACTTATTTGCCCTGCAGATGATCACTCACCTAGAACCTTTCATTTCAGATGATGATTCGACTTTGAAATTATTTCTTTCTTTTTGTAAATAAACTGTATGTAAACATAAAATTGTGGTTTCATATGCTTATTGCAGGCTCCATGTTGTGTCCATTCCTGGAAGACCACAAGGAGGACATCCTGTGTGGTCCAGTATGGCTGGCCAGTGGGCTAGACCTCTCTGGCCATGCTGGTATGCTCAGCCTCACTAGCCCCAAGCTGGTAAAAGGTAATAAACACATAGCCAGGTCTTAATTTTCAGTATATCAGACTAAAGCAGTTTCAATAGCCACCTGAATCTCGTACTGGTTTAGAATTAATATTTGTTTCTCCAGTGGCATTGGTGATCATCAAGACTGCCAAACACACAGTTCATTTCAAGTTGATGTAAATATAGGAATGATGACAATAAAGTTAATTTGTCAAACCAGTATTCCAAACTACTTTGGAAGCCCTTTTATTTGGAAATTCATGGTCAAACTCCTAGATCGTCGTGACATAAACAATTCAGTGAGATGGTTATAATGCTGACTGTTAGATGTGAAATGACTTCCTGATCATAGCCTGCAGTTCATATTCATCTACACAGGTGTGTGTCAGTGTTTTACAATTGTCCTGTTGATCCCTCTCTGCTGCAGGCATGGCAGGAGGGAAGTACCGCTCTTTCCTGGTTCACATCAAGGCAGTAAGTGATAAGGGCACGGAGGAGAACCCCCGCCCCGTGGTGAGAATGCCTAGTTCCAAGCCTCAGGGCACCAAAGCGCACTCACTGTCAACCCTCCTTCAAAGGGCTCAGGCTTCTAAGGTACACAATTACAGTTCCTAAGCCAGTCAGATGGCACATAAGTGTTGGATTTCATCAAGTTACAGCCCGTTTAGAGTAATGTTTCTATATGTTTTGTCAACCGAGGCTGTCGGCTCATTTGTTTCCACTGAAAGTGGAGAGTTTATTTATTTTTTAAATAAAGAAAAAAACGGAAGATGTAACTTGATTGGTCCAAAGTGAACTATTGAATAATTCTTATACTATGAAAAGTCTTGTTTTTGCAATCATTTTGTTTTCCAAGATAAAAACATTCCAAAAAAAATGAACAGCTGGTCTACCCTTGACTTTGTGAAACTACCAAATGCCAAACAAAGCCACATTCATGTATTTGCTACCTTTTATTTTTGTGTGTAGGAGAAAGTCTCCGCAGTGAAGACGGAAACCTCAGCTCCATCAAAGAAAGTAGAAAACCTGCGAGGATGCGACCTGCTTCAGGAAGTTTCAGTCACAATCAGAAGGTTCAAGAAGACGTCAATTCCCAAAGAAAGGTCAGATAACTGCTGAGGTGCTGCTGGCACTGTGGTCAGGTTAAACATTTAACACAGATACATTTTTGCTTAGATGGTTTTTGTGGTGGTTTTTTACAAGTTAGCTGGTCTGTGTCTGCTGCTCTGTCGTTTTCAGGGTCCAACGCTGTGCAATGCTGCAGTTCCCAGACTTCCATGAGAAGCTGCTGGATGCACTGTGTCGGCGAACAGAGGGCGACCCAGCCACGGAGCATGCCCAGAGCCTCATCCTAGATATCTTGTGCTGGCTGGCTGGGGTCTTCTCCAATGGACCTTGCAGGTAGAAGTCAACCTGGAGACATACAGATATAAGATAGCATTACCATAAGGGCTCTAGATTATACATGACCATCACGTTCACATTGTACTAATTGGAATATTGCATTTTGTGTCCTGTTTTTAGCCTAAAAGAAGGAAAGGAGAGTCTGCAGGTGAAAACCAGGACGAGGCTTACCGATATTGTACGGGTGTGTTTCTTTGAGGCTGGCCGGAGTATAGCACACAAATGTGCTCGCTTTCTTGCACTTTGCATTAGGTAAGAAGCCTGTTTGAGCCAAAGATGCAGACAGTTCTTTTACAATTGGGCAAATTTACAACTTAACACGCATAAGGTAGAGGCCTTGTTCACTGATGGAGTGCTAAGATGCTGTTTGTTAGGCAGGTCCACTTATTTGAAAAGGGAAGAGAGACAGAGTGTGCAGTTAATTTCTCACATTCGGCATAAAAAGAAAGTAATGGGTGCTCTGCTGAATGCGTTGTGTCAGCCAACATTATGTTTTTAAGGGTGAGAGGGCTCTACCACAAGTCAAGGCTTACATTAGGGGTTATTAATTTCTTGTAATGTAACATGTGTTCTCTCTTGGTATCTTGTGTTTTGTTTTTTAGGTTTACTTAAATAAAATAACAAGCACGTAGTTTTGTTTCTTGTTACAGTAATGGGAAAGGAGAACCAAGTCAGCAGGGTTTTGGCGTGAGCCTTCTGAAGGCTCTGCTGGACAATATGCCTTACTTGCCTGCAGCAGCAACTGGTGGTGAGTGATTGAGCAACATCTAGCACTCTCCCTTGTCTGTGTTTCTTGACTGTCCAGACTTGATGTTTTACCCTCTCCTCTTTCTTCTGTGGGCTTCCAGGCTCAGTGTTCTGGTACTTTGTGTTGTTAAATTACGTGAAGGAGGAGGACCTGGCAGACTGCAGCACTGCTTGTGCCTCCCTGCTCACCGCCATCTCTCGACAGCTGCAGGACCGCCTCACACCACTGGAGGCCCTGCTGCAGACCAGGTATCTGTATAGCTCTTTAGTCTAAACCCTAGGTTCATAAATTACGTTTTTCTCATCTTATCGTCACCTTATTTTATCCCCCTTTCTTGGATGTTTATCTATTCGTTCCCAGGTACGGACTGTACAGCTCTCCATTTGACCCAGTGCTCTTTGACTTGGAGGTCAGCGGTTCCTCATGTAAGAATGCCTTCAACAGCAGCATCGGAGTGCAGTCTGATGAGATCGACCTCTCCGACATACTCTCAGGTATGAGCACTAAAACTTCACAGGAATTTCTTTCTGTGACCACTGACCTGAACTTGCAGATCTTAAAGCACTGCTCTCCTTTATCACAAGAAGGCTCTATAATGTGAAAATGAAATACATTTTAATGACCAAGTCTGCTCTGACACCTAGTTGAGAGGGGAAAAAAACTCAAAGCATCTTTTACCTCGCAGGGCTTTTTAAAGTACAGTGTGCAAAATATACACTGAACAGTTTCATAATATCTACTATATAATCATTTCAAACTACAGACTTTTCTTGGCTTGTCAGATTTCAGTGAGACTTTTTGCAACTTCTGATTTGGCCTTTCCTGTTGAAGCTGCAACTTATGTGGGTCTACCCATCCACACACCAAAATTGCACCTTCACTGGACCTGAAAGATTCCAGTCAAGCTTTATGCAAAAAAAAGCAAGCTAGTAAACTGAGAAACCCTTGAAGCCCATCAAGTGGAGACACTTCTGTTGAAATAAAATTCCACAGGGTAACTTGAAAGGAGGCTGAATAAGGTGCCCCTGAGTCCTCCCTTAGTTAAGCTGCAATAGGTCTGTACTAAAAAGTGTGGGGTTTTTTGGTGTGTGTGTGTGTGTGTGTGTGTGTGTGTGCACCCTCTCCAGTCACCGTCAACAAGCCACGGCAACTGGCTGCTCCTCCATTTGCCAGTTCTGCTGGGGGTTTCTTCTTGTTAAAAGGGAATCTTTCTTTCCCACTCTGACCAAGTGCTTATGGAAAAAATTAAAAAGAGCATTATGTTTTAAGGGTGAAAGGAGGAACTCAAATGCTTGTTAAGCATATTTTTTTTCAGTTAGTTTTGAATGTTGTATGTTTCGTAGGGAATGGAAAAGTGAGCAGCTGTGCAGCAGCAGAAGGCAGCTTCACAGCATTAACAGGACTCTTGGAGGTGGAACCTTTGCACTTTACTTGTATCTCCACCAGTGATGGCACACGGGTGGAGCGAGATGACGCCAGCATGTTCACTGGTAACCATTTGATCTTAGCTTGGTTTTAGCTGAGGTTTTAGTATGGGAACTGTCCTTTCTTGAAGTTGTATTCTTTGTTTCCAGTGAGTACATTTGGTGTGACCCCAACAGTGGGCGGCCTGTCAACGGGAACGGTTGGAGAAGCTTCTACGGCTCTGAGTTCTGCAGCTCAGGTGGCTCTCCAGTCGTTGTCTCATGCTATGGTGTCAGCAGAGCAGCAGCTGCAGGTCCTGCAGGAGAAGCAACAGCAGCTGCTGAAGCTGCAGCAGCAGGTGAAGAACTAGTTCAGTTATCTGGCCTGTTTAAGCTGCAGGAGCTCAACAAAACTCAATGACAGGAGTGCGGTCATATTAGCATTTTCTTACCCTAAGACAGACTAGCTATTAGAACACAATAGAATAGAACAGAATAGAAATGGTTCAAAAGTAAATAATCACACACTAGGTAGAGAAGTGATGAAATAGGAGTTTGTTTGGCACTGGTTTCTGAGAACCAAATGACCAAGTTATAAAACTTATTTAGCAGAAATCTTTATGACATGATGATGTAAGAAAAAGTCTCAAAGGTTCATAAAGGATATGAAGCCAAATGTTACAGATTGTTAATTTCTTCCACCGAGAAATGCTATTATTGTAGCAAGGACTTGATACAGTTTAAAAACCTAACCACAGTTCATGGCTGTGGAAACCATGTTCTGACTGGACACTAAATGTTTGCACAAAACTGAAGAGATCCAAGAAATTAAAAGACAAGAAATGCTGAAAGCTTTTTCCAGTTTTGGATTTCTCTAAAGTTTGCCATGTTGCTCTAATACAAATCTAGTGTTTTTATCCTGTGGCTGTAATATTCTTTGTATGCTGTAAACAGAAGGCCAAGCTGGAGGCTAAGCTGCATCAGACCACCTCAGCAGCAGCAGCTGCTGCCTCAGGCGTGGGACCTATACACAACTCTGTGCCTTCAAACTCTTCCTCCGCGCCAGGCTTTTTCATTCATCCTTCTGACGTCATCCCCCCAACACCTAAAACCACACCCCTCTTCATGACCCCTCCTCTCACACCCCCCAATGAGGTGGTTTCTGCAGCCTTCAGTGCTGAGCTGGCTCACCTGTTCCCTGGTTCCATGATGGACCCTGGGCCTGTCAACCTGGCTGCACACAAGAACACACAGAAAGCCAAACCAGTTAGTAACAAGTAGCTCCATGCTTTGTGGCTATTTATCCCTGAGTCATTGGGATATTTATATAGCTATTGCTGCATATATCACTTTCAACAAATGATTTTAGATCTAGATAGATTTATCTAACTTGATAGATTGCTTTGCAGTAAAATGAGAAATGTCTCTCTTTCTGCCTCAGAGCCCAATGGGCAGTGGTCTGGCTTTGGCCATTTCCCAGGCATCTCACTTCCTGCAGCCTCCTCCACATCAGTCAATCATCATAGAGCGGATGCACTCGGGTATGTCATGTAGGACTATTCCATATTGACCACCTAACCTAGTGCTTAAATATCAATATTTTAAGACTAGAAGATTCTGAAACTTTCTGAAAGTTTTAATCATGTTTCATTTGTTGCTAATTACGTTAGGAAATACCGTCAAATTAAATATTTGTGGAAAATAAACTGAGCTTGCTCATGAGTGTGCTATGTTTTTCCTCCCAGGAGCTCGCCGTTTTGTAACTTTGGACTTTGGCCGTCCTGTTTTGCTGACGGATGCTCTGATCCCCACCTGTGGCGACCTGGCCTCTCTGTCCATAGACATCTGGACTCTGGGTGAGGAGGTGGATGGCCGCAGGCTGGTGGTGGCCACAGACATCAGCACCCACTCCCTCATTCTGCATGACCTGCTGCCACCACCTGTTTGCAGGTTCATGAAGGTCTGTTTCTCTCTGTTTTACTTTGGGGCAGAGTTGTGGGTTGGCTTACGTGATGTTTTAAATTTCTTTGTTGAGTTAAAAATCTGCCGCAATGATGGATGTAATACTGCTATTGTGGGCTGCCTCATATTCTCAGATCACTGTGATTGGGCGCTATGGCAGCACCAATGCTCGTGCTAAGATTCCACTGGGCTTCTACTATGGCCACACTTATATCCTGCCTTGGGAGAGTGAACTGAAGCTGATGCATGATCCTCTTCGGGGAGAGAGCGAAGCTGCCAGTCAGCCAGATGTGGATCAACACCTGACCATGATGGTGGCTTTGCAGGAGGACATCCAGTGCAGGTGAGACAGGAAGTAAAGCAGATACAGATGCCTCATTTGAGTTTGACTATAGCTTCATTGAACAGACTTGAGATATTTGGTGGTGTCTGTGGCTCAGGAGGTTGAGCAGGTCATCTCCTAATTGAAAGGTCAGTGAGTTGATTCCTGGCTACTCCAGCCTGCATGCCAAATATCTTTGAGCAAGATACTGAACCTTAAGTTGCTCCCGATGTGTTTATCACAGTGTTAATGTGTGTGAATGCTAGATGGAAATGGTTAAACAAGACATGTATAAAGCACTACAATGTCGTGAAAAAGAGTTTGACCTCTTCCTGATCTCCTAATGTTTGTGTATATTGTATATCACACTTTTTATATCACTACGTGTATCACAAGGTTTCAGATCATCAAACAAACTTAATTATTAGATAATGATAACACAAATAAACACAAAATTCAGTTTCCAAATGAAGTTTATTATTATTAAGGGGAGCTGGTTGGTTACCCTAGCAGCAACAGCTGCAATCAGGTGTTCACAGTAACTCCCAAAGAGTCTTTTACCGCACTGTGGAGGAATTTTGGCCCACTCATCTTTGCAGAATAGTTGTAATTCAGCCACATTGGAGGATTTTCAAGCATGAACCCCCCTTTTAAGGTCATGCCACAGAATCTCAATTGAATTCTGGGTCAAGACTCTGACTAGTCCACTCCAAAGTCTTCATTTTGTTTTTCTTAAGCCATTCAAAGGTGGACTTGCTGGTGTCTTTTGGACCATTGTCCTGCTGTGAAACCCGAGTACGCTTCAGCTTGAGATCATAACCAGACAGCAGAATTCATGGTCCCATTTACCACAGCAAGTCTTCCAGGTGCTGAGGCAGCAGAGCAGCCTCACCAGCTTCACCACTGTTCAGAGTTTTCTCCATTTGTGTATAATGGATCTGACTGTGGTTCAGTGAAGTTCCAAGGCTTAAGAAATGGCTTTTAGCCCTTTTCAGACTGATAGACATCAGTGATTTTGTTTCATTAGATCATGGTCTGCTTCAATTTGTCAGATGGGTTCTATTTAAGTGGTTTCTTGATTCAACAGGTCTGCCAGTAATTAGGCCTGACTATGTTTAGTAAAACTGAACTTAAATATCCAAAAGTTGATTCTGCTCATCTGGACGTAGCATTTTGTGGGAGAAACGTTTCGTCACTCATCCAAGTGACTTCTTCAGTCTCAGCTGACTGCAGGTTTCCCCAATCTTATAAACAGTACATTTACACAATGACTGAACCCAGCCCACTGAAGGAACAATGGGCTGGGAGGTCAGTTCCTTAATCTTAATATGCAAATTCTCATGACCATTGATCAACAACCACTGACCAAAACCCACTGATCAAAGACCACTGATCAATGGCCATGAGTACCATTCACAGAGTTGGGGAATGGCTGCAATCATAGCATTGTAAGATGGCGAAAGCTGTACCCTTAAGCCCCCTCCTCAATTCAGAGATGGTCTTTCCCTTTTCACGTAAATGGCCTCCTTGACTCCGCGCTCAAACCAGCGTTCCTCCCTGTCCAGGATGTGTACATCCTCATCTTTGAAAGAGTGTCCACTAGCCTGACGAGGTAGCTCTTCTGTGTTGTGCCGTCCGCTTCGCCAGAGGTTGTTTGGTTTCCCTGATGTATAAATCCTGACAATCCTCCTGGCACTTAACAGCGTACACTATGTTACTCTGTTTGTCTCGGGGGACCCGATCCTTGGGGTGGACCAATTTTTGGCGCAGCGTGTTTTGGGGTTTAAAAGCCACAGAGACCCGGTGTTTAGAAAAAATGTGTCTCAATTGCTCCGATACTCCTGACACATATGGGATCACTACAGGGTTCGCTTGGGCAGCGGTTGTCCTTCTCTCCTGGATCGGCTGGAGCTTTCTTTAGGTGCCTTTCCAGTTTTGACAAAGGTCCACCTGGGATAACTTAAATAATGTAGTGATTTCATCTGAGGGGCGATCGTGGCTCAAGAGTTGGGAGTTCGCCTTGTAATCGGAAGGTTGCCGGTTCGAGCCCCGGCTTGGATAGTCTCGGTCGTTGTGTCCTTGGGCAAGACACTTCACCCGTTCCCTACTGGTGGTGGTCAGAGGGCCCGGTGGCGCCAGTGTCCGGCAGCCTCGCCTCTGTCAGTGCGCCCCAGGGTGGCTGTGGCTACAATGTAGCTTGCCATCACCAGTGTGTGAATGTGTGTGTGAATGGGTGGATGACTGGATATGTAAAGCGCTTTGGGGTCCTTAGGGACTAGTAAAGCGCTATATAAATACAGGCCATTTACTATTTACCATTTACCATCTGCAAAAGAAGTTTGTAAATTTTTTGGTGGTGTTGTGAATTTTCCAATTTTGTATTTATTTACCAGGTATAATCTAGCTTGCCATCGGCTAGAGACTCTTCTGCAGAACATCGACCTGCCACCTCTCAACAGCGCCAACAATGCCCAGTACTTCTTAAGAAAACCAGATAAGGTTGTTGAGGAAGATCAGCGTGTTTTCTCAGCCTACCAGGACTGCATCCAGCTGCAGCTACAGCTTAACCTGGCTCACCATGCGGTTCAGCGGTTGCGTGTATCACTGGGTACCAGCCGCAAGTCACTCTCAGCAGCTGGGGCTCCGGAAGCAAAGGAGCTAGTTCACAACTCCTCCACAGAGCAACTGAGAACCATCATCCGCTACTTGCTGGACACACTGCTCAGCCTGCTGCATTCTAATAATGGTGAGCTGAACTCTGCTGGATCTGCTTTTTAGTGAAGTTGTACATTTCACAGATGACTTTGTTAGTAACGTGTGGATTGAAACGCTGTTACACATGATTGATTCATTTTTATGGGTATTTTTAGGCCATTCTGTCCCCTCGGTGCTCCAGAGCACATTCCATGCCAAGGCCTGTGAGGAGCTCTTCAAACATCTTTGCATCAGTGGGACGCCCAAGATCCGACTTCATGCCGGCCTGCTGCTGGTGCAGCTTTGTGGAGGCGAGCGCTGGTGGGGCCAGTTCCTCTCTAATGTACTGCAGGAGCTCTACAACTCTGAACAGCTGCTCATCTTTCCCCAGGACAGGTAAAGAACTATCAGATTCCATATAGTCACAACATTTTAGATTAATGTGAAATTCAATAAATAATAATAATAAATAATGAAAAAAGGTAGGGTTTTTAATGAAAAATAAAATAATTTTTCAGTCCCACAGGAAAATCTAATCATGACATTACACATTGGTTTGTATCAAAATGTTGACTTCTAATGAACGGTTAAAAAAAAAAAGAAAGAAGGAAAGGAAAGGAAAGGAAACATAAACCAAATCAAAACCAACCTCTCCCACCATAGAGTTGTTTAACCCTCTGCAGTCGATGGATACGCTGGCACGTCCAAATCACATGACCAATTTAAGATGACACAGCAACAAGATGCAACGACCCAGATTCTTCATTTCAAAAGTGTGGATGTGTGGACTGTATATGAATTTATAATTGTTGATCGGCCATGTAAACCCAGAGTTATGATAAAAAATACATGCGGTGTATTTTTCTGAATAAAACAGTGGTATTTACTCCTGGAAGAAATGGTAGAAACAGTGTTTTCTAACTACAGTGCTATAGCAAGAATTCTCCGCTTGCAGAGCAAAAAGAAAGGAAAAGAAAAAAAACACCCCTTCCCTATTGGTGTTAAAGTGTACCATGTTGACCAATCAAAAAAGTATATGGCAACATGTGGTATGTGGTTGGCTAGGGTGGCACTAACAAAGGCAGAGCAGTGAATGAGGGATGGGGCTCTCACATGTACTCTACCCACATAAACTGTCTGGAACTGCTGGCAGTTCACCTGTCGCTAAAACATTTTCTGCCTTGGCATAGAGGTCATCATGTTTCATTGAGATCGGACAATTCCACATTTGTGGCCTACATCAACAGACAGTGCCCCAAGTTACACACACTGGCACACAGACTGATGGTCTGGAGCAGTGTTCACCTGCTGTCTCTGAGAGCAACTCGCATGCCATGGATCTTGAACTTTGGAGCAGATCTTCTCTCTAGGGGCAACTCACTGTGTGGAGACTGGAAGCTTCACCCGAGGTGGTGAAGCAGATCTGGCTGCAATTCGATCAGGCGACTGTGGACTTGGAGAATGCTCAGTGTCCCGTTTTTTTTGTTTTTTTTTTTTTGTTTTGTTTTGTTTTGTTTTTTCCCCCCTGCACGATTAGAAAGCTCCACTGGGGATGGATGCTGTGGCTCACAATCTCCAAGAACCCTCCTCTATGCCCTCATTTCTCCAACTCTGCCCAGAGCGAGAGAGAATGGTCACGTTGTCATCCTGATAGCCCCACACTGCCCAGGGAAGCACTGGCTGGTGGAGATTTTTCAGCTGCTGCGCAGAGACCTCCTGTCTCTTGCATGGGGGGAAATATTCCATCCCCACCTAGAGAGGCTAGCTCTATGTGAGTAGTTTAACCTGAACACTGTGGGGCTTCCCCACAGTGTTATCGACGCTAGTCACTGTTCTAGAGCGTGGCGTGTGTTTGAAAAGTGGTGCTTAGAGCTGCATTCTCTTGTTTCCCTTTTGAATCCCTGGAACAGGTTTGAGTTAACATTTCTGTCCTTGAAGACAACTCTATATGAAGGTCAACCTTGCCTTTATCCCAAAGGTTCTTGGCACATGTTCCTCTGTAGAACTGCTGGCCTTTTACCCACGCCTTTCACCTCAGATTCCCACATATGGGAAATCCTGTGTATAAACAGCGCCTTTCCTATTGGATAGTAGGAGCAATTGCCCTGGCCTTCACTAGCAGGGGTCTTCAGCCTCTTGCCCCACTAGAGGTCTGGCAACCTCATGGGCTCTCTTTAAGGGAGTTTCTATCCAGGAGGTGTGTGCAGCTGCATGGTGGGCCTCACCTCACACATTTGCTAGGTTTTACAGGCTAGATGTAACAGCGCCTAACCTGGTGCATTCAGTCCTCTGTCTTCCCAGGTGGGAGCTTCTCCCCTGTGAAGTGCTATTGGTGACAGTTGTCTTCTCAGCAGGCATGTCTGTCAATCTGGGAGTTAGTCTTCCTCCTATAGTGAGACACGAAACAAATGCTATCAAAGAGAACTTCAGGTTATGTATATAACCCCGGTTCTCTTGAGTAGCATGAGTTAGTGTTTCACCAGACCACCCGCCTTGTTTAAAATAAACAAATCCACAAACTAGCTGATGTTTAGTTCTAACTTCGGCTCCTGAAGCACAGAGACTAACAATATCCAATAGGGAGTCGCACATGATGATGGGGACCAGTAAGAAGTTCGCCATCAAATAATTTATACAAGCAATGAACAGTCTCACAAAGACTTGCATGGCTATGTGAACAAACAGAGAACACTCAAAACAATCAACATCAGGGCACAAACTGCAAAGAATATGGAATACACCAAAGACTATCATGAAGCCATGCATATCCTGAACATGTAACTCTTCCAGCCATGTTATTATGCTTGTAGGTGTATTTTGTTTTTAAAGGGAATTGTACTTAATTTTCATGTCATTTATTGTCACAGCTTGGATCATAGATGCTTGGCTTTTAGTGTTGCCTTTTCTCTGGTTACTATGCTGAGGCAAGTCTAAAAACTGCAAAAGTATTTCACTGCAACACAGTAAAGTGCCCTCTCAGTCTTTTGGCTGCTTAGATTTGTCTACTCATACATGGAGATGCAGAAGCACAAATTATGTAGCACGTCGTTTGGCTTGTTCTTCTGGAGACATCAAACTTAGCTTTCAGGTCTTATGGATGCTGTGGATACTAACTGCAGTATGCTTAATCTGTATTCATGTTAGGGTATTCATGCTCCTGTCATGCATTGGCCAAAGATCCCTAAGTAACAGCGGTGTTTTGGAAGGCCTTCTGAATCTCCTGGACAGTCTCCTGTCTCCACTGCAGCAGCCACAAGCTGCCGCTCAGCGCAGAACTGAAGGTAAAGCAACTGAGAATAGCGTCTTTGCAGCACCTGATATGTTAACTTGAGTTAGTAGAAGTTACAGATAGAGTTAAAGTCAGTGTTAATTATTATGTAGTCAGATTTATTTATTTTTAAACAGACTGGTTTGTTCAAAAGTGGGATACAAGAGTGTGTTTGAAATGAAGTTGATTTTTTGTTTGTTTGTTTTTGTAAAAATTAAACAGGTGTTTTGGATATTCCCATGATCAGCTGGGTAGTGATGTTGGTCTCCAGACTGTTGGACTATGTAGCAAGTATCGAAGATGAGGCCTCAGGAGGGAAGAAGCACCTGGGAGGGAAAGAGCGGGAAAGACCTGTAACAGGTAAAATACCTGCATTCTACATTTCCCTGATATGTGTAAATGTTTTTTGTTTTTTTTAAATTTTCTTTTTCTTTTTTTAATCTATAGGCACTGGAAATTGTGAAATTGAAACAAAACATAAACAGATGTTGATTGTCACTGACCAGTTGCTGATTGCAGTTTTGCTGTTAATTCATTGATAGCTTTGAAAGGGTATCAATTACCAAACAGCAGAAGCTTAATAGTAATCTTTATGAATATCAACTCAGTGAGGAACTGAATAGATATAAATAGAATATAAAATATTGCACATATAAAAGGCTCAGACAACGCTTGCATGAAGTGGTTGGCAGAATATCAACATTTTTACTCACTACGCAATTAGATGACACAATGCAATTGCTTTTTTTTTTTTCATTCTCCAATTTAGAAGTCTACAACTGCAAGAGAGCACAAAACAAAATTATGGTTAAACATTTAGCAATGACTGCTTATTAAGGTAGTTCCTAAATATAGGTAGAAAGATGGTATCTGAATAACTAAAGAGAAAAAGTGGTCAGGATTTTTACTCTTTACTTAGTGGTTGGACTTTGTTGAAAAAAGTCTCAAATCCATAAATCTTTGATGCTTATGCTTCAAATGGATGATGATTAACAAGATCTTGCTAACTCAGCTGCACATTAAATGACATCAATGCAAACATACATCTTTTACATATGATTGGAAATGGTTACAATCAAACTGCACTGTATGCTAAAGATGTTTGTCGCAGTCCTCAAACTCAGCTAAATCATTTGGAATTAAGCTGTTTGATTGTACGTCATACTCCTTAGTTGTTTGTCAGTCTTGTGTTACCTTCATTAATGTGCTGTATTTTTTTGTCCTGCAGGTATTCAGTGGAGTTTCATAAATAACAGCCTCCAGTCTCAGAACTCCAGCAGGTCAGCCAAAGGCAGCAGCAGCCTGGATCGCCTGTACTCACGCAAAATCCGTAAGCAACTTGTCCATCACAAGCAGGTAAATGTGTCCCATTTCAAAAGCAGCACACCTTCATATTTGTTTTTCTCAATTTTTAAGTGGTTAATTAAAACTTGATTTGAAATTTGCATTTGTTAGAATCAGGTTAGGGATTGTTTCCTATATTGGAATGCATCCAACAAGTAGATATTTCTGGAGTGATACTTTTACAGTACATAAACTTATTGTGGCCTTTTCATTGCAGCAGCTAAATCTATTGAAAGCAAAACAGAAGGCTCTGGTGGAGCAGATCGAGAAGGAGAAGATCCAGAGCAACAAAGGCTCCTCCTACAAACTGTTGGTGGAACAAGCCAAGCTGAAACAAGCTACATCCAAGGTGAGCAGCTCACCACACACTCAAAAAGATTAGGCTGTGAAGGAGGGCTGCAACTAAATCTGCCATTTCTTCTTTGATTAGTTGATTAGTCAGTGATTATTTCAGTAGCTTGCTGAGGGCAAACCTCCTGTTCTCCTGTTCCAGTACCTACTCCACCTGTGAATATCACCCTTTTGTCTCATCCCAATTCTGTGCATCACGGAGATTAATTTTCAATACTACAACTTGTTAATTTTTTCCTTTTTCAGCACTTTAAAGACCTGATCCGTCTGCGGCGGACAGCTGAATGGCCCCGTTCCACATTGGATACAGAGTCCACAACAGCCAAAGAAGCCCCAGAAGTAGAACCTCTGCCCTTCACTTTATCTCATGAACGCTGTATCTCTGTGGTGCAGAAGCTGGCCCTCTTTCTCCTCTCCATGGATTTCACCTGCCATGCTGATCTGCTGCTCTTTGTCTGCAAAGTATTTATCTAACACTGGGAGTTAATCTAACACTGGGAATATATATACACAAATTTGACAGTCTAAAACTACAAATATTTATCTTATTTGTTTAGGTCCTGGCTAGGATAGCCAACGCCACAAGGCCCACAATCCACTTGTGCGAAGTGGTGTCTGAGCAGCAGCTAGAACGCCTGCTTCTCTTGCTTGTGGGAACGGATTTTAACCGGGGGGACATCTCCTGGGGAGGCGCCTGGGCACAATATTCCCTCACGTGTATGCTACAGGACATCCTGGCTGGTGTGTTTTCAGCTTAGCGTTACATTTGTTTGAATCTGATTAAAACGCACTGTTTGTGAGGCGAGCGGGTGACATATTAAATCTTGTGTGAAGCTGAACATTTAGTTTGGCACATTGTTGTTGCTGGAGTTTCAATTTGGCTTTAGAGCAGATTATTGTACCAATTGTTGTTGTTTTTTTAATCTCTTTGAAAGTTGGGGAATTATATTTGTATGTTCTCACATTAGCTTGAGCAAAAAACGTGGTGTGCAGACTTTGGTGCACATATTTGTTTCAACAGGGTCCTTTTCTTTTTTTGTCTCTAACTTTTTCCAACTGTAACATTTTTTTACTTTAGTTTTGACATTGTACCATTTTCACAGAGCCACTGGTGTGGTTGTACAATGTTTACAGAGCACATTTCACAAGCTTTTATCAAAGCAATAATATAGAATATAATGAGGCACATTAAGCACATGGATTGTAAATTTTCTTATTGTTATTGATGTAAAAATTAGACTTGTTATTCAGATTTTCTGTTTCATGTTTGGTGTCCTTTAACAACTTCATCTTCATTAAGTCGGTGCATGTCTGGTGTACTTGAACATGTATTCTTCTCAGGTGAACTGCTGTCTCCAGGCTCTCTAGATGTCATGGATGAGGTGGTGGTGTGTGAGGAAGCCGGGACATCGTCCTCCTCTGCGGGAGCAGATTCGGAGGACTCGCTGTCCCAGCCAGCACCCATCCCCCTGGTAGAGAGCATTGATGAGGCCCTTGTGCCTGATATCATCGCAGGTACTACCGGGACCTCCTCAGTATTCCAAAGTGCGTGGGTAGCCCTCTATAACACCCCCCCCCCACACACACACACACACACACTTACACTTACACTGACTTGAGTGACATGTTTATTGTTTTTTCTCACAGTGTGTTGTTATTATTTGTAGCTATTATGAATTGGAGTGAGCAGTTCAGGCATAGTTCCAGCCAGTTTTAGGCCTTTAATTTTTGCACAATTTCAGTGTGTATTTTATTTTTCCTTGTGCCAGTTTACCTCACAGGGTGAGCAGGCAACTATATTCAGCAAGGCTAAATGCAGTGACCTAGCTAAAAAAAACTACTCCCATACAAGACTACAGTTTTAGCTGGATTGGGGTTAAAATTGTCTACAGATGTGAGAGATTTTCTTGCTTGTATGTTTTTGTAATGTGCGTGCTTGGCAATATTAAAGCTGTTTTCACTATCCAAAGGTGCTCCACCTCTGTCATCTTTGGAAAAAGATAAAGACATAGACTTTGACTTGCTACAAGACCTGATGGATGTTGATATTGATCCTTTAGATATTGATTTGGAAAAAGATCCACTTGCTGCCAAAGTGTTTAAGGTATGTGCATGATAACAAGCTACTTTCATTCTTTCTGTCATGTCTCTACTGGAAATTAATGCAGTGACACTCACTAAGGTTGGGTGATTGGACTAATTTATTGGCCATCGATGATAGGCTGGGCCTTTCACAGATCGTTTTTACAAGAGCTATTTATTTATTTATTTGCCCATGAGTAAGTTTGTTAGTAATGTTGGTTGAAGCTAGGAGAAACAGTCAACAGAAAAACTAAAAGCGCCGTTTTCGCAGCACCCTTTTCCAGCTGCAAGCAAATGCAGTGATTCATTTACTCAAACTCATACCAGAAAGAAAGACAGGCAGTAGCCTATGTTCAGAAAAACATGTTGTTGTTAAACCTGAAATAAAGGACTTTTTTCTCTTGCTTAAAATCACAGTTAAGATATAAACTAATGTTGCTGTAAGATCAAACAACCTGAAAAGAGTAACAAGCTATGTTTGTTAGCTAAGTGATCTAAAGCATCACAGAAAACGAACTCATTGCAAATGACGTTTTCAAAGTAATTCTTCTGCCTTCATTTGACTACTTTGAACTTGATGTAATTATTAAGGTTATGTTTGCTGTGGAAAACTAAAAAAGATTCAAAAGCAAATGTAGAAATGAATTCTGTCTGCAGACAGTTGATGTCCTTACATTTACCATCCCCTTTCTCATGTTCATCTTTAGCCCATCAGCAGCACGTGGTATGACTACTGGGGTGCTGACTATGGCACATATGGGTACAACCCATACATTGGGGGGGTTGGTATCCCAGTGTCCAAACCTCCAGTTGTTGCTGAAAAGCCAGGGTCGCAGGGTCTGTCAGTGTCCGTGTCACAGGGTGAGGAGAGGCCTAATTTTATCTTTTAGGGTTCTTTTTTCTCCAATATGGACCTGAACACATTTTCTGCATTCTTTCCATGCCACTTTTTGAGCTTCTGCCTCTGTTTCACAGCACTGGATGCCCGACTAGAAGTGGGCCTGGAGCAGCAGGCTGAGCTGATGCTAAAAATGATGGCAACTCTACAAGCGGACTCCATTCTACAAGCACTCACTTCCAGTTCATCCACAGGTAAATGAAGTAACAGTTTAAAAGTGAAGTGAAGCACACATTCTTTCCAGTGTTCCAGTGTTGGACTTGTGCTGATGGTCTGATACTGATTTTCTGTTGTGCTTATAGTGAGCCAGTCTTCCAATGGGACTGATGACTCCCTGCTCAGAGCTCTCCATAGTGGAGGCTCTCCCCCAAACAGCAGCCTGATAGTCCAGCCCTCATCCATCCCAATTCTGAGTGCCTGCTTCAACAAGCTCTTCTCCATGCTGCTGGTCCACCATGTACAGGTCAGAACAGCCACTAACTGGAATCACAGTTTAAGATGCTTTGATTCAGATGCTTAGTACTCAGGAGTACAAAGTCATTGGACCCACAAGATCAATTACTCTTACCTGCTGTTTAGTCCAATGCTCTACTTTAACTTCTTTTAGAGTAAATTTGAAGTATAATATCTAACTTGTAACTTAAAAGATTAAACAAACCTCTTTTTTCCCTTCTGAAACATGTCTGCACTTGAACAACCACACTGTACTGTGCTGTATTTATTAAACCTTGTAAATTGAACATCTGGAATGTACTGACAGAAAAGTGATTTTATTGGTTGGACTCTTCTGAAAGGACTTATTTTTAAATATAAGTGGTGACCACTGCAGAATTTTGTATGTATGACTTCGATAAAGAAGAGTAAGGGAACACCCACAGACACTAAATGTTATTTTCTCCACTCTCAGCTGGAATCCCTGCTGCAGCTCTGGCTAACGCTCAGTCTGAACACTTGTTCTGGGGGCAGCGAGGAGAGCGGGTCTGACATCTTTCTGTTCAATGCCAGCCGAGTGCCCACCATCCCGCTCAACCAAGGTTAGGGCTTTTCTACTCCGCTCTCTAATTTGGAGCTGTATGGAGTTTATATATGGTTACATTGCTTTATATTGTTCTTTTTTGTGTTTGTGTCTGTGTTCAGCATCCATCAGCAGTTTCCTAACCGTGCTGGCGTGGTACCCCAACACTTCCCTGAGAACATGGTGTCTGGTTCTGCACTCTCTCACTCTGATGACTAATATGCCAGCTTGCGGTCAGTACTCGGCTCTTCACTGGTTTGTTTACCAGTGGATTTTCTTTTCACATTATTTTCAAATGACTCTGCAAGGGGTATCATTGAGAAAGTTGTTTAATAATGGATTGCATTTATATAGTGCTTTTCTAGGCACCCAAAGCGCTGTGCAATTCCACTATTCGTTCACTCTCACATTCACACACTGGTCCAGGCAGACCACAGTTGTAGCCATATCGCACCATCGGCCCCTCTGGCCAACACCAGTAGGCGGTAGGGTAAAGTGTCTTGCCCAAGGACACAACAACCAGGACAGAGGTGGATCGAACCGGCAACCTTCCGGTTACAGATGAGCTTCCCAACCACCTGAACAACGGTCGCCCCCGTTTAAGCATTCTTGTATGTTTCTGTTTTCATGTTTATGAAAAAATGTTAAAAAATCCAAACTAATCCACCTTTTTATAGTGCACCCGCGTTTCTTTTCAGTCATTTCACTCGTTCAGCACATATCAACCCCACACATGTCCTGGCTTAAGACAACTCTGTTGACACTTTCAAGGCAGGTGACCTGTAATGACATATGTGCGACCCTCTTGGACATCTATAGTCCTATCACAGTCATTCCTCAGTTTGTACACTCTTCATCACGGTAACAACACCTCTGCTGAGTCGGGCTAGCTAGCTACTGTTAGTTAGCTCTGTTGTCTACCAACTTTAAGGTAGCCTTCATTGTTGTTAGCCATCACTGCCCGGTTGGAATGTGGGCTCCTTCAGCAGCACTAATGTTGAAGGTTTCCTGAGCATTGTTTCTTGCTTTGCGTTTTGATATGAGTATCAAATCCAAGCAAGCAAAGCAAAAATGTTGTGTTCACCCCTTTCCTCAGGTGTGTGGTTTCACTTTCCATGATAAGGTGTACCCTGTTTGCCTGGGGATTGTCCACACTAGGGTGGATTGGCTGAGCCCATAGTTTGTGACTTTTGCCGCCATGTCCCACATTTGGTTCTGAAAAGATGGGTGACGTTTGTGGATAAACTGCTTGAAAGATGGCTATAACATGGATTGACCCTCTCCTCTCCAAATTTAGGGAACATGCTTCATCTGAGTCAGATGATATCAGATTAAGCAATTGATGCCAGTCGATGCCCCAGCAAATAGATGACCACATGATGTATGTTGATGAGTTTCCCAAGTGAGAGACGAACTGTGCAAGAGCACTGGCCAACCTCAGTCTGAGTTAACCACTCAGCAGGATGACATGCTGGGCATCGGCCTGAATATGCATGGTATGTTAGAGGATGAGCTGTACCAGCCATGACAACATGTTTCCTGTTTTCTGCATCCACCTCAGAAAGTGGAATGATTCACAGGCGTTTTCCCTCAGAGCCAACAATGGTCAAAAGCTGCCTACCCATATTCCCAGATTTTAATGACACGGTTCGCTCAAGCAACTGTCTACCTGTGTCACTGTGTCCTGCTATAGACAGTATGTGGCGCTGAATGGTGTGGAAGTGGCTGGCTTAGTCAGTCCACCTCCTGCCGAGCCATTCCTGGTGGCTTAATAGTCCCACAACCGTTGGGGCCGTCCACTGTGAATGACTGTTAGTCCAATAATCTCACAGTTGACATTCAAACTCCAACTTAAATGGTCACCTTCCTTTGCACCACCACCGAAAAGCCAACCCTCTAAACTTCTACTCCCCCATTCATGCCTGCGCGTAGCCATGCCCCCGACACTTGCGCAGTAGGTTACATACATCTTAACATGATCCTTGTTGAACCATTGCATTGTAGGTGGCTTACAACAACGGCTATCAGCCACCTGCATGCAATGGAGTCTTGCTATCCCTTGTCGTTTTTTTTTTTGTTTTGTTTTTTTAACATCTTGGCTCTAATGTGTTGACTCGCATGATCAAAAGTGGGTCAGTGACCCTCAGGACTATGTCAAAGGGAACAGCTCACTAGGGATTAAATACCTGTGACTCTCTATCATTTGAGTAAGACATGAAATGTCTTCATAAACCTAAAAAAAGTCCAGCTGACCCCCCCCCCCCAGTTGTCTAGATTACCATAACCTGCTTTTATTATTATTATTATTACTATTTTGTTTAAAAAAAAAACTTCTGAAATTCTAGTCTCCAACAACGGGATGAGCTCTCAGGAAAGCACAGCTCAGCAGATGGTGTCTGATCCCAACCTGATCCATGTCTTGGTGCGCTTCCTGTCTGGCAGCAGCACCAATGGGACAAGCCAACACAGCTCTCAGGTGGGACCAACTGCCACCCAGGCCATGCACGAGTTCCTGAGCCGCCTGCAGGTTCACCTGTCCTCCACATGTCCACAGATGTTCAGCGAGTTCCTGCTCAAACTCATGCACATCTTGTCTACTGAGAGGTACATTTTCACTTTTTTAGTTGTTAGTGTACATTAGGTATAATCAATAATTTTGACAGTAAGTATAATGTTTAATGGTATGAGTGGTTCTAATTAATGGTTCTGAAACTCTCAGGGGTCCATTCCAGTCAGGCCAGGGTCCATTGGATGCCCAGGTGAAGCTGCTTGAGTTTACTCTAGAGCAAAATTTTGAGGTGGTGTCAGTGGCCACTATCACCTCAGTTATTGAGTCCATCACGTTCTTGGTTCACCACTACATTACCTGCTCAGATAAAGTGGTTTCTCGCAGTGGCTCAGACAGCTCAGTGGGAGCCAGAGCTTGTTTTGGGGGTCTGTTTGCCAACATAATCCGGCCAGGAGACGCAAAGGCAGTCTGTGGAGAAACCACACGTGACCAGCTAATGTTTGATCTTCTCAAGCTGGTGAATGTGCTGGTGCAACTACCTTTGTCTGGAGACAGAGAGTTCAGCGGGCGGCTGCCACCATCAGGCAGTGGAGCAGCTGATAGCAGTGTGTCTGATGAAGAGAAGGTCTGTGGCAGCAAAGAAAGTGTAGCTGGTGGATCAGCATCCAATCAGGGCCCTCCTGCAGGTGTGGCTGATCTGGTGCTTGCCAATCAGCAGATAATGAGCCAGATCTTGTCTGCGCTGGGCCAGTGCAACAGCAGCGCCATGGCCATGATCATAGGTAAGACAACTCTACAAAGAATTATGTGATCTACCAAATATTTCAGCACTCAGATTTTATGGTCTGTAGCCTCATTGTTGTTTGACTTAAACCATTCTCATAAACCTTGCTTCTGGAATTAAAAACACACATATCACCGAAATAGTACACAACGCACCAAATGGTGCACAAAGATAGTTTGAACAAAAGCCAGTGAACAAAGTTGAGTTTCTAGCAGGCAGAGAGCCTGATATTTTCTTGGTAAATGACAGCCAAAAATTGTGCAACATTAGCAGTAAATGTTGTTTTTACATCACCTGGCCACAAACTCTTAAGTGAAGCTGCAGTGGGATAGAAATATTAAGTGTTATGTTTAGGATGTTAAGCACGGTTTGTGCAGAAGCAGCCTCTTGGTCACAAAATACATTTGTGAGGTTAGCTAATTTTATACACACTTGAGTTATAACTAACTAAATTAGTAATGACAATTGTATACCAGTAGCCATCTAACATTAGCAGCACTACCATAAAACTCTGTAAGAGTAAGAATGCGTCTGATAAAATTTCACTTGTGGCTGAATTGTTCCTTTAACAAAGCACCAAACATATTTAAATGTATGTGGACAAGCATTGCCTATAACTATGAGCTGACTATTCTTGCTCTGTGTTCTGCAGGAGCCAGCGGTCTCCACCTGACTAAACATGAGAACTTCCACGGTGGTCTAGATGCCATCTCAGTGGGTGACGGCCTCTTCACCATCCTTACCACTCTGAGCAAGAGAGCCACCTCAGTCCAGGTCATGCTACAGCCCATCCTCACTTACATGGCTTGTGGTTATATGGGCAGACAGGTGAGCTTCATTCTGCTGGGGTCTGGCCTTTGATCATCTGAACAAATACAGAGCAGTGCTGACGCATATTTATTTATTTATTTATTTATTTATTTTCCTCCATCTTGTTATTGCACATTCTTTAGGGATCGCTCTCCACCTGTCAACTGTCAGAGCCTCTTCTGTGGTTCATACTTCGAGTGTTGGATACCAGTGAGGCTCTTAAGGCCTTCCATGACATGGGTGGGTGTATACACCTAATATCTGTATATTTCTTTGATTGTCAAAGCATTGTGTCCATAGTACTACCAAGACCTTACTCATAGTTTCAACATTCATGTCAGAGAGCCCCAAGCTTTAAGATTTGAATAGGTTTTAAAGTTTTGCTGTTGAGTTTCTTTGTAAACCAAGTATTTGAAGTACATGTTACTCCCTCATCCATGTTTCTTAGCTTGCAGTTCCATCTTCCCAGCTTTTGTTTGCACATTGAGCCATATCTTGTTCAATAGAATAGTATTTAGCACAATTAGGTGTTAATGGTCATGGAAAAATATCTCCATAACCATTAAAACCCACATGGAGTTTAAGTCACAAAAGGTTCTTTTTGTTGATCAGCGCCCGAAGAGTCACCTGACATCTTTGTCACGCCACTGATTGTGGAAGGAATTGAAAAATTTAGCAAAGTCAGATTTTTTCAGTCGTTTCTAATTTTGTAGAAATTGAACATAGGTGCATTGCATAAGAATAGCAGTCAATGGTTTATGCTGTACTTGATGTATAAGAAAGCATAACTTTGTCTTTAACCAGGAGGTGTCCAGTTGATCTGTAACAACATGGTGACCAGCACTAGAGCCATTGTGAACACTGCACGCAGCATGGTGTCCACTATCATGAAATTCTTAGATACAGGTCCAGGAAAGACGGCAGATGGAAACCTCAAAGCCAGAGTGATGACATCGGAGCCGGACAATGCTGAGGGACTCCACAATTTTGCTCCTTTAGGTGCTTTCAGCTAATTTTGAATTCCATCACTCCATCTCATAGGACAATACCTGAATAAAATTGACAATCGTATTCCTACTCTTCTCTAATCTGCATGATCTGTGTTGCTTCCCAGGTACTATCACATCCAGCAGCCCAACAGCACAGCCTGCAGAGGTCCTCCTCCAGGCCACCCCTCCACACCGACGGGCCCGCTCCGCTGCCTGGTCTTACATCTTCTTGCCAGAGGAGGCCTGGTGTGATCTCACTATCCATCTTCCAGCTGCCGTGCTGCTGAAGGAGCTTCATATCCAGCCGCACCTAGCTTCTCTAGCTAGTGAGTAGGAATTTCTTTAAAGATGAGTGGGCCACAACCTCTCTTGAGATTTGTGTAAACCTGGTGACCAATAAATGTCTAACAGCTGTGCTTGCCACAAGGGTTTCTCAATCAACTACTAAGCCATTTTTTGCTTTGTGATTGAATACTCAACTCAATGACATGTCAGTGTCATTGAGTTGAGTTGTAATTTTTTGTAATTACATAAAAATTACAAACTTTTATGTAATTTGTTTTTTCTGGAATTTTGGTTGATATTCTGTCTCAATTAAAATGAAACTACCAACAACTGTTCATTTCTAGTTAGTAAGCAAACTTAGAAATTCAGCCTGGGATAAAGTAATTATTTTCCCTACTGTAAATAAACTATACTAAAATGTTGGTCAAGAGGACACTGCTTTTCCCTTCACATTGAGCTAAATTCCTGTTAATTAAAAAAAAAAAAACGGTGGCAGACATTATGGTGTTTATTCAGTAATCTTCGTTTCACTTCAGGAGTTCACCCATTCATTTTCTGCCTTTCGTCTTACCAACCAGCCTGTCCCTCCTCGGTCTCAGTGGAGATCAGTGCTGATGGGGTCAACATGTTGCCGCTGTCCACGCCAGTCATCACGAGTGGCTTGACGTACATTAAGATCCAGCTGGTGAAAGCAGAGGTGGCTTCGGCTGTTTGTCTGAGGTTACATCGGCCTCGTGATGCCAGCAACCTGGGTCTCTCTCAGATCAAACTCTTGGGTCTGACAGCATTTGGTAACACCTCCTCTGCAACAGTCAATAACCCCTTTCTGCCTTCTGAGGACCAGGTCTCCAAAACAAGGTAATCATGATGCATCCTGTATGCAGTGTGTGTCTATATTTGGCTGTTGGTATGAACTTCTCCATCTCCCTGTACAGCATTGGTTGGCTGCGTCTTCTCCACCACTGCCTGACCCACGTCAGTGACTTGGAAGCCATGATGGCCAGTGCTGCAGCACCCACTGCCAACCTGCTGCAGACCTGCGCCGCACTGCTCATGTCACCTTACTGTGGCATGCACTCACCCAACATTGAGGCTGTGCTGGTCAAGATCGGCTTGCAATCCACACGCATTGGACTCAAACTCATCGACATTCTGCTGAGAAACTGTGCTGCGTCTGGCACCGACCCTGCCAGTGAGTCACTCATAGCTGAGTCACTACTGAGACGTGACTATATGTCCTTAAAAAGCATAAAAAACCCCCATTGAAAATAGCCACATTTATTACAATGAGAGATTATTAAATGATGTGGCGGTTTGAAAGATTAACAAGGTCAAGTTTCACATGTTGTTTTGCCATTTAGAAAGGTTTTTTCTAGCATTAATGAATCTGGTGCTGTATTGTTTTTGCGCTGTGTGATTGCAATACATATAGCTGTAAATGTGATCTTATCTTATTATCTTATCTGTCTGGTGTTTTGTCTTGAATTTTTTTTGTAAATATTTATCTGATATTGCATTATCCAAATACATTTGGTTTAACTACATTTTATGGGGCAAAAATACAAAATATTTGTTAGTGGTCTGATTATTAATTACAGACCACTTGTGATTCTTAGCCTTAGTAAAGTGTTGAAATTGTTGTGTAAAGCAATGGATTTAACAAGACATTACACAATACACAGTGCAATGTTAAACTAACCACTTCCCAGTAAACCTGTTAATATTTGGACTGTGGAAGAATTTTCTGACACATGTGCATCATGTTCTGGGCAGGCAGCATGACTTTGTCAGCATTTTTATTTTTAAAAATGTTTCAATAATTTAACATCATCAAAAAATGTACTGTTTCTTTAAAGATTTGAACAGTCCTCTGCTGTTTGGACGACTAAACGGCCTTTCCTCAGATTCCACCATAGACATTCTATACCAGCTGGGCACCACACAGGACGCAGGGACCAAAGACAGGTACTCCTCCGTCTTTGCCACGACTCAACACTCCCCCTTTAGGTTCTCTCAAAGTGCATAAAGTGCATCAACTGATGAGAAACAGTCTCCCGTCAAGGTGATATTCCGGACAGACTCATAAGCTGATAGTAAAAAGTGTCCTTTCACTCTCCTTTTCTTTTTTTTTTTTTGTCTTTTTACTGTCATCTCATTGTTTGTTGCATATAAATTCTGCCCCAAGGTGGTTCTCACTAAGAAATTGAGGACCTTTTTTATGTAAAAAAAACAAACAAACAGAAAAAACATTACCGTGCCCAGCACTTGAGCCATTTGACTTATTTGTCAAATCTCTGAATTCTAAACCTCCAGGATCCAGGCTCTTCTGCAGTGGGTCCATGACTCTTCCCATGTGGCAGCCCATAAGATGAGTGGTCCAATGGGATACATTGGGCATGCTGCTGGCTCTTCCTCTGCTTCATCAAGGGAGTATGGTCTCCTTATGCCATCGCCCTCCCACCTCCACTGTGTGGCAGCCATCCTCTGGCACAGCTATGAGTTGCCTGTCGACTATGACCTGCCTACACTGCTCAACAGAGAGCTCTTTGAGTCAGTCCAGTGTCTTGTAGTTATTACACATGCATGTAGTTGGATTCATTAGTGGGTTTAAACAATATTCTTCTTAGCAGATTTATTACTGATTCCATTCTTTTCTTTGCTGTTCCCTTCAGGTTGCTGTATAACTGGTCCATGTCGCTGCCATGCAACATTGTGCTGAAGAAGGCCGTGGACAGCTTGTTGTGTTCCATGTGTCACATCCATCCCAGCTACTTCTCCTTGCTAATGTCCTGGATGGGGATTGTCTCACCACCCATCGCCACTCACTCTCAGGCTCAGCAGCGACGTCTTGCCATGACTGATGATGGCAAAAAGCAGCATGATGCTAACACCACTGCGGCGGGACTTACCGACGACTCCAAGCATGCCAGGCCACACATTAATCTGTCAGAATCCCAGCTAACCACACTAGCGGCTGCCTCCCAGTCACCAGGAGCAATAGAGCAGCTGCTGGATTCAGGCTTGCCCTCGCTGTTGGTTCGCAGCTTGGCTCAGTTCTGTTTCAGCCTCCTGGCCAGTGCAGACCTGCCTTTGCCCGCTGGTCAGGCCGAGAGACGACACCATCATCACCACTTTCACTCGTCCTCACACAATCGCCCGCCTCTCTCGGCAGAGCTGGCTGCTCCAGTGCTCCGGTTTCTCACAGAAGTAGGCAACAGTCACACCATGAAGGACTGGCTGGGAGGACCAGAGGTCAACCCACTGTGGACGGCACTGCTGTTCCTACTGTGCCACTCCAGTGCCAGTGCTGGGGCCAATGCTGGCTGTCAGCCTGGATTTGCTGCAGGTTCTCCTCCATCCCAACCTCAGCCTTTAGGCTCACGCTTCTCCTTGGCCTCCTCAGGGCAGACAGGAGGACTCACCACCCAGCAGAGGACAGCACTGGAGAATGCCACTGTGGCCTTCTTTCTCCAGTGTATCTCCTGCCACCCTAACAACCAGCGCCTTATGGCACAGGTCCTCTTACTAGTTATTATAGATGAAATAATAATAAAAATTAAAATAATAATGTTTTTCTTTTAACTTGTTAGATGTAGATTTGCACACATAATTAGACAAACGTGTTATTTAATGATTGCTAGTTGGTAAGCTAATTTATTTATAAATTGAAATTCAAATGTAGATATTCATTGGTTTCGGTCTTGGTTTTTAAGACTTCTGTCTTTGGCTGCAGGTTCTCTGTGAACTCTTCCAATCAGCACCTCAGCGAGGTAATGTACCCGTCTCTGGAAACATCTCAGGCTTCATTCGAAGACTGTTTCTGCAGCTCATGCTGGAGGATGAGAAGGTCACAGTCTTCCTACAGTCTCCCTGTCCGGTGGGTAACTCAATTATGTGGTCAACAGCGTTGCTCAGAAGTTTTACACAAACTATTGTGCTTTTTCTTAAATAAATGTTATTTCATTAAAGACTTTGAAATGAGGATGTGACATACAGCAAATGCCTGATGAAGTACTTGCTGTGAGCTTAAGGTGGCAGTGCAGCAGTATGAAGCATATGTTTGTTTGTTTTTTTCTGTATCACAACGGTCCCTTCACACTGATTCATGCCTGGCATTATGTGTTCTCAGTTACACCCTAATGGTTTATACTTTCTACTGCTCAGTTGCTGACTGTTACAAAAGCTTTGGAGACATGAGTGCCTGGAAGCATTGTATGGAGAAATTGGTTAATTACCCAAAGCAAGTCATTTTTCATTCATCTAGCTGAAATATCTCAATAATTGAGTAAATTTAGTGCAAACATTTATGGATTCCAGGTACTAAAGGTGATGTGATTTGAAAAAGGCATAAAGTTCTGGGCAACTTTGTTTAGGGCCAAATTGCGACACCTACTTAACAAAAGATGCTCAGACTAGGGCAGCTGTTTCAGTGATTCGCATGAGGCGTACAGCCTGCACCATGCAGTGAAGTCCCAAAAACTACAAAATTAAGAAAACCTTGGGGGTGGCCAAGATGATAGAAAGATGTCAGAACACACAGTGCTTTGTATGTTACAGAGCAATGGACTATTTGGCTGTAGACCAGAAAACAGCTAAATAGTCCCATATTGACAGCAAGTACAATATACTCTTTATGTTTAGTTTCTGCAGCTAACCTGATTGTGGTGTTTTCTTTTTTCCTTTCCTCCTCCTCAGTTATACAAAGGACGGATCAATGCAACCAGCCACATGATCCAGCATCCCATGTATGGAGCAGGCCACAAGTACCGCACCCTTCATCTACCAATTTCCACCACATTGGCTGAAGTCTTGGACCGGGTTTCTGGTATGTTTCAAGACAGAAAATTTCTCATTACAACAACAACAACAACCACATAAAGACTTCACTGCTCATAGTATGTACCAGAACATGTAGATGTTCCTGCCTTCAGGTTACACTTGCATTGTAACTGATGGAAAATGTCTTCTCTGCTCTTGACTTGAATGAGATTGCATGCTCTTTGTTTGGGAACCACAACACTGTATAGTATTCACTGACCTTTTTTGACCTCCTTTTCTTCTTTCCCCTCGCACCTTTTTTTCCCCGTCCTGGGTGGTCCATAAAAAAAAAAAAAAAAAAATTCCCTGTGCATCTCCTCTTAGCTCCAGAAAGCTTGAGAGGGGAGGTGTAATGGAGTCATCTTGACCACCTCAGCTGGCTCCTTTCAGTGCAAATAAGCAAAAGCTCAGTTCCAAGCTTTCTCAAGTCATTCCAAAACACAAAACTGTTCCAGGACTCTACAGTCCAATTAATTTTTTCAACAAATCTACTTTTCCATCAACGTTTGATTAAATATTTTTTCTTTTTTTTAAAATCAGTTTTGAGAGTTACAAGATTTCAGAAAATTTAAGCTCTTGCTTGTTCAGACATCTTTTAGAAGTCTTTGTTTTTGCCTCCATCAAGTCCTTATGTAAAGTTTTGTCAGTGAAACATCTTTCTATTTTTTTTTCTTCTTCCAGTTATTCTTTTCCTTGAAGAAAAGATGCTCATTCTTACACTCACATGAAAATGTCCTACTATAGCATAAATTTTCTCCTACCAGTATCGATTGGAAATCTTTCTTGGTGTAATAAAACATTTCTTTTAGCTTTTGAGAATGCTGTATAGAAACTCCGTCATGCTAGCTAGCACGCAGTACGAGTTATTGTAACTGACTGTAAAAAGTCAGCATAACGAAAATAAACTCCACCTAAACTTGGTTTATATCTGACCAGATAGACTGCAGTCATAACTTCTTACCTGAAGTTCAGTTCACCTGACACTCAGACCGGCGGCCGCCTCGGGTCTCTCCTCCTCCTGCCTCACCTTCCCTCATCTACCCACTGGCCTCTGTGGAAGCCCCGCCATAGCCACCACCAAACAACTGAGTTATTTTTACACATCGGCCAACATCTAGCCAATCCACCACCTCTCATTGTTCATGCCGTTACAAATTTAAAAAAAAAAAAAAAAAGCACTTTGGGTGCCTTGAAAAGCACTATATAAATGCAATCCATTATTATTATTATTATTATTATTATTATTATTATTATTATTAAAAAAAAATCATCTGCCCATAAAAACGAAAAATCACCATCGGGCATACCGGGCGATGGCCAGTCCAGCTATGTCTTGCAGTAACAGTGGCTGTTTTCATATTTGCAAACTCATGAAGCCAGGAGGCCATTTTGGAAGAGTTTGGAGGAGAAATACACAATTGTTGTGCCAATAGAAACTGTTTGAATGTAAGCATTTGACAGATGAAGGAAGCTGATGTACGGGGAATATGTTTGCAAATTGTAATAGGAAAATCAAATTATGTTTTTGTGTGCTCTAAATATGTTAGACCATAAAAGTTTCACACTAAATTATTGTCAAATAATGTTTTGAAGCCTCTAAACTAGCTTCAATAATATTGTCTTGCCTCACAGCTCGCAAATGTGTACTTCACTGTCCTGTACAAACTTGCACTGTGTTAAACAGGACAAGGCAACTGCTTCGGTTAAGCTTCCCATTGGAGCATTCCTCCTTTGGTCTCTCTTTGAATTTTAAACACCATCTTGAAGTAAATATGTTGTAACAAGTTTGTAGCACAGCAAACATAAATTACAGCATATCCCGCTGAACACTGTATTGTCAGTGTTAGTTTACTGTCTGATTCCTATTGCATATTTATCAAAGTATCTTGTTTACAATTCTTTGTTCAGTGAATGTGAAACGTAGTAATCCTTCTCTTAATTTCAGAAGTAAGTTTATTCCCAGAGATGTGTGCTCATTAAAGGTAGTATCAACAGTAGTGATAAAATAAATGGCAGAAATTACATTCTTACCACCAACACAGAATTTGGGAGTTGATACTTAAGTCCAAAAATACACTTCTCTTTCAGTCTTCTGGCCGTGGTTATCCAATGAGCAATCGTTACATTACCCTGGATAAGAGACATTAAACATTCATTTAGACTTAACATTGGTCCATAACCAAAATGCTACCGAACAGTCAGACTTTGCTAATTTTGTATCACTGAAAGTGAAAAAGATACTTAAAATTGGTCCCTGCCTCTAGTTTTTAAGGTATGCTAATAGGTCCATTCTAAGACTGAAATGTGAAACCTTTTGGGTGGCTGTGCTCAGGAGGTCGAACAGGTCATCTACCAGCTGGAAGTTTTGTTGTTTGATCGTGGCTGCTGCATGCAAACATATCCTTTGGCAAGGTACTGCTTTGGGAGTTACTTAACCCTTAGATTCATAATCCGGTGGAGTAAAAACCTATGTGAATGGTAAATGGACTGGTTCTTTATATAGTGCTTTTCTACTCTTGAGCACTCAAAGGGCTTTTATGTTGGATAGAAAGCACGTGGGCGTAGGAAAAAAGTGATCATGTGACTCTGTGAATGAAGCATGTTGTATAAAACACTTAGAAATGCTCTACTAGAGGAACCCCAAAAGTTGATTCAAAAGCATCGTAGTATGTAGTAATATTCAGATGGGCACTCTCTCTTAAGTATTCTGCCACTTTTGTTTAAAATAGAGTCTTATGGATTGAATTATACAAGTATAAAAGGCAATTGAGGGCAGCATAGTGGCACAGTGATGGGGAGTTTGCATATTTGCAAGTTCTCTCTGTGTTTGCATGGGTTCTCTGGCTTTCTTCCACAGTCCAAAGACAGATGCAGTTGGTGGGATTAGGTTAATTGGTGAATCTAGTTGTCAATATGAATCGTTGTTTTTGTCTCTATGGCTACGTTCACACTGCAGGTGAAAGCGCATCAAATCTGATTTTTTTTGACCCTATGCGACTCATATCCGATCATGGTGTGACAGTGTGAACGGCACAAATCCGATATTTTCAAATCCAATCTGGGTCACTTTCGTATGTTGTGCTGAATCCGATACATATCCGATGTTTCAGAAAGCGACTGCTGTTTCAATGGTCATGTCGCATTAAATCCGTCTTTTACATCACTGACACAAGACAGACGCCAATTATCAGCTCCGGAGAAGACATCGTGAACGCTTCCTGTCCATCCAGTGAAACTGTTGGGAAGACAACGTTGGAGAAACGTGAACATTTTATATGTTCTGTATAATCTGCAGATTCTGACAGAAATCTGCAGCTATCCTTGGAAGCACAGCTCCTCTAAAACAGCAATAAGGATCATTATTAGGTTATCTACATTATTATGTAAATAACAAATAACTTAAAGCAAAATTTGGGAAATGTAAAGTCCGAAGTCTTTATATTAAGGGCCATCAGTCAAACAATACTGTTTGCTCTGGGTCTAAACAGAGCCGTTGTGTGTGTGACGTCTTCTTTTGTGCATGCGGGCCGCTTTGAGCGTTCACACTAGAGCGCGTTTGCTGTCGCATTTTATTTGTAGTGTGAACGAGCAGACAAAAAAATCTGATTTGATCAAAAAATCTGAATTGAGCATTAAGACCTGCAGTGTGAACGTAGCCTATGTGTTGGCCCTGCGACAGACTGGCAACCTGCACCCTGCCTCTTGCCTTATGGTAGTTGGGATAGGCTGGATAAGCGGAAGAGAATGGATGGATGAAATGCAATTGTAAAGTTTGGGTTGGGTGGGTTGGTTGGGACTTATGCTGGCTGGTGTCCTTTGCCCCCCGGTCCTTTACAAAGTGGAATTGGACCTTAACTATCTCTGTTCTTTTAATGTGCAGCAGTAGCTTGGCACATGCAAGATTTAGAATAGCTTCATTTACATAGAGATGTACTACTGATGTTGGGGGCAGGCTGAAATGGTGGTTGGGAGTCACATTGCGCAACGGGCTTCCCGTCAGCAGTCGGTGAGTTGGGTGGCTGCCCTTTGAGACTGCAGGGCTGCCCTAGTACCATGATTGTGCTCGCTGGTGTCCTTCTGCATCTGATTATTGTCTCTTTGCTTGTGCAGTGCTATGGACTCCGCGTCCTGAATGTCTGTGCTGCCTGGGCGGGAGCAGGATATACACCCTGGCCTCAGTTGGGTTAAAGAGTAACCCCAAATACTGGTGGAGAATATTTTGTCTGGCTTATCGTGCTTGCACGCTATTGGCTTCACTGAGGATTGTAGCCACTTGGGGTCTGAGCTCATAGTTTCTCATCAGTGTTACGATATTTAAACTTTGGTGAGTCGTTTGACTTTGATGTGGGGAGGGATCAAAAAAAAAAATCTAAGAGAGCTACACGGTAGCCTGGCAGAAGTAGGAAGTGGAAAATTTCAGATTTTGTAAATGAGACTAGTGAGGTCTAAAGGCTACAGAACCACTGCCAAGACATTAGTGCATGACTTAGCCAAGTCAGGAATTGTAGTCTCAAAGAAGACCATTACTAGAAAGCTGTACAGGAACGAACTGCAACGTTAAAGACCACGAAAAAACACTTCTGAAGAACACAAATCCAATCTGAAGTATGCTGATGCAATTGGGAAAAAGAATATGTATGCTACAAGTAGGTCCTTTAATCAGTTGAGACAAAAAACTAGAGCTCTTTGAGCATAGAGATCCTGTTTATGTTCGGAGAAAGAAGGGAGAGGTGATCAACTCACGCTTTTCAACTTTAACTGGCTTTGTAAAGTAAGGACACAAGGGGGCAGCCCTTTCTCAAATTCCAAGCAAAATTTGATTAATTAAGAACTGGAGAAGTCATGTTTTTCAGTTATAAGAGCTGCAGTTTTAATTACAGCCTAAATTATTAACAAAATATCCCAGCAGTCAGCTCTGTCCTTGCAGTTTAATTCACTTGGCATTCTCTGGCTATCAAGGTCAGCTGTGCAGCGCTGATGCTGTGAGCTTCGGTATTACCTGTTAAGTACAAGGCAGCTATGATGAATAGCTCACCCCCTGGGACCTTGAAAAACCTGATACACTGCTGCTGTTACAGGGCAGTATGCATGTCTATAAGACATATCATCTTCTGGCTGTTCTTGTGTGGGTGAACAAATTTTGCATCTGATGCATCTTTTCTTTCCTTCTTTCTTTTAGCTTGCTAATGTTATTTAAACCAAAGCAATAAAAAAAACCAAGAAGTGTGACAAAATATATATTTAATTTTCTGTGTCTGTTTATCCAGATACACCCAGCATTACTGCCAAACTGATCAACGAGCAGAAAGAGGATAAGGAGAAGAAGAATCATGAAGAGAAAGAGAAGATGAAGGCAGACAACGGCTTCCAGGACAACTACAGTGTTGTAGTAGCCTCAGGTACAGTATGTGTGTCTTGTGTCATTTACACACCTAATAATGACACAGTATATAAGCTATGATGCATTTTGTTGAAAAACAAATATTGTTCTGTATTTCTGTATTTTTATTTTCTTCTCTGCCTTCAGGCTTAAAGTCCCAATCAAAGCGAGCTCTTTCCACCCCTCCCCGGCCTCCATCAAGGAGAGGCCGTGTCATGAGTGACAAGTTAACTGCTTCATCCAGTGTGGATCCTTCAGCTAAAACCATCAGTGTCCCTGTCTTCCACCTCTACCACAAGCTGCTTCCAGGTGCCACATACACAACCGATTCATATCAGACAGCAACAAGCGCAGGTCTTTGAGTAAAATGTAAAATGTTCACATATTACCGAAGAGAAACGGTGTGTACTCTGTCCTCTTATCCAGGTCAGCCACTCCCACCTGAGATGACCCTGGCCCAGCTACTCACACTTCTGTATGACCGCAAGCTACCGCAGGGCTACCAGTCCATCAGCCTGACAGTGAAACTGGGCTCCAAGGTCATCTCTGACCCCGGCCTTTCAAAGACTGACTCGTTCAAGAGACTCCGCACTGAGAAAGGTAATAAAACACACAGCTCCTAAGGAGGAGTCAGTTCAGATATTATACTGATGTCCCACTAAAAATATGCTTTAAAAAATCAATACAGCTGACTTATTTATTACTTTAACTGTAAAACTTTTGATGATTAATTACAATTTTAACTTTTTGTAAGCAGTCTAAATTCCTTCACTGATAATTTAGAGATTTCTCTTTTGCACATGAGCGCAAAACATAAACAAGCCAAATCTTTGTGAAAGATGCATCAAGCTGCACCCAATACGTGAAGTCAGACATATGAACAGCACCAAACATCCAGTCATTTCTAAACTAAAATGCAGACACCCAGCCATATATGCAGCATTTTCTAGGATGTCTACATACCAAATAATTGAGATACTGCAGCTAAAATGCAGCAATATTATAGAAGTAAAGCCAAAGGACCAACAAACGAAAAAGGCTCTGCCTGCTGAAAAACTCACAGGACCTTAGTTACAGTGTGCTTAAGTTGATCCTCTCACTTTGTCATCACATGATGTTGTGATTGGCTACTTTGAATTCACACCCCTGACTACCCACATCAGGCTCTCCCTCAGCTGTCCCAAACCAAAGACCACGCTAGTCCTGGTTAGAGGCTGAACAAACTCTTAATTTGTAATGAGTCCTGCACCTGTTCTGGTGTTTTTTCTCAACTGTGCAAACAGTATCTTTCAGATTATGTCACATTTGGGATTTTGGCACGGTCAGCTAGTCTATTCAGTGGTGCCTCTGTGTCAAATTCACATATCTAAATATGAAATGAAGGTTAACTTATCAAATAGAAATGGAAGAAACTAAGATTCTTCTCATTTTTATTATTATTTCAAGACCACTTCAGTAACTATGATCAAGTAAATAGAAATGGAGTTTTTAAAATGTAGTAAAAATCCAGACCTGTTTTTTTCCACTCTACTCTCACATCAAGATTTAATGGAATTGTACTTTGGTCTGAACTCAGTTCACATCACCTTGGCTGCTTCTCAGGCTGTACTGAGAGGCTTTGAAGTCTAAAAGCTTGCAGAGTGTTTTTTTTTTTTTAGCACAAACTGTTCAAACACTTTCCTGCTTACCTTTGCATTCATTTGGGAGTTAAGCCTTTTCATCCTTATATGTTGCTTTGGTACAACATTTATAGGGACGTTAGTGTTGCATTTGTGTCTCTAAACGATTGTGAACATGAGGTTTTTTTTATGGCTGAAAGATGGTATATTTGAATTTGTGCCCACTTACTGTGAGAGTCTTACCTATTGACTCACATTGTAAATTGCTATTGAATTTCATTCAGTCAGGACAGGTTGTTGCTTGAATCCAACTGCTGATATCCCATTCAAAACTATGCTGTCATTCTGTAGAAGTGGTGACTTTCAGGCTGGTTATATTTAGCGTTTTGATTCTGCAGACTCATGGGTCAGTACTCGGTCAAATTAATTTTTAATGTCAATGTCAGCACTGGTGAATCTGCAGATATGCTCATATTCCCTTTATCCATGCGACATGTCCTATCCACAATCCATATTTTCCATCTTAACACTCATGTGTCACTGTTTAAGAAATCATAGGGTATGTGAAATGAGACTTTTATAACTACCATTTTTACCCTTCGGCTGTAAAGGCTGATGGGCAGATGTTGTCAGGTGAGCGGGCGGCGTAGATACCCGAGTTTGTGAATGTGAAAGCTATAGAATAAAGTGACTGACGAGCTTCAAATTGATATCATAGGTACATGTACTAAAAATCTTGGAAGTTTTTGGATCCTGGTGACCTTGACCTCAATGTCAGAAATAATGTTTTCAGAAAATCATGTGAATGGCATAACTTGAGAAAAAGGCAATATAGAATTTGGGTGACTTGGGTGAACCATTCTTTAAATCAAAATACACTGTATTTCTAAAAGTATTCACTCCTCCATCCAAATAAAGGATTCAACTGGTCCAGTCATTGCCAGAAGTGTATGAAATCAGCAGCTAGGAGTGCAGACTAATTCTGCACACATTGAGTTGCTCTCATGAGCTTTGTGAATTACAGCGAACCATAATGCCACCTGCACGTAAAATTTATCCACTACTGCTAAATATTCCACAGTAAACTGTGGTATTGTAATAAAGTGTAAGTGACTGGGAACAGTATCAACTCAGCTACGAAGTGATAGGCCACAAAATCAGAGCAGGGTCCATTGCAGAGGTCACCAACGTCCGATCGCTTCAGACCTCCAAACTTCAGGTGAACTTCAGATTAATTGAAGAACAGTGTACAAAGAGGTTCATGGAATGTGTATCCATGTTTAGCACCTGCATCCAAACCTTACTTCCCCACAACTCAATGCAAAGTGCCGGATGCAGTAATGTAAAGCACACACCAGCTTTGGATCTTCTGGAGCTAAATGAGGCCACCCAAACACATGAGATGTCATCGATAAGGCCAGGATGCCCTTAGTTGAGCACATCAGGACTTAGTAGTGGAGCTCAAATAAGTCAAAAGATATAGAACAAAAAGTAAAATCCCAGGAGGACATACCTTCAAGAAATATTTTAAAGAAATCATTGTTTATTAACTTTTACTTTATTTTATAAGATATTTTTCTTTTATGCTTGCTCTTTTCTTTTTTCTTGTTGTTTTTTTTTGCTCCATCATCTGGATGAATTGTACACCTTTTGAGTCTTTTCTATCCACAAATTTTTTGTGAATACTCACTGCCTGCAAATACAGACAATTCAGATATTTAAGAAAAGGAAAACTGTTAACGGTTTTCACCCCAGTTACATACCTTGAGTATGTAACTGAGCAGCTCAGTTTTTCTTTAGCCATTACCTTCACATAACGAATGGGTACTGACTCATCACTTCCTTCCAATGAACTCGAATAAACTACCCAAATGTGCCCACTGCCCAGACACTAACTGCTTGACGGGGTCTGTCATTATCTTCATTTAACCAATAGATTCATCCTCTCTGTGGATCCTGATTCACTGTGTCATTCCATAACCTGTAGAGATTAGACACCTGCAGTACAGGACAGCTTACCGATGACAGGGATTTGTGGCTCGGTGAAATCTCTCTCTGATTCAGACTTTGCATCAGGGATTTAATTTCATTAAGGGAAATTCTTTACATATTTTGTAAACCAGTTGGTTTTCTTTTGAGAGAAAGGACCTTGTCAGGCTTCACTTCCACAAACCTTATTATTACAGAATTAAACTTACCAGTTTGTGACAGTGCACAACTGTGACACACAGTGTTGTCTTCAGTTAGAATCCTCAGGATTAATACAGACGTTGGATAAGGATTGCAAGAGTGATGAAACTCTGGGAAAGAGTTAAATATGGTTAAAAGATTCTGTTGATTCTATTTAACCATGAGTTGACACAATGCAACAATGCATAGCAATCAGCCCAGTTAATCAAGTTCATCACAAGTAACGTCACATCTTTATTCACAATGACCAAGGAGTTTTCTCAAAGTAGATATAACCTGCTATTGCCTGCTGCTTTTTTTTAAGACAATTAAACTTTTTGTGATTTGCAGTTCAGAATAACCTGTAATTCAATCAATCTCTTTTATAAAGCACTGAATTCACTTTTCTTCCAAAAAGATCTTAGTAATTGTTAAAATTTGTAGATATTTTCGTTAGTTCTGTCATCAAAAATGTATTTGTAAACATTTTAGTTTTAGTAATTAAACATAAACATTTTTAGTTAAATTATTTAATGCTTAAACCAGTTAGACCTGCAGAAAGGCGTTAGATTCTCCAGATTTAGCTTAAGGAACCCTGCAGGGAACCTTACCTTCTCTGTGTATAGTGTGGTTGAACCTCAGAACATATCACATAATAATGTGTGTAAAAATATTTATTATGGACAGAATTAAGACAAACATAGCAGGTGGATTTACAGGAGATTACTGAACTGTTAAGAGTTTGCTGAAACAAACAAAAGGCTTGTAATTGTTTTCAGTCTCAGCCAGTGGATGAACGTACAAGGTCCTCTCTTTGCTCTACTTGCAGTGGATCACTGTGACATCCTGAATAGCTGCCCTGAGGATGAACCAATGATGCCTAATGAAGAATGTCTGGATGCCGCAGCTGATGAGTCCCTGCTGGAGACGAGTCCCATTCAGTCACCTCTGCAAGTCTTTGCTGGCATGGGGGGCCTGGCCCTGATAGCGGAGAGGCTGCCCATGCTATACCCCGATGTCATTCAGCAGGTAAAACTCAGCTTTCAAGAGGCACAGAAAATTAGAAATTGAACAACTTGCATACATACAGCAGTTCTTTAGTATTAACTTTTTATTTCACAACAAATGTTTTGAGCTTACCTGCCCTGATAAAGAGCCTTGTGTGTCTCCTAAATTCACCTGTCAGCATTGTCTTGCATTTCACACCTTCGCTGAGCCTTTACTCGTCGTTGCGGTTGTTCACAGGTCAGCGCTCCTGTGGTTCCCTCCAGCACACAGGAGAAGCCCAAGGACAGCGACCAGTTTGAGTGGGTGACCATAGAGCAGTCGGGTGAGCTGGTGTATGAGGCACCAGAGTCCATTGCAGCGGAGCCACCGCCCATCAACAAACAACAGTCCCAGACATCCTCATCGTCATCATCCTCAGTGCAGACCATGTCGCCCATCCCTGCCCACTCACTGGCAGCTTTTGGCCTCTTCCTGCGCCTGCCAGGTTACGCAGAGGTGTTGCTAAAGGAGAGGAAACATGCCCAGTGTCTGCTGCGGCTGGTACTGGGTGTCACAGACGATGGAGAAGGCAGTAAGTCTGAAAACACGTCACAGCTGTCCACACTGAAATTCACCTTGGGCTTTGAACTTTTAGCTTGGGAAGTATTTAATGCCAGAAAAAGTTTGAGAATTGCTAAGCTATTTGAAAGAAAGCTCTTGCAAAGATCCTTTGCACACAGCTATTTCTCCTGTCTGTCCCCAATTGACTAAAATATAAAATTTACTGTGTTTTCTAACCAGCGAGAGTTTGTCAGCACGGTGTCTTATTTTCCTTTTTGCCCCCCCCCTTCAAGAAAAGTAAAATAAAAATGGATTGTTCATGTGTGATTTAATCGACTAAAACACAAATCTAAACAACAAATATAAAAGCAGCATCAAAACCTTCTTATTTTGAGTGTCTGCTTTGACATCTTCTTAGGTCACATCCTGCAATCTCCATCAGCCAACGTGCTCCCCACACTACCATTCCATGTCCTGCGAGCACTGTTCAGCAGCACCCCTCTGACCACAGACGACGGTGTGCTTCTGCGTCGCATGGCTCTGGAAATCGGTGCCATCCACCTCATTCTAGCCTGTCTGTCAGCTCTGAGCCACCACGCCCCTCGCAACCCCAATGCCAATACCAGCGTCTCTGAGGTATGACCCATATCACACATACATTCTGTTTCTAATCGTCAATTGTCCCTGACGATAGAGCAGGGCGATGTGACCAAAAAGATTTATCACGATATACATTTGAAATTTTGCGATAACGATATAACTGACGATATAATTGACACTAGACAAAACACTTTACAACTCCACAACTTTATTAGTGCAAAAAAAACATCTATGTATTTTCACTTAAACAAGCAGCTGTTTTATGTGCATTAAAGTTATATAAAAACGTAACAGTGCAAATTCCTTGACAGTTTAACCAAAAGGCATTTCCAGTGGAAACTGGCCGACATATCCTCAGCATAACCATGTATAATATCCACAAAACTTCAAAGAAGTTATACACACACAATACGGTAATATTATGTTGGAGCACAGTACGTATCACTCCGCGAGGCTCCTGCCTATGAAAGCCGTAATGCTCCGACAATCTATCAAGTGGTGCGGCTTCGTAGCTTAGCAAAGTCGTACTAAAACATTTGACAGATTTTCGAGCACCGTGCACATAAAATCGTTTCGAGGTCAGTAAACACAACCAGGATTCAAACATAAGGCACACGGGATTATAAGGGGCTCTGTCGACTTTCAGAAAAATCAAAGGATTGATTTTAAGTGTGCCGTATTTTCCAAACAACACGGTAATAACGACGGCCCGCTAGCATGCTCTACCAAAAATAGTGCTTTGTTGTGTATCTGACGGATGAAAGCTAAACCAGTTCCACACCACTGAAGCTGCAGCATTTTTACAAACCAGTTCAGCTTCATCTGTTTCATTCAACGATCCGCTTTCGCTCTTCTCATTCGGCGTCGCCGCCATGTGCGTATGTAAACAAAGGCACTGCGCATGCGCGTTTTACCCATATTCTATCACGATATGTCATTTTCCTATCGTTGCCCAAAGTTACCGGTATTACCGTGAACGGTATGATATAGCCCAGCCCTACCTGACGATACATTTTGGCTCTTTCTTTTAAATTTGTGGCTGATGACAGCTTCCTGTTGGTGTTGCATTGTGAATTATTTCTTGAACCTTTCACCAGCCTGTGAGATGTCTAAGAAAAGAGAGTCCTGTCCAGCTCTTGTCATTTTCTTACTTCTGTCAGACTAACCCAGCTTCATGCCACTGGCTACTCTCACTTTGCCTGAGTGTTTTGCTGTTGGCAGTAATGGAGAAACTGAGGATAAAAACGATTGCCGTTATTAATGACCCTCTGTCTTGCTGCTTTACTTACGGCTTCCTTAGCGTACCTTTGCCTGGCAAATGGCTTAATTGTTCATAGTGAATGATAAAAAACAAACAGCTGCAGGGAGAAAAGGCTGTGCATCCGAGATGTCTTTTGTATAATTGATGTCTGCAGGGGGAGAAACGGGTAGTACCTCACCTCGACTTGCCTGACTCTGCTAACTGCACATCTTCTATGACCTGAAGAAGTGCAGATAGGGCTGTTCGATATAACAATATATATCAGATGACGATATAAAAACGTCTATCGTTTCATTTTACGCTATTGTTTCGTGGTGTCGCAAAAGAAACCGTTTATGGCAATATTTTTTTCATTGTTTTGATCGCAGTCATTGGTTTTTATGTGTTGTCGTCAGCAACAACAACAGTAAAACCATCACGTGTTGGCTTGTTTATTTTCCGCATAAATCTTTCAAAATAAAGCTTAAGATCCTGTTGAGACTTTTCAAAATAAACTGAATCACGTGAAAGAGCAGATTGTTTACAGATGAGAATTAAAAAAGAGCCACCAGGTGCTAAAAAATAAACCTTAGACTCAAACGTTAGAACAGGCTTTCCCCGCAGCACGCTGTGTAATAAATACTCAAAGAAAACTGCAGCCTTTACAACTTATGTCTAAAAATGTATAGTTTCATGCCTCTGTTAAAACACTCAACTCCAGGTACACGACGCCCAGCTGGAAACACTTCACACAAGTCGAGCTGCCCGAGATTGACAGAATTTACAGAAAATGTTACATTTTTGTGATTTATATCGTTATCGGGACGATAGATGTCTTATATAGGGATATGAGATTTTGGTCATATCGCACAGCCCTAAGTGCAAAGTATATGGACGTTTAGCTCTTGAAACAAAAAAATTAAGGATGTGCTTTACATACAAATGTAGAGCAATTTACAAACCATTCTGACAGCAATATAGCATCAATGGGCTTTTAAATAAAGTCGGGAAGAGAGAGCCTGGTTTGTGTTTGTATGCATTTAATGGCAGCTTGTGTTAATGTGTAGGAAAAATCAATGATTGATTTCCTAGTGTGAATGGCAGAGGTCACATCTGAAATCATAGTTACTGTGATCTCAGGTGTAGGTCTTCAGCGCTTTTTTTAAATTTTTAATTTTTATAAATTAAAGGGGCCTCAAAGAGAGGCGTAAGAACAGAGTCAACAATGGTTTGGTATCCCAGAAAAAGAATAAACCAGTTAGACCTGTTTTCTTATCATGTTTCAAACACCAAACTGAAAAAATTAAAACATATCTAGCTAAAGCATATGAGCTTATGAGTTTTTCACCCCCTGAGTGGAGGTGTTGTCACTGGGTTCCTGAAGCAGACCTGCCTTGTTTTTGTTGTGGTGGTGATGTGTCCGGTCTCATGCTTGTTCAGGGACTGTGTGAATACACAAATCTGAGCCAAACGCATCACACTGGCAGTGGTTGACCTTGATCTCCTGAGACCCATGTTCTGGAGTGGTAGCACTGGTGTGAGATAAGACACTGTGTTTTAAACATGAGAGACAATTGAACAAAACATTAACTTTAAACTTCAGGGACCAATTTTCTGTCTGCTCCTTTGACTCATTTCTTGTTTGACTCCATGTGACCATCACAAATGTTTTATGGCAGCTTTCTATGTAGGCCACAACCAACTCTGACCTTTTTGAATACATGATAAAACGTGATGAAAAAGCAGCAACAGTGTTTACGCCTGAATTTCATTAATAATTGTTAAAGGGAAGTAAAAATGCAAAATCTTTGGTGTGTGTGTGTGTGTGTGTGTGTGTGTGTGTGTGTGTGTGTGTGTGGCAGCCACAGATATCCAGCTGTCATGGTGGGGGGACCAGTGAGGAGCAACAGCTGTACTGGGCTAAAGGAACAGGTTTTGGTACTGGATCTACAGCGTCAGGCTGGGACGTAGAGCAGGCCCTCACCAAGCAAAGGCTAGAGGAAGAGCATGTCACTTGTCTACTCCAGGTAAGTGCAAATGAGCATTTTTTTTTTTAAGGTGGGTTATTTTTGCCTGGTATTCCCTATGAAACATGGGCCATAAATGAACCCATTAATTTTTTTGTGAACTTGCACTATAGTATTCAAATTCAACAGACTGACCAAACTACAAGACGCAAATAATGAGCAGACAGCTGGGTTAAATGGAGGGCAGGGAACTAAAACGGCTTGTTTCGGGCAGGGGATAAAAAAAGGGCTGCAGCAATGCTCAATTTAAGATGAGTAAGGATTCATTTGAACCATGAACCACGCAAAGGTATCATATCTAGCTATGTTTAATTTCTTTTGATGTTACTTACTGTGCCTTGTCATAGTGAGAGATGAGCACCCAACAATACAGTTGGTGCATATATTTGATTCCCAATAAAGAGGTATGCTTATCATCCTGGCAGTTGTGGTGTGTAGGAAGGGACATCTGAAGACACACAGTGATCAAAAACATGGATTCTCCCTCATCCAGAGCAGGTCACATGAACGCTTTTCTTCATAAAGGGTAAATTTTAATTCTGCATTTGTTTTTCTTTACTAGGTCTTGGCAAGCTATATCAACCCAGCAGGCTCAAGTGGCTGCCACATTGCTGATGCCTCTTCAACAGCCAGCAGAGCTCACAACAGCTCAGCACTGCCAGCAGTGCTGCTAGAGCTGCTGAGCCAGTCCTGCCTCATTCCCGCCATGTCCTCCTACCTACGCAACGACTCAGGTAGGGCCCATGTCTTTGCAAGTGATGAGTATGACCAACAGAGAGACGGATCTAGCCTCTGTGCGCCTTGATTCCTAGGCCCCACCGGTTGGCTGAGGAGAAGTGATTTGAACCTCTGTATATTTCAGCTCAACAGAGTGATCACGTAGGAATTTCTACCATAAACACTAAGCAAGAAAGATGACTCTCCTGTCACACTGAAGTGGACATGAAAGGGTTATCTGTAAAAATAATGTTGTATCCCTTAGATCTTTCGTTCTATTCACTGAAATGAATAGTGCTTACCCACACAAAGGAAATAGGACTTTTGTGGTTTACATCAAACATGACACAGACCTTTAGGCAACATGTTAAATTCTCTAAGGAGAGACTGCTGATAAGTGATGGTAGCTGAGTTTGTAAGAGATTAATGACACAGAACTATAGAACAACTGAGAATGCAATCACGAGAATGAAAATAAACATTTCACTTTTTATTTGGCATCAAGATGGGGATAGTTTACGGCTCAAGTCACCTTGAGTCTTCATAACATCTTTATTTACAGTCTGTTTGCTGAGACCTGGTATGCATCTTACCAAAAGTAACATGTAAGTTACTGTCTGCTTGATAGTAACTTACATTTTTCACTGAGAATATTGATCAACTCAAGTAAGTCTGTGACAAGCACAATGTAATATCCTGTAATTGAATCTAGCTTGCCCACTATAAAAATGCAGAAAGCTGCATACTTCCAATAGGCTTGATAAGTTTGTGGTTATCATTGCTCCTATAGTATGTGTTTAGAAATCTGTCATTAAGAAGTCTTACCGCTCCATGTTTCATTATTTAGATTCTACATACTCGAAAACATCATGAAATCAATTTCCTGAAGGGTTTCTGGCATTTGTGTTTGTGGGCAGATTTTTTAAAAAAAAAGAAAAAAAAAGACCAATTTTCAAAAATGATAAATTTAACTGATTGCTATCAACCTGGGAAGCAAAAATCAGAAAAGCAGTCTGCTACTTAACACTCGGTGTTCTGTGGACACAGAGAGAAAGTAACACCTATATGCCACTTTAAAGTTTTTGTTTACACAATTAACCATAGCTGTATGCTCACTGGCTAAACGTGTTCGTTGTTGTTTATACCTAAGAGTCTAGCAGGGATACTGTTGAAGACAAAGTCAAAGGAGCTTGCAAAGAAGAAGACAAAGCTACAGCTTTGGCATGAAATCTTGGATTCCAGGGACTTTAGAGTAATTTTATATTGTATAGCAAAGAGAGAACTCCAATTTCAAAAAGTAAAAGTGCTAAGCAGATAAATATATACATGAATGCAAGTGAATGTAGACGGTGCTGCACAGTTAAGGTTAGGTCAGCCCACTGCTTATATCCTCGATCGTGGCTCAAGAGTTGGGAGTTCGCCTTGTAATGGGAAGGTTGCTGGTTCGAGCCCCGGCTTGGACAGTCTCGGTCGTTGTGTCCTTGGGCAAGACACTTCACCTGTTGCCTACGGGTGGTGGTCAGAGGGCCCGGTGGCGCCAGTGTCCGGCAGCCTCGCCTCTGTCAGTGCGCCCCAGGGTGGCTGTGGCTACAATGTAGCTTGCCATCACCTGGGCATCTGGTGATGGCGACACATCATGTGTGAATGGGTGTGTGAATGGGTGGATGACTGGATGTGTAAAGCGCTTTGGGGTCCTTAGGGACTGGTAAAGCGCTAGTATCATCCCAGAGCCTGTTACAGTGAGTGTATGCTACCTGTGTGTGCCTAATGCTGCTGGTTGTTTAACTTTGCAGGAGTATGTAAGCATGCATGCTGGCTTGTATTAATGTGCCCCTGGTCTCATAATTAAATAACAGCTGATAAATAGCATTGTGAGTGTTGTAATTACTCCTCATTATCTGGTAAAAGCCTCTGACGTGTGTTTAAATCCAAGTGTTTCCACATGCTGTGTTAAAGCATGTCCTTTGTAATACTTTTAAAACTGATATATTTATCACCCAGCTTAATAGCACATAGGTATAATGTCATGTGTTGAGTAGACATTGATTAGAGTTAATTGAAATCATGGTGTGTCCTGCCAAATAGAAGCTGGGAGCAGCTGGACCACCTTTTACATGAAAGCCAGGTGGCCAGGAGGTCCAAGGTGTGAATAAATGACTGACCAGAGCTGACTGTAGTGAACACTGGTTTTCTCTGCTTCTCTAACATTATTGTCTATGCTCTGCTTATTTAATTTAGCATCACATTGACTGCACGCGCACAAGAAAAAATACAGTCCCATAGAAATTTTGCGTCCTTTTTTAATATACTCTAGTCTGTGAAGCTTTTAGTAAAATGTTGCTATTTTTGTTTCTTTTTTTAGCCATGTTCTGTAGTATCCTTAACTGGCAGTTTAAGTTTCTTCATTCTACACCTTAGCCTTCATTGCCTCTTTCAAATCTGATAACTGGCTCGAGGTAACATTTATAACGGGCACTTTGACACACATCGAGAGATGGAGCACTTAATTCATTGTCATCTCATTTTTAAATACAGCATGGTCCAAAAGGGCCCGTACATATGTCATAAACACATATGAAAATAAAACCTTTTTTTTTTTCAATAAGACAATTTATTAAATATAGCTGAAATATTTGTAAGATTTTTCATATTTTCGGCTAAAACATACTTTGTTTCAGAATTTTTAACACTAACATAATTCAGCTGTTTGTTTTTTTTGCTCCTGGTGTCAAAAAAGATACTTGCATTGCCTTACCTTGGCCTCAAGTAACAATGTGAGGGATCTTGGGGTCTTGAACTTTTATCCTCCTTTTGTTGCCCTGCAATAGGCTACTGGGAGCTTCCCATTCTGGACTATCCTGCTTCTTCACTCACCTATTTCATTTACTGTATGTTTATACACCTGTCTGCATTTAATCATTAGTTACTTTTCATCTCTGGCTCTCTTCTGCAGTGTCTTTTGTTCTGTCTCTCTGGAGATTGTGCCCCTCCCTAATCTCGGTTCTATCTGAGGTTTCTTCCTGTTAAATGGAGTTTTCCCTTCCCACTATTGCCAAATGCTTGCTCAAATTGGGTCATGTCTTGAATATAAAAGAGACACAACAAGTTTTCGATAACTGAAGAACCAAAAACTGCGAAACTCTGCCCACTAGGCTGAAAAAATGCCAGAGAAGCAGAGCCCAAGAGAATGAATGGCCTGCTTGCCAAAGATCCATTCAGAGTATATGTTCAGCTACAAGGGAGCAATTTCACAATGGAAGACACAGCCAGAACTGAAATTGAGCGTACCATAGCAATCTTCCAGAGCAGAAACAACGAGTCTCCAGAATAAAGACCTGAACAGCACCAGAACCCAAAATGACTCGTACTAGCTGAGGAAGCTAACAGCACTCCTTGATTGCTTGACTGCACAAATAAGGGCGCTGCTATGCGAGTACCTGAAAGGTTGAGGGTGAAGATTAGTTGGTTTCAGGGCCTTGGTTGGTTTTAATCTGCCACATGGGATGTACCATTGACTTACACAGGGAAGTGGCTGACATCAATCTTACCAGTGGCTAGGAAGGACAGAACAGAGGTGTTCTGAGCATGGTAGAAAGGAAGACTGCTACAAGACTGCCCCAGAGACTATCAAACACATAGTAGCAAGATGGAAGATGTGAGCTGGGACTATGTACACTGAGAGGCACAACCAAGTGGCTTATAGTGTCCAAGAACATCTGTGATGCATAGAGATTAGAAGTCCTCAAGCCCCAATCGAACCAATATGGGACACCACTAAAGGTGATGATGAATTAAAAACAGGGCGACAGTCAGTGGAATTTCTACCTTCACACAGAGAAGCAGCTGTGACCAACCAACCAGACATAGTTGTGGTTGAGAAGATGCAGAAGACTGTAGGTTTGATAGATGAGACAACAACATCAGGAAGGAGGAGCACGAGAAAATAGAGAAGCATCAAGGACTGCAGGAACCACTGGAACAGGTTTAGAAAGTTAAGTTCTAAGTGGTCCCAGTGGGATTAGGAGCATTAGGACCTATAACTCCCAAACTGGAAGTGTAATTCCAGGCTTAACATTAGAGGTATCTGTCCAGAAGATTGCAGTCCTACAGTGCCTACCACTGCAATGAGTAAGAGGAAGATTTGTTTTAAATATCCAAAGGTGGGAACTGACAATGTACCTTGTTAATTGTACTCGAGTATTTACACAAATCTGTTCTTTTTACTCCTCATATTTTCAAAACAGGCTTGTAACTTTAGGGTTTAACACATTTGAGGAAAGATTTTTGGCATCAGTGTGAGCCTTCAGACCTTTAAACTGATTTGATCCTAAATGGATGAACAATAGCACACAAAATACGATATTATTTGTGTATCACTGGATTATCACATACAAAAACATTAAAGATGCAAATACATAATTTATTCATCATTTATAGTGCTATACTGAGGAGTTGAGGTTAACTAGGTTGAAACGATTTGGAACAGTGTTTTGGTTGAAAATGTCCATAATTGTGGTCATGGTGCCAATTTAGATTGTGTATTAGATCGTGAAGATCCAACATCTGGAGGATGTGCAGGATAAATTGATTAGCTTGTCATACTGTGGTGAGTTTATAGTAAAGCACTGTTCTGAATTGGTGCACAATGGCTGTGTTGCTAATGGTTACTGTTAGGTGGTTAGATGATACTTAGATTTCTTTTTTAATTCACTTAATTCTAACTTTATGCAACTTGATATGATCTAGTTTAAGGGCAGTGTAAACAGTATACTGATAATGGCTGGAGTCTAAGCAAAGATGGCTCGTGAAACATCTGTTTACATCTTATGTACAGTGGGGCAAAAAAGTATTTAGTCAGCCACCGATTGTGCAAGTTCCCCCACCTAAAATGATGACAGAGGTCAGTAATTTGCACCAGAGGTACACTTCAACTGTGAGAGACAGAATGTGAAAAATAAATCCATGAATCCACATGGTAGGATTTGTAAAGAATTTATTCGTAAATCAGGGTGGAAAATAAGTATTTGGTCACCTCAAACAAGGAAAATCTCTGGCTCTCACAGACCTGTAACGTCTTCTGTAAGAAGCTTTTCTGTCCCCCACTCGTTACCTGTATGAATGGCACCTGTTTGAACTCATCATCTGTATAAAAGACACCTGTCCACAGCCTCAAACAGTCAGACTCCAAACGCCGCCATGGCCAAGACCAAAGAGCTTTCGAAGGACACCAGGAAAAGTATTGTAGACCTGCACCAGACTGGGAAGAGTGAATCTACAATAGGCAAGCAGCTTGGTGTGAAAAAATCAACTGTGGGAGCAATCATCAGAAAATGGAAGACATACAAGACCACTGATAATCTCCCTCGATCTGGGGCTCCACGCAAGATCTCATCCCGTGGGGTCAAAATGATCATGAGAACGGTGAGCAAAGATCCCAGAACCACACGGGGGGACCTGGTGAATGACCTGCAGAGAGCTGGGACCAAAGTAACAAAGGTCACCATCAGTAACACACTACAACGGCAGGGAATCAAATCCCGCAGTGCCAGACGTGTTCCGCTGCTGAAGCCAGTGCATGTCCAGGCCCGTCTGAAGTTTGCCAGAGAGCACATGGATGATACAGCAGAGGATTGGGAGAATGTCATGTGGTCAGATGAAACCAAAGTAGAACTTTTTGGTATAAACTCAACTCGTCGTGTTTGGAGGAAGAAGAATACTGAGTTGCATCCCAAGAACACCATACCTACTGTGAAGCATGGGGGTGGAAACATCATGCTATGGGGCTGTTTTTCTGCCAAGGGGACAGGACGACTGATCCGTGTTAAGGACAGAATGAATGGGGCCATGTATCGTGAGATTTTGAGCCAAAACCTCCTTCCATCAGTGAGAACTTTGAAGATGAAACGAGGCTGGGTCTTCCAACATGACAATGATCCAAAACACACCGCCCGGGCAACAAAGGAGTGGCTCCATAAGAAGCATTTGAAAGTCCTGGAGTGGCCTAGCCAGTCTCCAGACCTCAACCCCATAGAAAATCTGTGGCGGGAGTTGAAAGTCCGTGTTGCTCGGCGACAGCCCCAAAACATCACTGCTCTCGAGAAGATCTGCATGGAGGAATGGGCCAAAATACCAGCTACTGTGTGTGCAAACCTGGTAAAGACCTATAGTAAACGTTTGACCTCTGTTATTGCCAACAAAGGTTATGTTACAAAGTATTGAGTTGTATTTTTGTTATTGACCAAATACTTATTTTCCACCCTGATTTACGAATAAATTCTTTACAAATCCTACCATGTGGATTCATGGATTTTTTTTTTTCACATTCTGTCTCTCACAGTTGAAGTGTACCTCTGGTGCAAATTACTGACCTCTGTCATCATTTTAGGTGGGGGAACTTGCACAATCGGTGGCTGACTAAATACTTTTTTGCCCCACTGTATATCCTTAATGAGCAGTAAATCTCAGAGCAGCAGCAGCACAGGTCAACTAATCACAGCCTGTCCATCAAGATAATCTTCTGTAGGTCATAGGTTTTTGACTTTTACTTGACTAAAGACATTAAATTGGTCCGTCAACTTTTACGAGGTTTTGTTTTGTTTTTTTTATAACTCCCCTGAACTAAAATATGTCTGCCCCCCTTGCCATCTCTGCATACATCTCAAAACTGGAATTAAGTAATCTGGAATCCATTTCATAAATAGAAATGACACATGTCCCCTCCACCTTACTACTTAATTCCAGTTTTGCTTTGTCTCAAACAGATATGATTTAAAGTTAAAATATGTTGTATGCAGTTAATGGCCATTTTGGTACATCATTCCTGCTGATTAAACATTAGCATAATGTAGGAGAGTAATGGTCGGTAGTGATTCATCATGTGGCAAAGAAAGCAGTTCCTTTGTGTTTTCCAAATGCATAGGCCTCACAGTTTGTCCACTCATTTGTTTTAACTGTTTTTTCACAGCAGGCTAAGGAAAACTATGTTTTTGAATGAAATGCTTGACCTTGTGCACAGAAAGTCTTTTGTTCCCTATACAAACCCGTACACACTTCAAGGATTTCCTACATCACAAGGCATATTATTGACATCAGTACAAGGTGAAAGCTAAATACGCCACAGCACCACCTTCATTCATTACCACAATGTCCCTGTGGATTTGTGAATTTGCAGTTTATCACTGCTCACCCGTGGAATTGTAGATTCTATTACCACACGCTTCCCTCCTTGCAGTTAAAATGGGTAGATGAGCACTTTGAAGTGGATCAGGGCAAAGGTGAGAAGTAAGATGCCACCACCAGTGATCATTGTTGTAATTAGATCCCATTCATGTAAAGTTATATACACGAATCCTTCTACGCAAACACCTTGGGGGTTTTCACAGATGAGGCTGGAAACTCATTCTTATTGTTATTCTTGGGTGTTTATTGTTCAAATGTCCCCCAATTCCACAATACATCTAGACGTTATTCAGATATTTATCAAAAGCTTTTTAATACAGGAAAATGATTGCTGACACTACCCTTAAATGAATATGAGCAAATAAATGAAGAGACCTCTGCGATCCCTCTGCACCTGACACATTTTACTCACACTCACCGACTTTCAAAGATGGACAGAGATGAAGAAAGAATATAGAGCATAAGCCCCATTTCAAATGGAAACTACATAGTTTAATTACAAGTTGATCCCATTCCTTAATGTCTTGCAACTGTGACTTCTGTGTAAGACCTGTGTATTATCAAAAATAGTTTCACACTTTTGGGGTTTGGGAAGCACTTCTAGAACACCTCAGTATAGTGTGAATTTGTGGTACACATGATGTGAAGTTGCAGGTCTGTCGGAAGTTGTTGTAAAGCCACATTGCTTAGGAAGAGTGCTGTATTTGTATTACTGTAAGGGCCCTGAATCAAACACATTTTGTGGCCCTGAAGACTTACAGGTGACCAGCAGTGTTTCCAGAAGCAGCTTCCAGTTGTCACTTTATAGACTTTGCCTTTAATCATATTGTTGAGAACTCCTTCCAGACAAGTAGCAATTATGCTCCCCAAAGTTTTGAATTTAAAAAGAGAGAAAATATATCGGGTTTCTACAACACTTCTTTCCAGTAAGTACAACAGTCCAAAAAAAATCTGATCTAGGGAAATTTTGTTTTTCCTCTTGGGCCACACGGGGGAGTCAGTCCTGGCTGGGAGCTTGATGATGTCCATCTGGCATACCCTGGTTCCAGCCTAGTCCTGTTCCTGCCATGTCTCCCAGCCCTTTGTTATCTTGTCGGCTCATGGCTGTGGCTTGGCAATATGGCTTGTTTGTTTACATCTTTAACCAGTCTGTTGATTTCCCTTCTCCTCTCTCTGGGATAGACTTTCATTTCAAACTTTTTTTTCCAACATGTGTGGCTTTCTAATTAACCCCGTCCTTCACTACTGCTCACTTCAGCTTTTCTGGCATATTTTCTCTGATTTAGAAATCCTTTTCTTCAGTTTTGGTATGTCACAGTGTGGTGTAGATATAAACAAAAACGATTACAAACAGGTTAAGAAATGTGCCAATGATGCCTAGCATGGCCAGTATGGACTCCTCCTGCTCCTCCTTGAGCTCCAGTGCCCGCACGTCATCAAGGGTGATGACTGTAGTACCCATGGTGCTGTTATTCACCTAACCTGGCAAGGGTGCACTTATCTGGAATGAAAGGAAGTGAAGGGGACTGTGTCAGACAAGAACTGAAAGTAACATCAAATCATAATTGGGTGTCTTTTCATTGCTCAGCTGCATCCTTTTTACTGTACTACTAATCTGCTAGTTTTTGCTCAAAAAACACATTCAAACAGCCCTGGTTCAGGCAGTGCCAACATAATCTCTCCCACCCCACCAGCCACAGGAAAATTAATCATGAATCAAATACAACAATGGCTGCATAGAGTGGAATGGAGATTAGTCTTTGAAGACTGCTTCTTACAACCTGCTACAGATTGTAGCTGAGCTCCTCAGTTGTGAGCTAGGAGCCAGCACTTAGTCAGCCTCATTTTAGGATTACTTGGAATGAAGCTTTTAAATTGTTAGCAATGATGCTCATTGGCATTCTCCATGTTAAAATAAGTTTGATTTAAAGATTGAGCATGCTACACCCACCTCCTCTGTATAGGTCTTAAATTAATAATCCCCCCTATCCCAGGCTCCTTGAAGTAGTTGTTCTGAGCATAATTCCCATTTTCCCTATGGATAAGTCTTAGAAGGTAAAAATTAGGAGCTAACGATGTTGTCTGAAAGATGAACAGGATATTTCTATCCTTGGGTTTATAATAGAATAACATTCACACTCTTTCCCTTCAAGTCTGGAAAATTATTCTTAAATTCAGATAAGTCAAAAGCAATAGGGTAGGAAGGGGAAAGTGGCTTACCCTAAAGCGCCTTAGGTGTAAGACATCATCATCCGGCATGCTTTTTGGGTCCTCACAGAAAAACCATGGCTTTAAGGGCATTCTACATGTGGAGAAAAAAAAAGAGGTGGGGAGGCTGGGTAGAGACTGTTCCAGTGCCTATAAGCGACAGACCAAGTGGCGGAGAGAGACGGCAATGCCACGACAGCTTCTCGGTGCTCAGCGACGCTTCCAATGAAAACCTCCTTGTGACACTTGTCTCCTTCTCCTGTTTATAGCGCCACCTGTCAAGTTCAACAACCCTACCCACAAACTTCCCTTCTGATTAAGTTCCCCCTTTGTCTTGCCAGTTTTTTTTTCTCCTTTTTTTCATCAGCAGGTTTGCCTTGCTGCTGCTAAAGCACCAGCAGCCTCTGCGTAGTGGAGAGGAGAGGGGTTCTCCTCATTTGTTCCCTCCCACCTCCCCTGAATTACTCCTATACTGACCGTCTGCTCCTTCTCTTGATTTCCCTGTAACGGCTTTGCTGAAACCCCCCTGCCTGCCTACACCTTATGCTGTAACACACTCTCCCCAATTTTCTACTGGCCTCTATTAGAAATGAATGCCTTTAAAAAAACAAAACAAAAAAAAAGCCTTGCAAGCAATGTGATTATTTTTTCTGAATGAACTGATAAGTCTCTCTGTCACCAAGCTTCCTCTGAGCTTGGTAAGAACATGCAGCTCCCCAAATTAGCAGTCTGTGGCAGGTGATATTCCAGAGGAGCAGGAGAAGCTGTAAATTCCCATGGAGCAGATTTCTGTAGAAAACCAAAAGCAGTCGGGGTGTCAGACAATCGATATGACACTATGGATGCGCGCCTACCACCAGTGACAGCACTGTTACGGCGGTTCTCCAACACCAGTTAGTCATCGTGGGAGGACTATGCATTGCATAATCAAGCAGAATGATGGCAAGAGAGCGAGAATGGATCCTGATGTCCATGGCAATGAATTGGAAGAAGCATGAGAACGAGAGAAGGGGGGAGGGAGGAAGTGAGGAGGAGCAGGAGGAGGAAGGGGGGAGACGACATCGCTCACGCTTAGAGTTGTCTCCTCCCTCCACTGCTGTGGGTGCTGGTGGAGTACATATACTCATGCACACACTCGCTCATTTACCACCTAGCAAAACACAAGACAAATATCCAAAAAGGAGGCAAATTCAGCCTCTCTGCGCTGCTCTCGGCTGAGTTCAGTCGTGCCCGTCATCAGCTGTTGTTATTCTGGAAGACCTGCAGAGAGGGGAGGAGTTGAGGAGGAGGAGGCAGCAATAAAAGGCGGTGGGGAAATAAAGGATGGATGTGACTGGTTGGAGGACAAAGAGGATGAGGCCGTGAAAAGATGTGGGGGTCTGCACGCAGTTAGATATATTCATCTCTAACCAGTGGCTTCTGAAACGGACACCAAGCCTGCCTATTTTGTCTTTCTAACTTCCCCCTTTATTTTGTGATAGAACCTCCTCACTCTGCTGTAACCTTTTTCTATGCTTCTATGAAATATTTTACTACCTTAAAACAAACTTGATGTTGATACGTTTTTTTTTTTTTATGTGTCATCTTCCAGTCCTCCTGTAGCACCATTGAAAACCATTAGTGATATTTTTTTTTAATAAAGGAAAAGAAGGTCAGTGTTGTTGGGCTCAATTACTATGTGTTCAGTTAGTTAGCTTGTACTAAATGGTAAAGTGACTGGTACATAATTGAGCACTCAAGGTGCTTTCTTGTTAATCCAGTCACACTCATTTATAGAGTACTTTTATCTAAGCACTTTTGAACATTTGTGCACACACTCAGTCTAGTGGATGGATTGGAGCAGCTTGGAGTTCAGGATCTTGCCCAAGGAATGTGTAGGCATGCAGACTAGAGGAGTCTGCTTTGTTAAGGCTTTTTCTGCTTCAATCCTCTCTTAAGCTCTTGTTTCATTTCTGTTCATATGCACACATTTATTGCATCTATGTATGGGATATGTTTGCTTAAACATTAGTTGATACATTAACGTTAAATTAATTAATTTTAGTTATCAGACCTTAAATTTAAGACTGAATTAATTTGGCTTCAGCAGTATTTAATTTACCTGGTAACCAGGTACAACAGAATGTTATAAGTAAAAGAGTCTATCTCAATATACTTCATCAACATCAAAAAGGTGAATTTTTGTAACAAATAAGGAGTTTCTGCTGGGTTTTATTTATTTATTTATTTATTTATTTATTTTGGTATCATGTCTGGTTAAGAACCTTTTGTCTTATTTATGAGGTGGGATGTAGGATAATTACATGATGAACTGGGATAATTATGAATTTCTTTTAGTTGTCATTTTAGTCATAGTTTGGAAATCATTGCTAATTTATTCATGTAACTAACTTTGATGAATTAAAATTTTTGCATACATGGCAGAAACAAAATGTTTATCTAAGGAGGCTGGTGGGTCTGTCTAGCACAGACCCACCGCTGGAACGAGACAATTCTACTGCAACAGCAAAGACACGAGTCGGCAAAGTTCTTTGTATTGCTCGTGCACGACGGAGAGAACTGTGATGAGCGTCGTTCCTTCGCTTGACCCCAGTTGCTCTCGTCTGCTCCCTCGTAGCACTGCTCTTTATTGTGGTTACACGTCTATGCACAAGTTCATTAACATATGACGTTTTACACAGGCATACATGTGAACAAAGAGTACCTTATCCGTGTGTACGTATAGGCATGCGTGTGTGTGGGATCAACATGTGACCCTGTGAAGAGTCCCCAAAGCTGGTGCCAGGAGTCCAGCGGTCCACCTAAACAAAAGGCACTTATACTTACGCAGATGCAGATACAGAGTAGGTGTCCTCCTATAGTATAAATCAAGAAGAGAAGGTATGACCTCTCTCATGACCTTAGGGTGTGTATGTGCATGCCAGAACACTCTGGAAGGCACACACAGTCTTTACAGACTGCTAAGGATCAAACCTCTATCAGTCTACAAACATTTATGTACTTTCTAAGCATAAATGATTATAAATTTCTATGCATAAATGGCAATAATAAAACATAAACCCAAAAGAGGCTGTTTTTTCTTGGCCCCAATAGTTAGAAATAGAAGCGAGGAATTGTGTTTATTTATTTATTTCTTGGTAGGCACTTTGTTTTCCTACTTATTCTAACCCAGTTACTGTGTTCACAGTGTGTGCCAACCCAAAACTAAGTAACCTGAGTAGCTTGGATTGTAAAGGGATTCTTTTTGCACAAAAATGCAGCCACTATTTCTTCTGTGCTTTAAAATGGTACAGAGCTCCAGGCTACTTTTTTCTGGTTGTTCCACACAGACTTTCCTTGATGCACATTATCTACGGTGTCCACTCAGGCAGACTGTGTGTTGGCGGAGGCATGTCACAGTCTTACTATTTCAGCTACTCCCCGCTCTATTCCTTTGCCCTATAGGGGTCAGGAAGACCTGACACTGTCCAGCCGTGCTTGAGTCACAGTATTTGCCACCCACTCAGTGTGACCCGTGTGCTCAACACCCGTCCCTTGTAGCAGCAACCTGCCTACGCATCAACTCTCCTGTTTCCCCATTAAAGCGGACTCAGTGAACACTTGTTTAATGTTATTTAACTTGGTGTTATTGACCGTTTTAATTACTAATTGTGGTGGTATGTAAAGTTCATGATGAAAGGTGTCAAAATCTGTTGTCTCCTTGGGTGCTAACATTAAGAAGAGCATGTTGTTACAAAGAGATCAGCAAATGTCAGATATCTTTTTAGTCACTTGAAAAACTAGCAAACTTAGAACTTTAAAGTAGCAGTTAGCGGTTTAAGTCTTTTGTTTTTCCCCAACCATTGTTTACAATAACTCACTGCTAGATCAAAAACTGTTTACATCAGTTCACAACACTTCATCTTCACTTCAGTGGTCATAATGTTATGATTAATGAGCGTATACTTGCAAGAAAGAAGTTGAGTCCTTTGGAATTCTGCATTAATGATTAATAAAGCATCTGAGGTGGTTGTAGCTCAGGAGGAAGAGCAGGTCATCCGGGGCAGTCACTCTAATCGGCAGTTAGTCTCTAAAGTATATCCATCATTATGAATGTGAATGATAGATAGAAAGCCTTTCTGTAGAAGAAGCATTGAAAGAAGTTCTTGTATGGCCGGGTGTGAACTGTTGACTGAACATGCTACACTAACGCGTTTCCTCACAGAGTAAGAAGGGAGTGTTGTTTCAGAAGTCTTGTGATTTATTCAAATGCTGCTTTGCAAATCTAAGATCTGCTGCTGTGTTCTTTTTAGAAGGATGAGGCATTCTTATGGCAACCCTTCTAAGCAAACCATCCACGAGGTCGTGACGAATTGTAACATTTAATGTGCTGAGCTGAGCTTTTTTTCTCCTCCCAGTTTCTCTGACCATTGCACAGTCTGGTCATGCAGTGAATTTACTGGGATGTCTGCTTCTGGGAAGATTTTCAACTGTCTCAAATCTATTCTACTTGTGAATTATCTTGATGCATAAAACCTTCAAATTGAAAGCGTGTGTACTTGCATTTTAACATTTTGAGAGCAGGTGTTTCTTCTTATGTCGTCTTTCCTATTAGGTGTTTTTCTTACAGTGGCTAATTAACAGTTCTAATTATGTTTGGCTCGAATTCTTAGATTCTGTGTCATTTTAGCAGGACTCCCCCTTCTATGGAAAGAAGCAATAGTCATGAATTTTCTCCTTTAGATCATTTGTCTTGTTTTGGATTGATGAGCACTCTGGTTTTTAAAATTCTTTGTTCACAAGAAGTAAGCTTTGTTATAATGAGCAGACAAATGTTGGACTTTTAAATAAAGAAAGGGGTCCTACAGCTCACAGTATTTTACTGTTTCCCTGAAATAACTGTTCTGATCCATAGTATGTGACCAACCGTAAATTACTCCACATCCCCAAGCAGACAGGAGCATCAGCCAACACTGAATCTAAATGAGTATTTCACTGTGGACACTGTTTTTTGATACCAAAAATTGTCAGTACGGCTTTAAATTAACACAGTGGTTAATTGAAAAGTTAGGGGAGAAAATTACTGCTTCTGTCTACTAAAGAGACTTTAATCGAAGACTGCCTTTAATATCTACATCTTAACATCACTGTGTTTCTGGAGGTATGCAACATATGGATGCATAATTTCAGTAAGACGATTGATTTAAAACTAGTGGAGATTAAATGGGTGAACAGGATCCAGCAGTAATACTTTTGTTTCAAGCAGCTCTAATACATGCCACACTATTTTCATCACAGGTGCTTTCCTACAGGTCTATAGGCCTGATAACTATTAATCAGGCTGAACATCCAGAATTGCTGCGCCAAACACCTGTCTCCATATTGCCCTCTGAAGGCCTTAAATCACACAGAGTGGAGATTGTCTGTTCTCAGTGCTGCAATGACTGCAGGTCAGCACTACCAGAATGGTCATAGTTTTGATGGATGTTCATCCTCTTTGGGTTGCAGCTCATCTTGTGGCTGAGCACAAAAGGTCAGATTCTTGTCTTTGCCGTTTGCTCTACATCATTGTTCAGTTTTCCATTTGGTGATGGAGACTACAGATATCATGGATATTAATTTATTCAGAGAGAGCTGTGATATCCAAATGAGTGTTCTGCACATTTTGGATTGGCAGAAATTGTTAGAATCCGTCTGTGTGTAATATGGATGTTCCATCCAGTAGTTGTTGAGTCGTTTCACTTTGAAACTAAAATCTCTGTCACGCTAGTTTAAATATTATAAATGTCAATATTTCCAAGTACATCTTTTGCCCATGACACATTTCTGTGGATTAAGATTAAGCTCATATTTCAACAAATGTTGGAACCAAGCATTTCATAGCTGAGCTTGGTGTTTTCTGTGGGGAAAAAGGTTACTGATTACAGGACCTGTGACTTTGCAAAGAGTGGTTTCCAAAGAATTTTAAATTAAATTATTTTACACTGAAATTTGCAAAGCTAATCTGAACCCTAATAATAAATCAGGTTAATGGGTCCCCTTTAGGTCTCAAAGCGCTGCTTGTAGCTCAGAAACCCCAAGTTGAGGAGTCCGTTGAAGTATGAGTGTGTGCATAGTTGAATCAGCCAGGTGGTATGAAGAAGCACGATACAGGGAGTGCAGAATTATTAGGCAAATGAGTATTTTGTCCACATCATCCTCTTCATGCATGTCGTCTTACTCCAAGCTGTATAGGCTCGAAAGCCTACTACCAATTAAGCATATTAGGTGATGTGCATCTCTGTAATGAGAAGGGGTGTGGTCTAATGACATCAACACCCTATATCAGGTGTGCATAATTATTAGGCAGCGTCCTTTCCTTTGGCAAAATGGGTCAAAAGAAGGACTTGACAGGCTCAGAAAAGTCAAAAATAGTGAGATATCTTGCAGAGGGATGCAGCAGTCTCAAAATTGCAAAGCTTCTGAAGCGTGATCATCGAACAATCAAGCGTTTCATTCAAAATAGTCAACAGGGTCGCAAGAAGCGTGTGGAAAAACCAAGGCGCAAAATAACTGCCCATGAACTGAGAAAGGTCAAGCGTGCAGCTGCCAAGATGCCACTTGCCACCAGTTTGGCCATATTTCAGAGCTGCAACATCACTGGAGTGCCCAAAAGCACAAGGTGTGCAATACTTAGAGACATGGCCAAGGTAAGAAAGGCTGAAAGACGACCACCACTGAACAAGACACACAAGCTGAACCGTCAAGACTGGGCCAAGAAATATCTCAAGACTGGTTTTTCTAAGGTTTTATGGACTGATGAAATGAGAGTGAGTCTTGATGGGCCAGATGGATGGGTCCGTGGCTGGATTGGTAAAGGGCAGAGAGCTCCAGTCCGACTCAGACGCCAGCAAGGTGGAGGTGGAGTACTGGTTTGGGCTGGTATCATCAAAGATGAGCTTGTGGGGCCTTTTCGGGTCGAGGATGGAGTCAAGCTCAACTCCCAGTCCTACTGCCAGTTTCTGGAAGATACCTTCTTCAAGCAGTGGTACAGGAAGAAGTCTGCATCCTTCAAGAAAAACATGATTTTCATGCAGGACAATGCTCCATCACACGCGTCCAAGTACTCCACAGCGTGGCTGGCAAGAAAGGGTATAAAAGAAGAAAAACTAATGACATGGCCTCCTTGTTCACCTGATCTGAACCCCATTGAGAACCTGTGGTCCATCATCAAATGTGAGATTTACAAGGAGGGAAAACAGTACACCTCTCTGAACAGTGTCTGGGAGGCTGTGGTTGCTGCTGCACGCAATGTTGATGGTGAACAGATCAAAACACTGACAGGATCCATGGATGGCAGGCTTTTGAGTGTCCTTGCAAAGAAAGGTGGCTATATTGGTCGCTGATTTGGTTTTGTTTTGTTTTGAATGTCAGAAATGTATATTTGTGAATGTGGAGATGTTATATTGGTTTCACTGGTGAAAATAAATAATTGAAATGGGTATATATTGTTGTTTGTTAAGTTGCCTAATAATTATGCACAGTAATAGTCACCTGCACACACAGATATCCCCCTAAAATAGCTAAAACTAAAAACAAACTAAAAACTAATTCCAAAAACATTCATTCAGCTTTGACATTAATGAGTTTTTTGGGTTCATTGAGAACATGGTTGTTGTTCAATAAATGGTAAATGGCCTGTATTTGTATAGCGCTTTACTAGTCCCTAAGGACCCCAAAGCGCTTTACATATCCAGTCATCCACCCATTCACACACTGGTGATGGCAAGCTATATTGTAGCCACAGCCACCCTGGGGCGCACTGTCAGGAATTTTTGAGGAATAATAACATTATTCCTCAAAAATACAACTTGCCTAATAATTCTGCACTCCCTGTATAAGAACCAGTCTATTTACAATTTGCCATGTTAAAAAAGGATAGAAATATTACTTTTGCTTATAGAAAGTGTCAAAACAAATTATGTGATTTGCTCAAACAGAGGTTTTTGCTGTGTCTTTAAAGCAGTAAAATTTTTAAAACTAACTGCCTATGTTCCTTCTGAAACTGTCTGATTTTAATCTTGTGTTTTGCTTATGTGCTTAAAAGATGCTCGAATATTCTTTTTTTTCCCCCATTCAGTAGAGCCTGCTTAAATTGGTTTCCTCTTCCTTTTAAGGTTGGAGAAAACAACCGGACATTGACAATTCATAGGAGGAATTCGGATTCGATTGCCCCCAGTAATTACATAGATGTATCAAAAGGGGAGTGAGATTTCTTGCAAGGTGTCATCCACAGACAGTGGTTAAAGGATTAAAGCTCAGTGTTGTGCAGATGCTAGGAGTAGAACAGAAAGGACTTGGAAATTTCAATATAAATGTAAAACAGTCTGGGAGCCACAAACAAGAGCGGAGGCTGACACTGTCTCAACAGACCCTTGTATTCGATGGCTTCTGTAAGGTGCTGCTTCATGCAAACAATAACTGAAAATGAGCCCAACACTGAGTCATAAATCACATTTGCCAAATAGTTTATTTTCTAAACAAACAAAACAAAAAAACAAGCGACCTCTTTCAAACACTTTCGGAATCCCTTTCTCCATTCCTGTGGCTACTTGTCATCAGACTTTTACCGAAGGCAGCCAAACCTTGAAAAAGAGACATTGTCAAACACTGTGCTCCTTGTAGCCAGACTGGAATATCTTCAAACATCTTGAAATAAAACTACAAGACTGACTTCACACTGGGCGAAAGAGCTTTTTTGTTAAGTAGCTAAGCATCTAGGCAAGTTCACTGTTATTTATGGTCGTACATATATTCTTACCGAAGACATTCTTCAGGGTGTTTTGGGCTCTGATAGAGGCCTTTATGTTTTCTGGCACTACGCAGTGGTGTGGACTGCAGCTTGATCTTGAGCACTGTGGGTTGCGGCTCCATGAGGTCTCTGGGTTTGTGTGGCCGCTGAGCTGCAAAGCCCTCAGCTACCAGTGAGGTTGAAAAATTGTCACCGCCGTCTCCCCTGGATGCCGACGTGCAGGAAAATGTACAAGTCCGAAGATGCGAGGGTCTACAATCTGTGGCCCGCTGTGCAAACTGGGGTTGTAAAATCTTGTTTTGATGGTAAGAAATTGCCAAATGCAAAAAAAAAACCCAGGGAAGTATATGTTGCCTGTTTTCCCCGAGCTACTCAATGAGATAGCGGTGACGTGGAAAGCAAAGCCATACAGTGAGAAAACACCCCATCGTGGGGAGCTCCCTGCTGGATTGTAAGGGGGATGGAGTCAGTCAGCCTCCGCCAGATGCCGCAAGTGGAGCCAATGGTAGTAAGCCATCTTCACCCGAAGACGTCTCTACCCTCATCGGCTCCATCCCTCCCCTCCAAGACAGACCGTTTTTAGTCTAGCCTTATGGATAAGTGCTACAAGGCAGCAGCTCTGTCGGTAAGAGCCCACAACATCTCCATGGTAATGGCTTACTAAGCTGAGCTAGAAGAGGCCCTGACAGCTAAACCAGATTCCACATCCATCCATCCACTTGTGCTTATCCTTTTCAGGGTTGCGGGGGGCTGGAGCCTTTATCAGCTATCTTAGGGCGAGAGGGGGGTACACCCTGGACAGGTCACCAGTCTGTCGCAGCGTGAACACATAGACAGAGATAACCATTCGCGCTCACGTTCACACCCACATCCACACCTATGGGCAGTTTAGAGTTCCTTTGGACTGTGGGAGGAAGCCGGAGTACCCAGGGAGAATCCACGCAAACACGGGGAGAACATGCAAACTCCACACAGAAAGACCCCGGCCTGATGGTGGAATTGAACTCAGGACCTTCTTGCTGTGCGGCAACAGTGCTAACCACCGTGCTGCCTTCTTGTGAAATTCTACTTTTTTTTTTTTTTTAAATTGTTATACAAAACAAAGTGTAATGCAAGTCTTTGTTATGTTGTTGGAAAACCTCCATCTCCTTTAGGCTACAGGGCAGAAGTCTTTAGTCATTAGTTTGCCTTCACAAGTGTCTGGAAGCTGCAGAAAGGACTCCACTACTTTGTTCATAGGTTCTGCTGAAATATTGAATCATGTCAATAGTGGCAGCACTGAACAGATGGTGAGCAACTTCACAGCAATCAGTTTTCTGGACCATGATGTTGGGAATGGTGACCCTAGATTAGGTTATATCTACCAGCAAACATGTAACGCTGTATCCACGTTGTCTCTACAGTTCTAGATATGGCACGCCACGTCCCCCTCTATCGAGCACTACTGGAGCTGCTGAGGGCCATTTCTACCTGCACGGCACTGGTTCCTCTGCTGCTGCCTCTGACTGGAGACCCAGGCCAGGATGAGGAAGAAGAGGACGAAGAGCATGCTGAGGGCCAAACCTCTGTTGGGATGCTGCTGGCAAAGATGAAAACATGCGTTGACACATACACCAATCGCCTCAGGTGACACAAATAAAATCAAGTGGGAATAACTCTTTTCACCTTAAGAGAAAGCTTTAATGAGTTTAAGGTTTTAAATTTTTAAGTGATCTCAATTATTTAAACCATTTATGGGCTTCTTTTGTTTATTTGTTTTGTTTTGTTTTTTCTTTTTTTTCATTGCATTTTAGATTACAAAAATCAGATCCTTTATGTCACCACAAATTTAAGTTGAATATTGGATGTAGCCAAGACCTTACTATCCCAGTTCTTCATTATCATTAACCAACAATACTGCTGAAGATGGGCTCTTTATCTCTCAAGCTGTATTCACACTTACCATTAAAATGTACCCCAAAAGGGACACTGCCTGTGCTCTGTAAAAAAAAAAAAAAATGTATGTGCATTTTTTATTATATCCAGCACGCTCAGCTCAACCACTGCTGCTGTAAGCTTTTTGACAACATACTGTAGTGAGATTGACACACACACACACACACACACACACACACACACACACACTGTGTACATACATGTCACAGTGCCTTGTTATGAATGATGCATTTGAAGGTATTTTTAGAAAATGCCTGCCATGAATGTTGCAGTAGCTGTCATGCTGCCAGCATAGTTTATTTAACATACCAAGGGGCAGCAAACCTTGTAGTTCATAACAGGTTAGTGAGAGCAAGATAGCTTATTGAAGGCATATAGTGGTTGGTGCAGGTAAGATTTTGAGCCACAGGAGTTTAGAATCCATGTCAGGTGTAATGGGAATGTCTGTGATATAACCTAAGGGACAGATGTCATTTAAAATGACAGACCTTTATTGCATTGCGTTGCCTTTCTTGTGTGGAGCATCATTTTGATGGCCATAGGACATTATACAAGCACAGTACTCACATTCCAGGTCCACACACAAAATAGGGACTTTAATTTTATTTTTTTTTAAAAACTGAAGAAAAATACCCAGGCACTGAGAGTGATCACTTGAACTGTCAGCTGTGTTTCCTAGGGACTTGTCTTCATTTTTAAGTCACAATTCTGGGTTGATGAAAGCAGCTGTTGAGCCCATATATTTGGCAGAATGTAAAATACTGTTTTAAAATGTGCAGAGCAAAGTTCTAAGAGTGGCCATGGAAGAGAAGCACCACACAAACACATTGTTATCTTATATAGCAATTTTATTTTCTTTCAGGGTAAAAATGTGTAAACTGGGGATGGGGATTGTTATCTAGATTACTGACGTGGTTATATTCCCAGAGAAGTGGATAATTTAAATAACAGGCAACAGATCTTAATAATAATAACAATAATAATAATTTATAGCAATAAAACCTGCATCCATATAATCATCTTTTGTTTCAGAAAAATTTCTAAAAAAAAACAAGTTATTAAACAGCACAATCTGTGTGTGTTCCAGGTCAAAGAAAGATAAAAGTAAAGGTGTGGCAAAATCAGAGAGCTCAGACCCAGAGCCCGAGGGTTTGACTCTGCTGGTGCCTGACATCCAGAGGACAGCTGAGATAGTCTACGCTGCTACTACAAACCTACGGCAGGCCAACCAGGGTATGTATACACAGCCTAACATGAGGCTTTATTACCTAAAAAACAACTGTGTTTGCCGAGTTCTCATTCTCTGCACTGTTTGCTCTAAATCTGAAGGCTCTCAGGTCACACTGTTCAGTACATTTAAGTGAACACACCACATACCCAGATTTGTATAAAAACAAGTTTGGAAATCAAATATTTTTTAAAAAATGTGAAGCTCTGAGACGCCCCTCCCTCCCTCCAAATTTCCCGTGTCACAACTTGAGCTGAATGATTTTAGCAGGTGCCAGATCTATTGTCTTTAGCTTATCAAAGTCTAAATGACTGACTGCAGCCCGACAATTTAATTTCAATCAAGGACACCATTGGACTGTTATTGAAAATTTGAACTTGACCAAACTGTCTGAAACTGCAGGTCACATTCACTGTTATCTAAATCTGCTTCTAATGTTACCCTGTAGCTTTTGTGGTGGATGATGGACTATATGCTACTAAGATAAGATAAGATAACCTTTATTAGTCCCACACGTGGGAAATTTGTTCTGATGTCTTGTTTAAATTTGCTCCACATTCCTTGGCCTATGTTTTGTTTTGGGTTTTTTTTTTCTCCCTCCTCCAAGGTGGGTTCTGAAATGTCGTATGAGCCCTACAAAGATAAACAGTCAGTTAAAATTGTAACACAAGATTCAGACTGAAGAATAGAAAAGGCCAAAGTACATATGACCTAACATGTATAAGACATCGAAAAATAAAGAGAGACAAGTCATTAGCCATCTTAAGGTAGCAGTGCCATCAGTAAAATGTCTGTGTCATGATGAAGCATGACACATTTCCTGTTTCTGCTGCTTCACAGTATTACAATATTAGGTTTCTCCCACCCATCCATTTCTTGCTACTCCCTGCATTAAGTTTTTATGCTCTGTCTACATAAATTGGTCATCTAACTGAGTACTTAGGTGGGGAGCTGGCTATTAGACTTGATGGAAGTGTGCATGTGAGGTAGGGGGCTATAGATAAAGATTAATGTTCTGTCATTTCATGTAAAGAAATCCATATAGCAAAGGGCTCTATGATTACCAGTTATGCAGAGTTGTCCAGTGTATAGCTTTGCAGCATTAGTGCACAATACATGAATAATCTTTTAATTAGTGTAGAGGCTTTAAGAAATGTCTCTGACATGAGTTACCATCCTCCTCTGTTTTGATTATATTGACTGAGAAGAGAAAAAGTCCCTTTGAAGTGTTCAGTTATCTGAACAGGCCAGATAATGATATCAGCCACTGCTCTCTACAGTTTGTATTCCTCCAAGATTCAATTGCAGTTCTGTTTGTTAAACATATCCTTATGGAAAAATTGTATAATATTCTTTCTTGAGCTTGTAAATAATTGTCTCGCAATTGATGACTGTTGATGTGCTTGAGAGCAGGAAAAAACTGTGAATTTGATTTAATGGTGGAGGAGTAGAGTACTTTTGAGCATATTGCAATTATAGGGTTCATGTCTGTTAGCACACCTGCAGAAACCCTGAATTCTAGGTTCTATTTTAAAGCTTTAGATAATCTATTCCACAGAAAACATTGGCCAATCATAGATCTTTTAAGTAAGAGGGCAACATTTTCTGTGGAATAGGTTGTCTAGATTATCTTTTACATTCTGTAAAAGATCTGCATATTCATCCATTAAGTTGGTCTTCGCCTTTGAAATCTTCCAGGACAATTAGCTGTGCCTTTGCTCTATAGAGTAGGCAGACAAAAAAAAATTGAGTCTTATATTGTAATTATATTGCTGCTGTTGCCACTATTTCCTTTTTACACTTAATCTCAGCAGTGGAAATGGAGAGCATAGCCTTTGACCCATTCTTGTTTTTCTCGTAAGTTTTATCACTTCTATCATTTTTCCTGTGTTTGTGAAAGCTGCTGAGATCACCTCAGTGGGCCAGCAACTATGAGCCTGCCGCTGAATTGTAAAATATTTTGTCACAATACTATTTAATTGCCTTGTTGCTTATATGTCTTGGTAGCTAGGTGAAGACAGTATTATTATGCATTAATCTCAGAAAATACAGTTACTAAATGTAACACTAATAGACGTAATGTATGCTGATTGAAATTCAGTATTTATCCAAAAGTCTTAGAAATAACTCATCCCTTTATAGCGCCTTGAATTAAATAAACAAGGCTGAATAACTGTATATAATGCAATGTAGGTCAGTGACATCTAAAATTGAAGCCTCCAAACTGAATTGACTTAACACTTCAAACTAAAACTGAATATTGACTAGAACCTTAATGAAGCAAGAATTTATTACAGAACCTTTATGTTTGAATGTATTGGTTTTAGTTTGTACCTCATCAATTTCCATTTGTGAATGTAGCAGGACATAATTTATATTGCACTTCCTCAGTCTTCATTTGAGTTAAAGGACACTTCATTTCTAAAGGGACTCTTAGATGCACAGAAAATATCCCTTTGTTCAGTGGTCCTGGCTACATTGGTCAGACACACACAAACTGTGCACCAAATGGATTTAGTTGCATTGGTTTCTGAAATCCCATTTTGAAGCCTCTAGCTGAGTATTTGTCATTGTCGTCTTGGTGTTTTGAAACCAGATGTGATAAGTGAGAGGTAGAGTTGACTTTTATTATTAACTCTCAGTATATAACAAACCTGTTGGGCATGTGGGAGGTTTTGGTAAAGATGAGCACAGTGAGAAACACCTAAACATAAAACACACACATTCCTAGGTCTTTTTCCTTATTCTGGGCTTTGATATTTTTGCTCCCTACTCTCAACCTTTTCTTTACCAGAGAAGAAACTAGTGGAGTCTTCAAGGAAGGTGTCAAGCCGGCCGAAGCCCCTGTCCGTACTCCGCTCTCTGGAGGAAAAATATGTAGCTGCCATGAAAAAACTACAGTTTGGTGAGTTTCTATCAATCAGTAAATATATACACACAAAAAGTGATGCACCATTCTGCTATAAATCTTCTTGTTCTATCTCATGTCTGACATGCTTACTAATGTCTTCACACCAGTATTCTGAAAGGGAAGCAGAATCAGGCTACTTTCCCATCCAGCTGATCTCTTTTGTCTTGTCCATCACTCTCCACTCAGCCATGTCATGATTAATTACACTGTTTTTGCTGTCTTGCAATTGATTTTGTAAGCAGGTTGATGTCTGAGGTCATTGTAAGTGACTTGACTGTAAACAGTGTTTGGGTATGCAGACAGCATAGAAATAGACAACTCAAGACAGGGTGGCTGTTTCATCTGAATGTTTCTCACGTTATGACTCAAGCTGTATATTGTTTAAACAATATACAGCAATATCTGAGCTTTTTTTGTAGCATTTTAGCTATAAAAGATATTGCACTTGTTCAGTAACTTACACACTTTTGTTTTTTGTGGTAAAAAAGTACAGTCAGATCGGGAGTTAAAAATAAATTCAATGAAGGTACAAGAGACTTGTTGCATAAGGATGTTAATAAAAATTGTGTGCAGTATGTGTCATTTTAGCATTTAACTAAAAAACTGTTTTTCTTTTAAATTTTGTTTTGTTACTAATCCCTGTTATTACCAGTTTATTCACAAGAAGTTCACATTCCTGGCCATAAAGCACAAACATCGATGTCAGATCAGTTGGATCTGAGATCTTAAAAAAAATAATAAATATATTCGCTATGAGACTTGTTACAAGTACTTGTTACAAGTATGCTGACAGTGAGCTAACCTGGGACACACAGAATTCATTAGCCTTTTCTCTGGAAGAGTCCAGAGTTTTTAGTGCTAGCAGGGCTGCTGTGTCCATTTTATTTTATTTATTTATCTTTTTTTGTCATGGTTCTATAGTGTGTGTGTGTTGTATATGTAAGTGAATAAAAATGAATATAAAAGATCTGATTAATTCTGGAATGGAGTATGAGGTTCATAAACTCAGAACAGCAGGTCGATCTTCCTGTAACGGGTAACATACCACGACCACAAACAGTATTTCATCTCCCTTTATTGCTTTAATTATTACCGTGAATTTAGATCGCATTTTATCTGTTTGAATATGGCTTATAAAAGAAAAAAACTCCATTTTCACTTGTGTTTATAATTGGGTTGAGCACAGTAATGCGCTGAACTTATCCTGACCTGTGTGTCTGTTCTCTGTCCAGACACCTTTGAAATGGTATCAGAAGATGAGGATGGAAAGCTGATGTTCAAGGTGAACTACCACTACATGTCTCAGGTGAAGAACGCCAGTGATACAAACAGCGCAGCCAGATCTCGCCGCCTTGCCCAAGAGGCTGTCACTCTGTCCACCTCTCTGCCTCTGTCTGCTTCTTCGAGTGTCTTTGTCCGTTGCGATGAGGAGAGGCTGGATATCATGAAGGTAATAGAGCTTATCCGCTATTTTAGGCTTAGGGCTACAGATTTATAGCAGGCTACGATGACTTCACACTGCATGATAAGAATACAGAGGATACATTGTGTGTTGTAGTAACTGTTTTGATTGAGAATGCACTCTGGGTTTAGTAGAATCCACTCATGTGAGAAGTGGGTGAGTGAATCAACACTCCCAGGATTTTTGTGTGCTGTTTTTCTGTGGTGCTCCTGCCATATGAGTTGTCATCAGCAGCTCTTAGTCATTCCCCTAGTGACATTTGATAAATGGCTCTTACACCGCAAGTTGATTAATGGCAAAGTCTCCTTTGCTAAATGTCAAAATTCTCATCTGTTTAGCTCCATTTTGGCAGGAAAATATTCCAAATAAAGACGCAGCATACTAACAACAAAGCTGACATATGATTAAAACACCGCACACAACAGTGCAACATTGACATTGATTAGTCAAGAAATGCAATGGATGGATGTATATTCTTATCTGTAATCACAAACTGAAGTAAGAAAATATCTTTGACCTCAGTTAACGCCCCTGTTATGCAAACATGTTCAGAATTTACCAAAATTAACTTCCCCCTATAATAGCATGGCCCAAGGAATAGCATGAGCAGAGAGGGACAGTGGCTGATGAGGTGGAAACATCAAGATCTGTGAGGGGTCAGTACATCCTAGTAGCTCACCCCACATCCTTAAATTAATAACCAAACAGCCAACTGCATTTATTCAGCACACTCCAGGTGGCACAGTCAGTTTCAGTCTCAAAATGCTTCCACACCAGATTTACTTGACTTTGGTGGAAAGTGCAATGAAAGTGATGTGCCTGAATGTTCATGTCAAAATAACCTTAATGCATGAGTGGCACCCAGTGCCCTCCAGAAATCTTAGTGTAGCTGCTACGTAATCTCAGTGTTACAAAACCCCTAACACTACTCAAGACCAATGTGGTCGTTTGCACAAGGGTCAGGATGTTCGCATTATGAAAGGAAAACACGTCTACCTTACTTAGGACTAGAATATGCCCGATATAAATTCAGTGAGCACTTCAGTATGTGAATAGAATATCTTATGCAATGCACCTGCATAGATATGTTCACTAGAGGTATTTAGAAGTTCTTAGTCCAGACTTGGTCCAGCAGCACCATACACCTACCTTTAATTGAGGCATTAATTCAAGCACTTGATAGTGAGGTTGAATAATTTTCCAAGAGGAATGATAGAAACTCATAAAAGAAAGATGTGCCAAGGTTGAAAATTCATTCCTAAGATGACTTGAGGTCATTGAACCCAAAGTTGTTCTGAAGTCCTTGATTTCAATAGAATATTTAAATCTTTTATCTGGCCCATTGTTGTAGACTATTTGGTCCCTATACGTACTACTGTAGTGACTTGTGTTGTTCAAGTAGCCAGTATTAAGTAGGTGGGTTTTAGACTGCTAGAGGTGCCCTTGGTTGCCGATTCTGTTTGTAAACTTTTGGACTTAATTTGTGAACTTTAGACAAGGGAAAAAGATTCAGTGGTCTGGGAGTCATGTCATTGCTTTTTGCCAGTGATGTTGTTTAGATAGAACTTTATTAATCCCTCGGGTAGGTTTCTCTGGGAAATTCAGTTTCCAGTAGCAGAACACTGACAGAAATTGCACAGTAAGAAATCAGAATAAAACAAAATTGGTGAAAAAGAGTGTGTGTGTGTGTGTGTGTGTGTGTGTGTGCGCGCATATATTAGGGGTGCAACGATATTCGTATCGATATTGAACCGATTGATACAGTGCTTTCGGTTCGGTACGCATATGTATCGAACAATACAAATGTTTCAATTTATTTTATCAACTTTCCTTCTGACGATGCTGTCTGTGTTGAGCGCTCAGTGGATCTGTGCTCGACAGTGCAGCCTAGGCGGAGTAGTCGAACGCAGATCCACTGAGTGCAGGCAAGCTAGCAATGAAATATACTCATTAATGAGATGTAGCAGCCAAATGGTCTATGGCACAGTATATTGCATAGTGACTGCTTAGTTGTCCCCGTTGTTTGTCAGTGTTATCAGCCAATATCCTTGTTGTTGTGGTAAAGAGAGCTTTAAACATGAAGGCAGGGTTGTTCATTTATTGGGCAGTCAATGTCCCTGCCCTCGTCTGTGTTTATGAACTGTGCTGTGTGAAGCAACTCTAGTTAAACAGCAAGTCTACTCAATATCAATTAGACATTATATTTATGTTTGTTATATTTAGGAAATAAATCAGATTTTGCCACAAATGCTCAGCAGTGAGTACTGTAGTTAGAATTCTCCTCTAATTTTACCCTTTGGCCTGTTTGTAATTACTTTGTTGCAGCTGTGAAACAGCATTAGCTGTGTCTGCGCCATTTCTCCATTAAAACTTTTGCCATTTGCACTTTTGTTAAAATCTAAATTTACTGTTATCAGTACATTCACCTTTCTCCAATTAACCCTCTTTCAGCGTGATAATGACTAAGCTCATAACTAATCTTTGTTTATATTTAAGCTTTCCCTTTTGTTTGTTTTCATAGGTTCTCATCACTGGTCCAGCTGACACACCATATGCCAATGGCTGTTTCGAATTTGATGTTTATTTTCCCCAAGACTATCCCAACTCACCACCTCTGGTCAATCTGGAGACCACTGGCGGACACAGTGTGCGCTTTAACCCAAACCTCTACAATGATGGCAAAGTAAATGTATTTTTTTTCTTCTTTTTAAAATGTGTATTAATTGCAAAATCTGCCAACCAATTCACTGAATTCTCAGAATTTTGGTACTGTAAGTAGAAGAAACAAGCTGTGCAGATAATCTGATTAGATGGTTGAGCACTTTGCTGTGTGTGTGCGTGTGTGTGTGTGTGTGTGTGTGTGTGTGTGTGTGTGTGTTCACTGAAACAAGCTTCAATGAATATCTGAACCACTCTATAGATCAGACAATTTGCCCACATCCCATATTAAGTCTGAGAGAGGGGTAACAAAAATCTACTGGACTTAAATATTGTATGTTTAACATTGGTAATACACATGGATTTTGGCACATAATGTTTTGTTTGTCTTTTATTAATCAGGTTTGTTTAAGTATCCTCAACACATGGCACGGGAGACCAGAAGAGAAATGGAACCCACAGACCTCAAGCTTTTTACAGGTAAGATGGTTTTCCATCATAACAATCACCTGTATCAATGGATCAGCAGGCTTCTGTCTCAGTCTTTGTGTCATAGGCTATAGTTTATTAGGAACCTTGTATTAATGGCCCTGGGGTTCTGACAGCTACCATGAAGGATTCTTTTTAAAGTTCTGTTATTATTTTTCTTTATGACTGTGTGGGTGTTGATAAACCAAACACAAACCACTATCATTTCAGCCTCTGGGTTATGCCTGCTTACACACATCACTCATCTGGAAGTTGCAATCAGTTGGCATGTATGCCCAAGATGCCATCTGTCATTAGACTTGATTTTGTAGACTCTTAATCTGAAATGTTTCTAATTTTAATTTTATTTCTTTTTTTCCCCTTTTCGTTAAACCTTTCTTTGGATGTAGACATAAAGATGCCTCTCTAAAATCAGATGTAGATGAACTGAAAATTCGATATCATTCATTTTGAAATAGGATTAGTAATAAAGGTTGATGGTCTGCATGTCTTTATTTCTTGATGTGTTTGCTTGCTAGAAGAATTTACTGGTGTTTCTTTCATGTGTGTGCATATACCAGTGACAGTATTGTTTCCAGTACTCCTCTTTCAGCATAAAGTTCATAGAGCAGTAATAAATCTGAAAATTAAAATGGTATGGTACCAAACTGATTATTGAAAATTTTCCTGCCAGTGGTGTCATCCAATGCCCTTTTACTGGTCTCTCTGAGAGAACTGGCATTGACAGGCGCAGCAGTGTTCCACAAGCTGAACTTTAGCAACTAAGAACAGTGTGATTACCGCAAGAAACAAAAACAAAAAAGTATGTGCTCAGGGGTTTTTACAGGGGGTCATGTATACATACGACTATATATGGGCTCCATATAAACTGTGAAAATACACATACACACTATTTTGTTGATTTATGATCAAGTAGCCCAGGCCAGGTACCTTTGCAAGATTTGGCCCAGAAATGTTATATCCTAAAGGATCTGTATTGAAACAAAGTGTGTTTTAAAGCTGTTATTCAAGAAAATACAATGATGAGTAATCCACATAAAGACTTATTTTAAGTCTCAAACCTAGCATAGTTATTATTAGCCCTCCTAGTGATGTATCATTAAACATTTTTCACTTTTCTTTAACTGTATATTGTTTGCCATCGATGTCCCAAAATGTATAAAATTAATATTTCTCAATTGGAACCATTAGTTTCTATTTAGGAAAAACGTATTTGGACTTGAATCTCATTGTACAGGGTGGGCCATTTATATGGATGCACCGTGATAAAATGGGAATGGTTGGTGATATTAAAGTCCTGTTTGTGGCACATTAGTATATGTGAGGGGGCAAACTCCTCAAGATGGGTGGTGACCATGGTGGCCATTTAGAAGTCGGCCATCTTGGATACAACCTTTTTTTTTCAATAGGAAGAGGGCCATGTGACACATCAAACTTATTGGTAACGTCACAAGAAAAACAATGGTGTGCTTGGTTTCAATGTAACTTTATTCTTTCATGAGTTATTTACAAGTTTCTGACCACTCATAAAATGTGTTCAATGTGCTGCCCATTGTGTTGGATTGTCAATGCAACCCTCTTCTCCCACTCGTCACACACTGATAGCAACACCGCAGGAGAAATGCCAGCACAGGCATCCAGTATCTGTAGTTTCAGATGCTGCACATCTCGTATCTTCACACCATAGACAAGACAATTGCCTTCAGATGACCCCAAAGATAAAAGTCTAAGGGGGTCAGATCGGGAGACCTTGGGGGCCATTCAACTGGCCCACGACGACCAATCCACTTTCCAGGAAACTGTTCATCTAGGAATGCTCGGACCTGGCACCCATAATGTGGTGGTGCACCATCTTGCTGGAAAAACTCAGGGAACGTGCCAGCTTCAGTGCATAAAGAGGGAAACACATCATCATGTAGCGATTTCAAATATCCAGTGGCCTTGAGGTTTCCATTGATGAAGAATGGACCCACACCAAACCATCACTTTTGTTGTTCCAACAGTCTTGGAGGGATCGTGGGAGATGGATGGTCTCGTAGGGTGTCTTGCATTGAAATCTGCTGCAATGACCCGGTTACTGCGTTCACCAGATATCAACACAATTTCGATCCGCTCCAAGATCCAAGATGGCCGACTTCTAAATGGCCACCATGGTCACCACCCATCTTGAGGAGTTTGCCCCCTCACATATACTAATGTGCCACAAACAGGACTTTAATATCACCAACCATTCCCATGTTATTACAGTGTGTGTGTCAGTACAGTTGTCTGGACTTTGCTGAAGCCTAGATTTTGTTTATTTCAAGCTAAATAATTATCTTACTCTTGTAATTTCTTGTGTTAAATTCAGTCTGCTACATTGTCTATGGATAAATACATATGTCCCTAAACATGAAATGTTAACACATCCCTCAGATCATTATTTGACTGAGACAAAGATAAGTGGAAGAGAATGAATCGATGAATGGATGATGTCTTTTGATTCTAATGTGTGATCAATATTGGAAATTATGTTGAAAAAGGAGACCGGAGTTGGCTCGAATAAAGTGGTCATCATCTGGAGTGGATTTTGGCTCTGAAATTAGGCAGCCCAGTTTAAGAGGAGCAGACTGTATCAATTGAAGGTCATTGGTATCAACTTGATGGAGCATTTTCAAGTTCATCCAGCTCCACAGTGGCTCAGGCCAGCAGGCAGGCCTCCAATCACAACATCGTCATTGTTGGTTATGTAGTGGCTTGGAACAGACAGAGCAATGCAGGAAGATGTCCTTAGTCTCCTTGAGACAGGCCGAGGCATTAATGGAGCTGTTAATAAAGATATATTGAAGGCTGTATTTTTATGGGGCCAAAACATCCCTTGCTTTTGTCAGACTCTTAAGTGTACACCATTGCCAAGATCAATTCATATGTTGAGGACACTGAGGGGATTTCAGGCTCATTTTGTCAGTGTATCAGGATTATACCTAACTTGGTTGTAAGTCTTAAAATGTGTTTGTTTGTTTTTTGGTTTTTTTTCTTCCTAGCTTATCTGGAAGCTGCACTAAGCTATTATTACTGTTATTGTTGTTATTATTATTATTATTATTATTATTATTATTATTAATGCCTGCAATTGAAATCCTGAATCACATTTTCCATTTTTCCCATATTTCCTTTAATTTGCAAACCAGGTGCTAGTGTCAGTGCAGTCCCTTATCCTGGTGGCTGAGCCTTACTTCAATGAGCCAGGGTATGAACGATCTAGAGGAACTCCCAGTGGCACCCAGAGCTCTCGGGAATACGACGGCAACATCCGACAGGCCACTGTCAAGTGGGCCATGCTGGAGCAAATGCGCAACCCTTCTCCATGCTTTAAAGAGGTAGGGACCATTGTTTTTTACACTTAAACCTTGTTCTTCAATTTGCTTTTAAAAAAAAAAAAAATCCTTCTGGTAGAAAACAACACAAAAACTGGACCCAGGTGAGTGTCGACTTTGATGTTGTTTGGATGATCAGTTGTCATATTTTCTTGTTTTTAACACCAAGCTAAAAATCACAACTAATTCTCAAAACCTAACTCTACCCTGAACCCAGTTCTAGCCGCTAATATTGAATAACGTGAAAACTGCTGGCTGACACCAGATCCAAAGATTTCTCCCCAGACCCAGGCCCCTTAACGTTTGTAGACTTGGACTCAGTTTGAGTATTAACCCTGGTATTCACATCAATGTACTGAGCAACTACTTTAACCCAGACAGCTTAATTTACTTTTTGATCTCGTGCTTCTATTTATTATTATGTATTTTTATACTAAGTCTTATTTTTCCTTTATACTTCTGTAGTCAATACAACATTTTGGATGATTCATCCTCGTAGTAGATTGGTTACATGCCTCTCAGCATCACATTTGAAAACCGAAAACAAAACCTCTCTTCCCCAAGAGCCATTTAAAAACAAATAAGTAAATAAATTCCTTTCACAAGAATTTCTTGGTGGATCGCAGCATCTGGAGGTGGGCCTGCCTCTCCTCCCCCCTCTCTCCCTCACAGTTTTTTGATTTCCTTGCAATGTTTTAAATGGCCTGTGGTGAGACAGACAGTGCAGGGGAGGATAACAATCTTTCAACCTGCTCATCCAAAGCAGGCTCATTCAGAAATGTCAGGAAAGCAAAATGAAGGAAGAGGAGTGCTTTAGAGATGAAAATGAGAAAGGGAGAAATGAACAGAGGGAGAAAAGGAAAAAAATCCCATCATCATGATGACACTACATGAGAAAAACAGACTAAATGGAACAAATCTAAATAAATATATGGCAGGCGACCACACATTTTACCTTATACTTTACTAACATAAAAATTTCTTGCTTGAGGAAATGTGGAATAAATGTTAGTCATGAATGGGATGGACATAACGATACTGATAATGAACAATCTGTTCAGAATGTTAGGATTGGAATCCTGTTTTATTTTCCCGTCTCAGGAGAAGAAATATAAGAAATTCAGAAATGATGTTTGTGCTTTTTTTCTGCTTTATAAAGAATGAAAACTGTTAGAAATGTCCCTGACCTGTATATTCAAGTTGAAGTTCATACAAAAAATGCATTAAACATATTCAGAATTTCTTCATTCGAGTAAAAGCCAAATTGTCTCCAGTTGAATTTGTTTTTAAAAAAATACCTGGACCAATTTCACTAAATGGTTTAGAGAGGCAGAGCATGATGAAGAGAGAACACATTACATTTTGTTGTTGATGTTAAAAGGACATCCTCTGAATGCCCTTCTAGTAAGAATGATTAGAGCTAGCAATGAGCTTTCAGCTTTAAAGATGCATTTCTCTCCTTTGGTAAATGTTCAGGATAATTGGACATCATTGGACAGACCAGAGGCTTGGTGTTTATTCATCGTTTGGCGGGTCCATTAACCTGAGCAGTATGAGTTGAGAAATCACACATTCTGCCTGTTAATGCATCATACAAAAATTACATACCACACAGTAAACCAATTCCATCCATCCCTTGTGCCCTCTGCTCTGTCAAGAGTGTCACTGTGTGTGAAGTCACACTTGCCAGGTGCCAAAAAATTGTATAGAAGTGGCAAGCTTTGGGACACACTAGCCATTTCTCTGGCAGAAATACAATCTTCAAATTCAACATCTCAAATAATTTATACTGCCATCAGTTGGATCTATTGAGATTGTATCCATCATATGTTCCTTGTCATTTTCATTCAGGTGTTTCCAATATGCTTCAATTGCCTAATATTCTTTTGACGTTGTTCTTTCTTCTTCTTTTATCATTAGAATTTATAACAATAAAAAGAAGATTTTCAGGCATTTCTTAACAACATGCACGAGCTAAAGCTTTCTAACCAAGTAGTTTATTCCATATGTTTCTTCCATAAAAGATGTGTTCCATCTTCAGAGTGTAGGTTTTAAGTACAAGCTTAGTGTTGGAGGGTTTTATTACCATCCTACCACTTAAGGCTATTTGGATTGTAATGGCTTAATCTGGCAGACCCTCTAGATGAATATTACACCACTAATCAGTATGCAGTAGGCATAACAACGACCACTGATTGGTTTGACTAACTTGCTAAATTAATGTTAATTACCTGTGGCATATCTGGTGGAGTCAGCATCACCCTGGTTTGAAGTTTCACATTGTTAATAGACTCAGTGCAGGTTTACAAAACTCTTTGTCATATTGAAATTTTAATTTAGAAAAAGTTGTTCAAGCCCAATTTGAGTAACATTACCATAGAATACATCTGCTACAAGAAAAACATGTTTCGGTTTGAGAGTGCACAGGAAAGAGAGTAGAAGACATGCCAAAAAGACCAACGTGGGACCCTTCACCGGCATTTTAGTAAATGAGTCGTCTTCTCAACTGGGTGAGCTGTACCAGTACCCAGTACTCATCTTTTTTTTTTTTAATCAAATGGCCAGAAAGACAGAAAATACCTTGTACTCACATAAAGTAACACTTATGACTATGGAAATGCTTATGTACACAGTCATCCAGCAAACATGCCCAAAGATTTGACTTTTAGAAAACTGTACTGTATAAAATCAATGATGTTTTTTTGTTGTTGTTATGTTTGTTTGTTTATTTATTTTTATACCTGACAACATCCTCTGTCACATCAACCCTCTGAATGTCCTCCTACAATACAATAATCCATACATTCCTCTTTTCTTCCTGCTCGCAGCTCTGTCTTCTACATCCTTTGTCCAGTATATCCACAGTCTCTCGTCTATACATGTCCAAACCATCACTATAATCTCACCCTTGGCTTTGTCTCCAACACACTCAACCTGATATGCCTCTGATATGCTCATCTTTAATCTTGTACATCCTGGTCACTCCAGATGGAAATCTTAGGCTCTTCACTTCTGCCACCTCCAGCTTGGCCTCCTGTCTTTTTGTTAGTGCCACGGTTTCTAAGCCATAGACCATGTAGGTCTCACTACAGTCTGTCCTCCTGTCACAAATCACCCCTGACACTTATTCACAGTGTATTCTGTTGTGTTTCTGCTGACTTTCATTCCTCTCTAGGGTCTCATGCACTTGCTCCCTATGTCCACTACAGATCACAATGTCATCTGCAAACATAATTGTCCACAGACACTCTGCTCAGGCAGACCTCATTTATCATCACTGCAAACAAGAGGAGACCCATCTCTGATGTAATCCCCAAGTTCCTCTCTTGGCATTCTTTCCACAGACCCAGTGCAACCCCTTCTGACATTCTGTTTACTTCCACCTTCTCTGTACTTCTCCATCAAAACTCTCAAATACCATGTTTAACGTGTTCTCTGCATGAAGCCATACTTTTGCTCACCAGTTGTTACTTATCTTCTCAACCTAGCTTCACCAACTCTTTCCCATACCTTCTTGGTATGGCTCATCAATTTTATCATTCTAGTTACTACAACTCTGCACATCACCCTCATTCTTGAAAGTCAGCATCATCATACTTCTTCTCCATTCCACAGGTATCTTCTCAGTCTCCAAAATTGTTAAACAGTATGGTTTAAAAAATCTTCTGCCTTTTGTTCCTAGACCTCTTCATTCCTGCACAGGTATATCACTATGACCAACTGCCTTTCCTCTCCATGTTCTTCACAGAGTCCCAGGAAATCAGGAAATTATGTTGCAGGACATAATTGGCATGTATCCACAATCAATGTTGCTTGTATTCTAGTGACATTTAAAGGCGAAACAGTAGAAACCCCTCTGGCCTTTATACAGAAGTAAATGCTCAAATTAAATGTAAAAAATGAATCTGTGACATCTAGTAGGTGAAATGGAGTATTGGAGCAAAAGATATTGAGGAGACATAAGTAGGACTTGACAATGCCACCCAGCTGAGCAATAACACACGTTAGGCGCAAGGAAATTTAATGAAGCTTGGTGAGGTACTCCCATGTGCTTTTCTCACCACTGGCCTTTTAGCACCTTCATGTCCTCAGCTGAGGCAGACATTGACACAGAGTGTTCCAGCTGGTTGACTGGAGGTTTGACTCTCATGCATTGAAGCACAAACTGGGATTTATCAGAATGCTACAACACAGAGTTAACACTATCCCCAGGCTAACAGAAGAATATCTTATCAAAAAAGCCCTGAGTAAAGGTTGTTATTCCACCTTTGTCACAGCTATGACGATACCTAAAAATAATCCAGGCAATCCAGGACAGGAGAACGACAACCACTGCCTAAACCAAGACTATTAGCGATCCCTTATGTGTCAGGAATATTGGGATGTCTTTTTTTTTTCTCTTCAAAACACATCTCTGTGGCTTTTAAACCCTAAAGCACACATCACCAAACTTTAGTCCAACCCAAGGATCTGGTGCTCCAGCACAAAGTAATATAGTGAATTAAACATGCAGGAACCAAACAACCTCTGGCTAAGCAGGTGGCACAACTCAGATGAGCTACCTCACCACGCAAGCGTACCATAATCTGTTTACACCTTACAGGCCAGTGGTCATTGTTTCAGTGATGATGTGCACATTCTGAACAGGGAGGAATGCTCATTTGAGCAGGGAGTCGAGTCCATTTATGTGAAAAGAGGACAACCATATGTGAATTGAAGAGCGAGACTCGTGTCAGTCATTGACTAGCGACCTTGTAAAACTCCTCTTTGGTGCTGAAGATGCAGTAGTGTATTCTGACACGGTGGTCTCAGCTGCAGCTCAGCTGATCTGTCTTGAGACAGATTCTGTCGCGTCTCTAACTTGCCTAAGTACAACATGTCATTTCTCGTACAGGATAACCTTCAGCACCTAGATTCCTGACATAGGAAGGTGACACTTTGATGAGTGGGATGAGAGGAATCCTCACAATCAACTGCCTTCATGGTTGAGCACAGATATAATTACTGGAAACCTTCCTTGTTGCATTATTTTTGTCTAAATAGTAGCGATATATTTCACATGCATGTGAAGTGTTGTGGTGTTTGCCCTACAGATTCATCAGAAGCCTACATATTGCTACATACAGTGGGGCAGAAAAGTATTTAGTCAGCCACCGATTGTGCAAGTTCGCCCACTTAAAATGATGACAGAGGTCAGTAATTTGCACCAGAGGTACACTTCAACTGTGAGAGACAGAATGTGAAAAAAAAATCCATGAATTCACATGGTAGGATTTGTAAAGAATTTATTCGTAAATCAGGGTGGAAAATAAGTATTTGGTCACCTCAAACAAGGAAAATCTCTGGCTCTCACAGACCTGTAACGTCTTCTGTAAGAAGCTTTTCTGTCCCCCACTCGTTACCTGTATGAATGGCACCTGTTTGAACTCATCATCTGTATAAAAGACACCTGTCCACAGCCTCAAACAGTCAGACTCCAAACTCCGCCATGGCCAAGACCAAAGAGCTTTCGAAGGACACCAGGAAAAGTATTGTAGACCTGCACCAGACTGGGAAGAGTGAATCTACAATAGGCAAGCAGCTTGGTGTGAAAAAATCAACTGTGGGAGCAATCATCAGAAAATGGAAGACATACAAGACCACTGATAATCTCCCTCGATCTGGGGCTCCACGCAAGATCTCATCCCGTGGGGTCAAAATGATCATGAGAACGGTGAGCAAAGATCCCAGAACCACACGGGGGGACCTGGTGAATGACCTGCAGAGAGCTGGGACCAAAGTAACAAAGGTCACCATCAGTAACACACTACAACGGCAGGGAATCAAATCCCGCAGTGCCAGACGTGTTCCGCTGCTGAAGCCAGTGCATGTCCAGGCCCGTCTGAAGTTTGCCAGAGAGCACATGGATGATACAGCAGAGGATTGGGAGAATGTCATGTGGTCAGATGAAACCAAAGTAGAACTTTTTGGTATAAACTCAACTCGTCGTGTTTGGAGGAAGAAGAATACTGAGTTGCATCCCAAGAACACCATACCTACTGTGAAGCATGGGGGTGGAAACATCATGCTATGGGGCTGTTTTTCTGCCAAGGGGACAGGACGACTGATCCGTGTTAAGGACAGAATGAATGGGGCCATGTATCGTGAGATTTTGAGCCAAAACCTCCTTCCATCAGTGAGAACTTTGAAGATGAAACGAGGCTGGGTCTTCCAACATGACAATGATCCAAAACACAACGCCCGGGCAACAAAGGAGTGGCTCCGTAAGAAGCATTTGAAAGTCCTGGAGTGGCCTAGCCAGTCTCCAGACCTCAACCACATAGAAAATCTGTGGCGGGAGTTGAAAGTCCGTGTTGCTCGGCGACAGCCCCAAAACATCACTGCTCTCGAGAAGATCTGCATGGAGGAATGGGCCAAAATACCAGCTACTGTGTGTGCAAACCTGGTAAAGACCTATAGTAAACGTTTGACCTCTGTTATTGCCAACAAAGGTTATGTTACAAAGTATTGAGTTGTATTTTTGTTATTGACCAAATACTTATTTTCCACCCTGATTTACGAATAAATTCTTTACAAATCCTACCATGTGGATTCATGGATTTTTTTTTCACATTCTGTCTCTCACAGTTGAAGTGTACCTCTGGTGCAAATTACTGACCACTGTCATCATTTTAAGTGGGGGAACTTGCACAATCGGTGGCTGACTAAATACTTTTTTGCCTCACTGTATCCACGTTTGCTGTTCTGACTAAGCTAGAAACAGCTCCACTATTCTCCAGCCCTGTCATCAGCTTCTTGCATGTATCAAGCATCTTGGCCTTGTTTTGAACACTGCTGCCTCCTCATCACAGAAAATGTCTTCTAAAGCTGTGATTACCATATGAGCTCAGCATGTCAATCAAATACTGCTTGAGCCAGAGTCTCTGAAAAATTCTCTCTACATTTGATTTTATGGAAACAATTGATTTGCTTAGTTGAGAAAGTTGCCTGCGTGCTGTAGACCTCCTTGCCAGCAGTTGGTGTATTTGTACTAATAGTATACTTATCTTACCAAAAAATGTTGTTTGTGCTGCCAGTATCAGTGACTGAGACAGCACAATCTATTAATTTAGGGTTTCTTCTACCAAGAACATTATATTTCTTATCATGGGGCTGAATCACAGTAGCTCATACTCTGGACATTTTAGTCAGTTAGCCAATAAAGACAGTGAACACTGGGTGAGAATCATTTGAACATATTCAATGGGAAATGTTTTTTTGTGACCTTGTGAGAAAACTATAATCTCCCATCTACAAATGTCTTGAATATTTAAAGCTTGTGCGGTGTTTATTTGCATGGAGTTCATATTGATAGCATCTCATTCACCACATAACCAGTAAACCAGTAAAAATCTGCATATTGTGGTTTTGGAGGTAATACTGTCGTCACTCTCCTACCACCAATTTTGTTGAGCTGTGTAAATGTAAAAGTTCTAATGGCATAGGTAATATTTGATTTTTGGCACAAGAATGTTTGAGAGTCCAGTGTTGTGACTTACTATTTATAGAGTACATGCTTGAATTATGGAGCAGCAGGTTGTCAGGTGTAGTTAACATGGGGTTGGATGTTAAAACATTGATGTGTGTCTGTTGAGGACAAAGAGAATGCCTGTGAAGTATGCTTGTGTAGATGTATAATATTACAGCATATGTTAAATTTACAATTTTAAAAAGAATCACTAAATTATGGCAAAGTACATTATCTGCATCAAAAATAGGGTGAAGTACTATTAGAAAGTACTTGATTAGAAAACTATTAGAAATTGTATCTATATGGAATATATACATTTTCCAACAATATTCTTGATATTTGGTATTTGGTTTGCCTAAAACAGATAAGAGAAGAAATACTAAAGTTATACCATTTGAGCAGAAAAGATGGAATTGAGATGGAGAGGAGGGAGTTGTAGAAAGGAAAGATGGATTAAAGCATTCCCTAAACCCCCTCTGCTGCCTGTTCTGCTTTTTGTTTCTAATAAACAGCAAATCAGCAGCCACCATGATAACTCATCCCCTCCCTCCAATAGCAACAAATAGCAGCTACAGACACATCTAGCACCGCACTCCCTGCATACTGATAGCACAGCCATGGCGACTGTTGCTAGGAAGTTGACTGTAGGGGCAGGGAAGCAAGAGACTTGGGTGTAGATGGCTGACATCAAGCAGTGTTGCACAAATAATATCAGCCTGACTCTTGAGACTAGAGTGTGCCTCGTTTGTGGAGGAATGCGTTGTTTCAGTTATGTGTTAGAACCTGGGTAGCTATCAGTAGGTTGGAGTCCTGTTTGTTTGTTTGTTTGTTTTTTATTTCTTAATGTGCTAAATGTTTTTAATGTTTCTGTAAACATACACGGCAGAGCCAGTGACAGTTTCATAACAAAGTTTATTCTCTTTTGAATAAATGGTGTTGTTGTGTGTTTGCAGGTGATCCATAAACACTTCTACCTGAAGAGAACAGAGATCATGTCTCAGTGTGAGGAGTGGATCGCTGACATCCAGCAGTACAGCAGCGACAAGAGGGTCGGCCGCACCATGTCCCATCATGCTGCTGCTTTAAAGGTAAAGATATTGCCAGTACTTACATAGTTCTTTTCTACTTTGGGTACTCAAAACATCTATCGTTTCTACTATAATCCATCCATGCAAGACTTTATTCCATGCCTTTAAGTGTCCCAAGGGCGCTTGGATATGCAGACTAGTGGAAGAGCAGCAGCTCTTTAATTTGTGGATGGCCAGCTCTTTTTATGTGAATCCTGAAGTGTGTTGACGTTTAATACAATATTTGTTTAATTTTGCTGTCAGTTACTGAATTTAGTCTCATCCACTTTGGTTTAGTTCACCTTTTAACACTGCAAACTTTGGCAAGTGACCTATCAGAACATGATAATCCAGCAGAACAGTAATGATGTCAGTGAGGAAATTGCTGCTAATAAACACCCAAACCTCAAAATGTTTAAAATGATAAAGATCTTCACTTTCACTTCAATTGTATGCTTGAGTTTCTCCGTACATCATGATGACGATATGTCCGCCACATATATACACTTCCTTTTGCGCTCCCCTGAAATCTAGGGTCGATCAAGGAACAGTATGATTTTGTGACTTTACATTCAGAAGGAGAATCCTGATATAATAAGAGACTGACAAACATCCTGGTTACAGATTTTTTTGACCACTTTTTTGCTGTTGTACACTGATTTCACACTCTGTTGGATGATGCCAGGCCTTGTGTTTCAGATATGAAGCTTTACAGAGTTAGCTAGCCAGCAGCAGTGCATGTAAGCGCGCTCCTGCATGTCGCACTAATAAGCAGTGAGCTACCTGCAGGGGACAGGGACTCGGCCGGCCTAATTCCTGTCCCCACCTGACTTCCTTTTGAGACAAACAGGAGTTTCTAACACACACAAAGTAACACTGTAACCCCCACCCGCAAACTGAGGCTGCACATAACAAGTCCTTTCTCTAAATAACAATGAGCTCTATTTAATAAGAAGCTTCCATGGCTGAAAATGACAGGTTCTGCTTCATTTTCTGCCTTTATTTTGTAGTATAGCAAGAAAAGAAAGGTTACAGCAACACTAATACACTGTTATCTGAAAACTGACTGATATTGAATTGGCATTATGTATTGTTTAGATTTACAGATACATCTATATGTTAAAGCTTTGTTTAGGGGCAGTGTTACAAATATGTTTTGAGCTGCTTATCATTTATGTACTTGTTGATTCTATAGCTTAGCCCCTGCTGCAGAGAGGACACAAGTCAGAGCTTCTTTGTAGTGAAATAGATTTTAAAAGATATTCGAAAGTAATAAAGTCCTTACTACAGTCATTGATCATGCTTTTTGTGCATTTCCACTCATTTTTGTTTCCTTTTTTCACATTTCTTTGTCTTCATTTGTCCTTCTCTATTGCTGTGGCTTCCTCCTTTGTTGAATACTGTTTCCTGTACTGCTGTAACAATTACTATTTTTCCTTCGCAACTTGTTTTCTGCCATAATGACTGTTAAACCGGGATTATACTCTGTTGAGGTCACGGACAGGTGGTGACACAAAGCATGGGTACTTGTTACTAATATAGGCAGTTGAAGTCTGCTTTAAGTACCCGTGTGGAGTTGGTGCAATATAATCTAAATTCTCTGCGGTCACAGAAACACTGGCCGGTTCAGAGACGATTGCTCAATTTCTAAAGACAAAATTTATGTAAGTCAGACCCAAGTGGACCCTAGCTGACTCGCAGACATGTAAACTATAAAATGTACATGGAGCTTAGTTCACGGTGATCAGATTCACTCCAGCCAGACTTGCTGCACACTTGGTCTGGGTGTCATAGCTCAGACAAAGCATCTCCCACTCTGTATTTTGTGAATCTCTGAGCTCCGATTTGATATATCACTAAAATAACAGAAAGGACCAGCCAAATCACACTTTTGCCTCCCCAGCCCATTCACTCTATGTGCCACAAGTTACAAGAGGTAGTTATAAAAGGTCCATGGCAAGTCGAAATGACAGCAGATCATGCTGCAGACCAGCAATTGTAATGTGGTGACAGCAGTGAGCATAAACGGGTCATTATGCTTATCTTTTACTTGGCGTGAGCAATCCACTTCATCATTGACACAAGTAAAGCTGTTGCTCGTTTTTTTTTTTTTTGCATTTGCATTTGCTGTTCTTCCTCTGTGGTGTTTTTGCTATAACCACCACAGAATTATAGTAATATCTTGAAATCTGCTTCCCGAAACCCCATTCTGAGCCGTCTGCTGCTCCGGTGCGCCAGCTGGAGCATAATGGCCTGACTTCAGGCCCGTCAGTGGTGGTAATGAGTTTGTCATTTTCACGATGACAAGAATACCCAGCTTTCCCTAAACACAAAAATATTTGTCTGTTGAAAGATGCGAGTTATTTGTTTCCAAGTGAAAGCAAAATGGCAGCAAAAAACTCTGATGTGAACATAGTTTTTAAAAACTGTTCAGCAGGTTAAATGTTTGTTTGCCCACCCAGATGGTTAGAGAAGGAGTCTGTTGATAGTGTCTGGTGGTACTTAACCTTTCCAGAAACTAAGACAGATGTTTAACAATGAGAGGCACAGTCTCAGCCCACTTGAAAATACTGATTTGCAGATATTTACCATGTTAGCCAACTAGCACCAACTCAGAGCAGCTGATGCCGTAAGGAGTGGTACTGCAGTTTTCTGTGTCCCCACAGATACTAGCATGGCAAAAACCCATTAGAACATTGGTCCCTCCCTGGTGTACAACTTTAGTGGCAGTTTATTGGAAAAGTCTCCTTCTCAATATTTTCAGTACCAAGACTCGGGTATCATTTTTTCATCATTGTCCTCTTTCAACGTAAATAGGAATGTCACGATTTGTTGTTCGGGTTTGTTTCGCTGTTAAATTTTGTCCCAAATGGTTTCAAAATTGTTACAATAGCCACCTTTGAACTCTTCACGTGAGACGTGGGAAAACAAATTAAGGCCAAAGAAGTAACCAGGATTCTAACACTAATTCATCTCTTGTGCAGAGACACACAGCTCAGCTCAGAGAGGAGCTCCTGAAGCTGCCCTGCCCTGACGGACTGGAGCCCGACGGTGATGAGTTTACAGAGAAGAGCAGCGCCCTCATCCTCAAAGAGCTACCCAGTCAGGACACAGAAAAGCCCGGTGGCAGTCAGGACAGCCACTGCAGTGAGGGCCAGCTATGAGCCCTTCCCACCTGCCCCCTTCCTTACCCTTCCAGCATCTCCAGCCCTTACCCTCCTCTTCCTTATCATCTTCCTCCTCTTTCATAGACTTGGTGGCTTCAGAGCACGAGCCATCACTTTGTCCATATTTGTATGTAAAGGTCTAACTAGAATAGCAGAGAACGAGGGGACGCGAAGGCGACAAGAGGAACTCTGATCTATGCTACGCCTTTATTAAAGAGTTGACAGAAACTTTTATTTACCTGTAAAGGAGTGTAAACATTTTGTGCTTTTTCCAATTGTGAAATAACCACTGATTGGTATGTTATTAAACTTGTTTATGTATACACGGCAGAGGAAGATTACAGATTATATAAGGGAACTACCTTAAGAGAAGAATGTTTACTGAATGTTCGTTTCCTTTTTTTTTTTTTGGACTGTTAGAGCAAGAACAGTTGTAACCAAGGATGTACTGGTCTTTAAGGATCCTAAAAAAACACAAAAAAACGCACACACAGGTAACACAATCCGAGATTTTTAAAAAAGCCCCTCTGCTCATGCTCGTCTGCGTTCTCTAGGATCATATCCACTTGAATAAGGTTCAGATGGACATTCTTAAATGCTATGTTATCACTTTTACAGGCTCCAAATTAAAAGCACCATGCTCTGGATAAACATTTGTTGCCTCTCAGAACTCCTCCATGACCGCTTTCCATCGACATGACTGTAGATCACAGCAAGACTGCGTCAGAGCCACAGGGGCAATGTACTTTGAAGGCTTTTGCATGTGTATGTGTGTTTTCTGTGCGTGTGCAACAATCCCCAGTGAGATACAAAGCTGTGATGTGCCTTTGATCTACACCATACCACCAAATGCTCCCAACTGATTTTACTGATTTCTTTTGCTATTTCTACAAAATTAAGAATATTCTGCTCCATTGACATAAAAGAAACTTCTTTGATCTTTTTTATGTTGAACTCCAGTGAACAAAAAATGCACTTTCTATTTTACTCACTCTTTAGGGCAGTCACATTCTCCTTTTGCTAGGACATTAAATGGAGCTTGAAAGTATGTGACTGACTGAATGCTTTTTTTTTTTTCCTCTGTATTTCCCAGTGCCTGATTTAGAAAGCGTGTTGGGGGAAAACAACTGGAGACCATGTCGAACAGGGAGACTGAGATTCTCAGAACATTTTATGAAAACTTGGGGATTTGAGTAGCTTACTCAGGAAAACCTGGGCTGAGATCCAAAAAGCAGGAATTTAGAGAAGAATTTTCAAATGAAACCTCCAGTTCTTCTCTACTAGGGTATCTTTGCCTAATTTAGTTAACAATTACAGGTTGGTATGCAGACTTGTTGATGAGTTTGACTGAAAAGTCATTGAAGAGAGAAGTTTGAAAAATCAAATGGAAAAAAGAAGAACTGACTGCAGCACATGCAAGGGTGTAGCTTATGTTACTGGCTGGTTTTGACACTGCTCTGTGGTGATCTGGGCAAGTCCAGCTCTTAATAGCACCTACGCCAGGGGTGCACAACTCCCTGCTGTATGTGCTATAAAGCTATGGTGCAACCCCTGGGAAAATTAGGTCATTGGCAAGAGTATAGAACTTGAGTGCATGCTGAAGTGGCAACCCCTAACCCCACTCTAGTAAATGTAAGTGTTTGGAAAAATCTACTTCTAAAAGTACTTTATTGCACTATGTTCATTCACTCATGAGCTGCTGTAACATGAATCAAATAGCTGAATGGCCACCTCAGCATGCACTCAAGTTCGATAGTCTTCCTAATGACTTAATTGTATTTAGATGTGTTGCAACAGGGACACATGGAAAAGTTTCAGGCCTCCAGCCTTCGAGGACTGGAGTTTAAGACCCCTGATATAGAACCTGATACTGCCTACATCTTATCTGAGCAACACACCTTGTGTGCTCAACAATTAATAATACCAAGTTTGGCAACTAGCTTGCAAATGGTTCGTGAAGCACCTCTGAGACTCTTTCAGGTCCTGTTTGGAGGATTTTGGTCCATCCTCTTTGCTAGCACTGGCTGATAAGAAATTGGAGCTCCTTGTGTGCCTGTACTTCTAAGGTCTTTCCACAGATATTCAGTGATGTTTCGTTTGAACGATGTGAGGATCAAGGTGAAACCTATTGTTTAAGATCATTATTCTCTTCCATCTTCAGTATTCCAGGTCTTACAAAGTATGTTTCCAAAATTTGCTGCTGTTTTATCGAACATATTCTTCGGTCCATCACTGATATGTTGAGAAGCATAAATTTCTGTTTCAGCTCAGTAACTCTAGGACCAAAAATGCATCAGACCATAAAGTTTTCTTCTGCTGGTTCTTACATTAAAGTCATATTGTTCAGGTATGGCTGTATGGTAGAATCACCATCACTGTGGTTTCTGATTTACTTTATTAGCAATTCTGTAAGCAGTTTTCTCTTCCTGACCTCCACTGTTGCACGTTAATGCTGTTTTTAATAACAGTACAAAGTGATGAAAAAATCCCTGGGAGAAAAAAGACAGTTTGTATATATGTATGTATATAACGTGGCTGTAGCGTAGGACGTAGAGCAGGTCATCTACTAATTGCAAGGTTGGTGGTACAATCCCTGGGTACTAGTCTACATGTCAAATATTCTTGGGTAACCCCAAGTTGCTCCCAAATGCATCAATTGGAGTGTGAATAAAAAATGGAAAGCACTCAAGCACAGAAAAAAATGCTTGTGCCAATGGAGGAAGTTGTGTAAAGTGCTATTTAAGAACCAGTCCATTTACCATTTACGTACATACATACATTTCCTGTACTCTGTTGTGGCACTCTGTATATGGGCCCAGCTTGGTTCTTACATGCTGCTACTATGTGTTGAGCAGTCTCCAGGGCACAGTCTGCACATCTGTTGGCTATGGTAGACTCCTGCCTCTGTGGATCTGGTGCTTGGGATGTGTTTGTGTGCTGCCATGTTCAGAGCCTGAGTAGTGTCCTTCAGGCCAGCCTGAACACTGTTAAAATGCCCTGTCATCAGTGCCCAGTTCACATGAAACTGTTTTTGTACAGTAATTTATCTTTGATATGAATAATCAAGAATTGACACTCTCACATGCAAAAAATATTAAACTTGTTATTTTTATCAGTAGTAGTAGTGTTACTGGGAAAAAATAGTTATAGTGGGTGCCAAGCAAGTGTACTGTTCACTTATGTCTTTTGTTCACTTATGAGAGTCACTCTAGGTGGACCATTGGAGAACAGGCCATTTATCCTCCCAATTACATGTGATCTGGACTGAAAATCAGGGGCAACGGGTGTTATGGAGTGATGAATCCAAATGTAAGAATTTTGGTTCAGTCCATTAACAATATGTTCAGAGAGAGATCCAGCAGTGAGTGTCTGCAGCCATCTGTAAAACACCGGAGGTTCTGTCATGTTTTGAGGCTCCATTTCAGCCGGTGATGTTGGAGATCTTGTCAACATTAATGAAATTATGAATGTTAAAAAGTACTGTCGGGTTTTGATCCATCAAAAGGAAAGCATTTGATTAACGAGGGCTCCATTCTTCAGCATGAAAGTAATGCCAAACGCTGTCAATGCTGTAGAAAAACACAATGCAACACCAGCAGTCCACACCTCAAATTTATTAAAGCAGTATGGAATCATGTCAACACAAAATGAAGCCAACATCCAACGAAGAGTTTTACCATATCCAGATTTAAAGGTAAGGAGTGTTCAGTGTGTAGGTCCTTATGTTTTTAAATTACATGTGACATTATGGGATTTTTTTCATATAGTAAAACGTGCTGCAAATCAGACCGAGGTAGGCTAACTGTTATTTAAAGGCTGCATGAAAATCCTCTGCAGGTTAGTGCAGGATGAGCAGGTTAGTTTGCTGCACTGTGATGGATTTACAGTACATTGGTACACAGTGGCTTTGGTTTCATGGTGAGAGTAAGGTTACATCAAGTGTTGCAGAGATTCATTTGGACCTTTAATGATGATTATTAGATTAGGACCATTGACCAGGACAACTCCTGAAACATCTGCTGATATCTGGTTGAATTAAGCTGTGTACATCGACAAAGAGCAACAGGTCAGTTGATCACAGCCTGTACACTAAGAAAATCTACTGGGGTTCGGGGTTATGATTCTTTTCCTCACACTGAGCCATTACAACCAGTTTAGTGTTCCCCACGTGCTGAATCCCACCCGTTTGAGGCAGTTACCCTCTACAACGTAGGCAACAGAAAATAGATGTTTATTTTCCTCTTTTTCTTCGGAGGCAAGCTTAGCATAATTAGAATTTTTAAAAAGTTAGACTAAAGTTGTAGTCGCATATACTGATATTATTTTATTGTTATGTTAATATAGTAAAAGGTTCAGTTAGCTTTACACAAAAATAGAGGCGTCCTCCAAAGAGATCCTACTTTCATACTTTGAGTGCATTTCAGAGCCTGTAATTTTTTACTTGAGTAAAGAAGTTAATTGAGTATTTTAACTTAATATTAGTATTTGTACTTCCACTTAAGTACAGAATATCTGTAACTGAAGAAAGAACACCATGCCATTTGATGTCATGTATCTTGATGATGTGCCACTGTCATCAGAGGCACCTCAACTAAACAATTTTCGCTTGGTAAATGTTTTATTTTGTTTTAGTAATTTAGGAATTCATTTGTCTGATTATTTAAAATAATACATGAAATTGCATCTTGGGATTTTTATTTATGTAATTATTTCTGCAAGCATATCTTAGCTTTACTTTAAATATGAATAAACATGATGAGAGAATTTGTGGTGCTAGTTTTCATTGCACAGAAATAGTAAGAAATATAGTACGACACTGTGAAGCAGCTGAAAGCACATCTCTAAGGATACAAATGTTCTTACAAATGGAATGGATGTGTTGACCAAAAAAGTGCAGTACTTCATGTATAAACCCTTTAAAACCTAGACTCTTTCGACTATAGTGGGGCCCAAAACCTGTACGAATAGGAAGCTAAATAAGGAGTTTGAGCAGTAAAACAACTGCACACAAAGGTTTGGGAAAATTGCTTATTTTGTTGAATCTTTTCAAAGTGGAATGAAGCAAATGCAATCCCTGCAGCAAACATCAATTAAAAATGAGCGGTATATTAAATTTTAATATAATTCAAGTCACATGACAGATATGATTTTCAAAATTTACAATATTTCTTTTGTGACTGAATATGTAAAATTAAGATCAGGACTCTTTTTTTTTTTTTCCTCCTTCTTGTGCATATCTGTCTGGAATCAGTCTGATATGTCTGTGAAGGTTCTCAGTCATCCAGGTCATCGTAGTCAAAGGAGCTTGCAAAGCAAAGCGTCTGGACTTCTTTAAGTTGCTTGAAGACGTTTCACCTCTCATCCGAGAAGCTTCTTCAGTTCTAAGGTCAAATGGTGGGGAGTCCCAGATATAAACCTAGTGGGAGTTTCCCCCCACAGAGGGACAAAAGGACCCCCTGATGATCCTCTAATCGCCTGAGCCAAGGTGTGAAACTGGGTGTGGGTCCCAATCAGCCAGAGTTTTGGGTGAGTTCACTGTGACACCTGGCCCCACCTTATCATGCGAATTCCTGAGATCAGATGGCCCAGGATGTGAGTGGGCGTTAAGGCGTCTGGGAAGGGATCTCAAAACTGGATTATAGATGGCAGAGAGTTGGTGTCGTAAACCCCCGCCTCTGTTCAAAGATGGTCGCTCACAGTGGACATAGATGGCTTCTTTCACTCCTCTTTCAAACCATCTGTCCTCTCAGGACACTTGCTGGGGATTTATTTTTGTCAGTGGAGTCAAATGGTAAGTTACAATTTGTGCATTTTGTCATACTGGAAACAACACAGATTATATTGTAGCTTAATAGCTCTGTAGAACAAATGATATAAAGATTGTAGTGTCAGGGTCCTTCTAAAGAAGTAATATTGATGATCGCATGCAGGTGGCATAAACTAAATATTCAGACGTGCTACCAACAAATGATTCATTAACAAAGCAGTGGAGCAGACTGTTTAGGCTCTTGTGGTTGTAATAACATCCATAACTGCAGGTTTGTCATTCATTTTTTTTCAGAGGTCTAGATGATCACATCTGTCTTTGTCATTTAAGTGAGGTGGACTCTTGGGTAAATTGCTGTCCACTACATATACACAGAATGTGCACAGTATTTCAGATATAAAAAGCGAGTATGTAATGGACTCGCTGGCTTTAATGTAAAAAGCCTGTTGTGTAACTTTAATGAGGCAGTTGGACTAAAGCAGTGTTGCTCATCAAGGTAAACATCTGAGGAATAAGGAAATTGTTACTTGTCCTTTTACTCAGTGTTCTTTTAATCACACGTTTACTAAAGTTTTACATCACATAAGTCATTTTCACAATCATTCTACTTTAAAAGATTTCAAGACAGAGCTTATTGTTCTCTGAACTTCCTTGTTTGCTGAACGGCAGGTAACGTGCATCTTTTTGTTTGTTTGCTTTTGTGCGTTTGTGTTTTCTCTAATGGGCCTCAGATGACGGTTTGCTTAAATTTGGGTCTCAAAGCATTTTTTAAAATTCTGCCTGTGCTCCCCACGCCTCTTCTTCTGTTGCTCAGGCTGAAGCAGAATTTGCCCGTCTTACATCTGTTGACCTGAAAGGGTTCCTTTTTGCTGTGCTTGACCAATATGGAGAGGTTCATGGAGCTGTACAAAATCAAGAGCGGCATAGGAGGACTGACTAGGCTCATAAAATGCTTCGGTGATGATGTAAGTGTTCAACTGCGAAATCTAATCCTTTGTTTAAGGTGTGGAGCAGGGAAATTATTTTACTGCTATTGTTAAATAATTGTCATTATTACCATTGCATTAATAATATAATCTGGAGTTTATATTGCATTCAGGGGTTGAACAGTGTGTGTCTTTCAGAAAGACTAAGTTGCAGGCTGACAGGAAGTTGCAGGTTTGCAGAGTGTGCCTTTTGCAGAACTGAAACCGAAAGCAGAGTCTAAGTGCAGGTTATTTTGAGGAGCATTTGAGGACGAGACACAGACAGTAGGTGAAGAGGTGACACAAAGAGCATGTGAGGTCAACACATACACACACATTAGTTACATTTATTTAGAGGAACCGTCCTTGTTGTCTCGGCAAGAAAGAGGAACAATTCATTTTAAGATAAGAACGGAAAGTACCAAGCCATGAAAATAGAAGATGATTTTCTAGGTGAAAAGTCATGGTGATGTTGATCTGATCTATGTATAAAATGTACCGGTGACGCATGAAGGGGCGTCAGTAAACAAACCCTGATGCTATAAAATATCTGTTCATGCTTTGATTAAGTCGAGGACTACTGGCTGTCTGCGTACAGAGTGTCTTCCCACACGTGTGTTCATTAAAATCATCGTTTGACTTCACCCGGCCGGATCGGTGTGGTTATTCTTCGATCACCTCTTGTACCCTTCCTCAATTTGAACCTTAACACAGGTTATCCATTTCAACTGATGAACTCATTGAAAGAAAGCTGATAAGTCTGTCATCATATTTCACAACTGGACATTTAGTGTGGTAACTTTTACAGAATCTGTGTATATTGGTGGAAGGTTGGATATCATATTCTACTTGAATGTCCTGATATTATTGATGGAATTATGTATCAAAAAGCTGTGAACTTCATAAACACTGTTTAAAAAGTGTTTTTGTTTTCTTTTTGACTTCTTTGACCTTTGACTACACAAAGGAAGAAGACAGAGGGCCTCATCTTCTAAAGGAAGATCCCTCACACACTCTCAAGACTGTGAAGGTTAGCATTGTTTATTTTAGTAAATTTAATAATGACAGCACCACAGTGGACTTTAAATGAAACAATAGATGCCACATGATAACATGTGTACTTCTTCCTCACCAAATGTATTATTACAAGATCTTTGACACTGCAGATGGTCTGGGTTTCAGAAAAACAAACTGGCAAGCTAGCATTGATATTATTAGTGTCTTGTGTTTATTCATGTCTTCCCCAGGGTCTTTGACATTTCGCTGCTGTACTGTTCACTTCAGCTTTACGTTTGATTTCTCATATTGTATATAGTAATGGCAGAGATATTAGGATATTTAAGGGGCTGCACTGCTACAGCTGTGGGGGGCAATACTTTGGTGAAGTGTCCTGGACCCTGGAAAGAGACTGTGTAGACTGGGTAAGCAATTAAAGGTTACTGGCCCAGAGTCATTGGGCAGCTGGGTAAAAGCAGATGTTGATATTCAGTGCCAGTTATGCAACGTGTCCAGCCATGTCTATATGCTCTTTTTTCATGCTGTTAATATAAGAGGAAAAAATAAACTCTTTACTGATTAAAGAAGCATGGTCTGTGGAGCCACAATCTGATCCTGTAGTGTAGCTGCAGTTTGCACATTTCGTGTATTCTCAGCCACATTTGGTTTAGAGCACAGCCAATATTTAGCAAAAGTAAATTTAAATTCACACACTGGTGATGGCAGCTACATTGTAGCCACAGCCACCCTGGGGCGCACTGACAGAGGCGAGGCTGCCGGACACTGGCGCCACCGGGCCCTCTGACCACCACCAGCAGGCAGCAGGTGAAGTGTCTTGCCCAAGGACACAACGACCGAGATTGTTGGAGCCGGGGCTCGAACCGGCAACCTTCCGATTATAAGACGAACTGTCAACTCCTGAGCCACGATTCAGTCATCCACCCATGTGTGTGAATGACTGGATGTGTAAAGTGCTTTGGAGTCCTTAGGGGACTTGTCTTTGAACCCTTTTATAGCCGACAGGTATTGAAGACACATTTACTAAGAGGATGAAAGTTGGCATTGTGTTGGTGAAAGAAGAAGACATCATCCATGTGTTGGTTGTCCTTGAGGCGGCAGTAATCCTGTCTAATCTGAGGGATGTCTCAAGTGCCATTTCCATGCTGATGGGCCTTCTTTTTGCCTTCAACATAGACTATCCAAAGGAACTTAAGGGCATCTTTGAAGTCATTCAGAACGTCCTCGTGAACATTGGTGGAAGGCAGTGCGTCTCACTAGTGCATGGTCCAAGAAACAGACTCTTGCAGAAAGCCATACAGAACTGTAATTGTATGCTCACAGCATACAATTGCCTTAGCGTTATTAAGGACAGTTTTTATTTTACTGTTTGTTTTTTTGATACTTGCAAGTTCTCATTCTCACTTTTGTATGTCACTAAATGACTACACTTTACATTCCAGATTAGACAATCACTCATTTGTTCATGGTTTAAGAAACGTCTGTGAACAACAATATAATGGTGGACTCTGCAGATGCTTATCTCATGCAAGTCAGTAGTTTTTCCTTTGTTTTGCAATTGAGCCGACTGAAACTGATGTTTCTGAAATATTCATATTATCAAATGTTTCAGGAGCATGCACTCATTTTCAGAGCTGTTGGTTCTGTGGAATTTGTTGCAATTGTAAACAAAGACAAATACAAGAGTTTGATGTCTTAGTTGTTATAAACTGATCTTTACTGTCACTTATCAAAGGTTTTGTACTATTTTAATATTTCAAGTTTTATGCTAACAGGTGTGACTGAGCACAATGAAGTTTAAAAATTTTGCAAATGTAAAGAATAACTTTTGTAAAATAGCAAGTGTCCCGTTGATACATTACAATAATGCAGACTTTATGTTGTTACTTTTAACACAGCAGTATTTATCTCATCTTGTTGAAAGTCTGATAAGCTCATGCCATGGTGAGGGTTCTGTTGACCAGCTGTCCACAATTCACAAGAATCCCTCCTGCTCCAGAGTATTGGTCAGAATTTAATCTTCCCCCAAACTGGGCTCAAGACCAAGTTCAAATTTATTGTTTCACAGCCAGCAACTTTTGAGTTTTGATGGATTGTGAGCCTGATGAGTTACGTCACTGATTTTTCTGTTTCTCAGATGACTAAGATGGCGCAATAAATGTTGAATGTTGGGTGCTCCTGAGTAATTGTCATGTTTTTAAAACAAACTTTCTGCATGAATTGATCAGATACACTTTTAATAGCATCTGTGGGTTTTAATTTTTTTCTGTAAACAACAGAAATTTTAAAGGAATGTAGATGTTTAAACCTGAGATCTAAGATAATCCTAACAAGTAGTTTTGCTGAAATAGATGTTGGAAAGCTAAAAAAAAAAAAAAAAAAAACTTAAGATGTTCAATACACATTTTTCTTTACATCCAGTCAATCAACTCTGATAATTAAAATGAAACTGATTCACGAGTTCACTCAGATACCTTAAGGAGCTCAGTTAATTAACTCATTCACTGCCAGCCATTGGCAGTGAATGAATTAAACCCATTGACTCATTCACTGCAATTGACGGCTATAGACGTCAATGGCAGTGAATGAGTTAATAAACTTAAATCAACTTGGCTAACAGATTACGTTAGTTAAGCTAAAATAGATTCCTAAGTTAAAAGAACTACTAAAGTATTTGAATTAACTAAAAAACCCAAGTCAACTGAACTAGGACAAGAGTTTAAACAATAGATTATTTTAATTTAGCTGAAAGAGTTTTCCCAAGTAAAAATGACAATTAAAGCAGTTGAACTGACTAACAAATCTCAGTCAACTAAGACGAAAGTTTAGACAACATGTGATTTTTCATCAACATGACATTTGGTTGTGTTACAAGAACAAACTTTATTTCTTGACTTAACTTAAAAATTTAAGCAGCCCTTTACATCATATTTTTAAGTTGAAACAACAAGTTATATTTTACAGTGTACTTATGTTTTATTTACATTAATGATGGGCGTATAGTAGAAAATGTTATCACTTTTCTAATTTTCATTAAATTATTAATACAAGCTCAGTTCTTGCACTATATACTGTTAACACTTTTTACCAAATGTAATGTGCTTGCAGCCAGAAGGTGGTGTTAATGCACCTAATGTTTGTGGAAGACTGTTTAAAAACCAAAACAGAACAAGGAAATTTCAATTATTGGCGTGCAATACTGCAAACTTTCATCTCAATCCAATACCAAGTAAATGCAGGGCCAGCGTTGCAGACATCAACACCGATACTGAGGGATATTACGGACACTCATTCTATCACTAAGACCGATCATGCACCTCTGTGACAGAAAAGAGTCACACCAGCATATCTTAAAATATCTTAATTTTCTCTTAAGAAAAAATAAAGAAAAATTACTTAGTAAACAATTATTAGTATCTGCCTATGCTTCCTCACCACATGAATTAACACCCTGAGAAAACTAAAACTAGAATTAATTGAAATATTTAAGAAGAAAACACGATGTCAAACTTTGGACATGGCAACAAATCTAAAAGAAAATCCTTGCTAACCAGTTAAAACTAAATATAGAAAAAACAGCTATTTATTCTAAAGATTGACTGGGAGCATTACTCATGATCCACAACAAATCAATAAATAAAGACTTTTACGAAGCTTTATAGTCATCACAGATATCCAGATAAAACAGATTCACAAAGCCCTGCAACATTTCTGAAACAGTTAAGCCCCACATCCAGGTGGCTTTCCAGAAGAGTTTTACAAAGAATTTTGGTCTACGCTGGTTTATGCTAGTACGCTATGACAGGTTTTTTTTTAAATGGCAACTCAAATTCAGAATGAGGACACACGATCTTCAAACATGAACTCTGCCATTATTACAAATACTTCTAAAACCAGGGAAGGATCCTACACTCCCATCCACCTCCTGCCCAATCTCATTCATAAATGTAGACCCTAAAATACTCTGCAAAGCCATTGCCAGAGCATTAGAAAAAATCACTCCATCGACACACCCCGATCAAACAGGTTTTATCAAGGGTCGACACTCAGCCAGCAATACATGCAGACTAGTAAATGTGATAGATTCTTGCTCCATCCACAAATTATAAACCACAGTTGTCTCTTTGGGAGACAGAATTTGACCCAGTAAACTGGACATTTCTATTAGCAGTTCTACACAAATCTGGTTCGTTCTTCATAAATTGGATCAAAAGGTTTTCCAGCTCTCCAAATGCATGTGCTAGGACAAATGTTCTTCCTTCCCAAAACTTCAGTCTAAACAGAAGAACCAGACGGGGCTGCCCGCTTTCATGGATAAGTTCTCATCCATGTCAGACTGCTCTGGTAAGTAAATGAACAGTTCTGCTGCTGAACTGCAAATTAGACATTAGATATTAAATTTTTCCTACGGACTCTCAGACTTGGTACGAATGACCTTATATTTCTCCACTAAAAATAGTAGAAGATGATCTTACATATTGCAGTACCTACATCACTCATGGGAAGAGAGGCCATAGTTGAAATGATGGTTCTGCCTAAAATAAACTACTTATTTTCTGTGATCCCCAATAAACCCTCTGCTGCCTGGTTTAAGTCACTAGACTAAAAAATCTCTAAATTTTTATAGAAAAATAAACCGTCACAAATAAGTTTGAAAACTCAGTGGTCGTCTAGAACTACCAAATTTGTATTACTATTTCTTATTTTATAGACTGTTATATATTTCAAAATTAATTAAATCAAGCTCGCTAGACAGCCCATGGCTGGACCTAGAGCAAGTATTCTGTGGAAACACAAAATTCTCTAATCTGCCTTTTATAAGCAGCGGTATTAAGTATCATAATTGCTTTTAGAGCCTTAATATAAAGACCTGTATAAAATGTATAAGTTACTGTTAAAAATTGAGAATTCAATCCCCCTCCCAACCACAAAGTGAGAGTGAGATCTTTCCATTAATCCAGATCAAAACCTCTGGACACAAATCTGTTCAAGTACTTTCAAGTACCCGTCTAAAGCCCCAACTTACAACTCATACAATACAAAACTCTCCATACAATGCACAATACAGGACAAAAGATGTTCCAAAAGGGGTCTCTTTTGAGCCTGACAGCATGACTGACAGTCAAGGGTCACAAATATCCAGATTTTGAGTCGATTTTGTTTGTTGAAGTTCAGAATACTAGAGTTGTGATGACTAAAAAAATGCCTGGGATTACTAAGGTCTCAGTTTCAGAGACAATGGACCTCATTCATATAACTGTGTGTATGCACAAATCTGTATGTACATGGTGTGTACAAATGTTACACATACAAAGTAGTGATTCATCAGTATATTAGTACCTATATTTGTTAATAGTCTATTTGCTAGATGATGCTTTCTTCAGCTGATGCATACAAATAAATGATGCGTTTCAAAAAGTTTAAACAATCTTTAAAATTATTACTACTAATAATGATAATATTGTATTTTATCTTATCTTATATTACATTTTTAATGTACATGACTGTGGGCAGAAGCCCAAAGATGCAGGAGAATCTGGATTGGGTTTTTTTAGTGCGGTGACTTTCTCACCTTTGAGCAACAGATCGTGTGGTCCCTCCATGTTTTTTCTTCTTTTACTCTATTAGTCTTTTTCATGCTTAATGTTGATATCCAAAGTAATCTCTGATACTTAAGCATGATATATACTTTGATAGTTGAGAGTGAGAACTCAAAAGTGAGCCCAACCCTTCAGTGGTCATGCAGATGAAGGAAATTCAAGAGTAGATGCCAAATGGTCACCACAAGTCAAGAAAGCAGAGTTTCTTCAAGTCTCCAGAGACTGAAGGCAACGCCTTAACACCACCAATGTGCTTTCATACCGGTTCAGTTTCTCACTTAGTATTATGAGAATCTCTCAAAGAGTATCTGCGTGAAAAAATTATTTCTTTCTCAGTTTAGCATAATAGGACTTAGAACGCCAATTTTACGGTGGCCCTGAGAGGCCAAATGGACTGCAATTTAAGAAAACGCCAGCAATAAGAAAAACACTGCAAAAGCACACGAAACACAACGGAAATAGGAAAAAACAGATCTCCAAAAGCACAAGGGAAGTGTTTCTGGGGAGACAAGTATGGAGGACCACAAGAGCCACGCGCATCGAAATAAAAAATTCTGTGCTTAATTAATGAATTGTAGAATAAAATCTGCATTTGTAAATTCATTTTTGAATTCCAATTTAATAAACTGACTTTTAAAATGCTTTTTAAGTCTTCATTTCAAAAAACATTTTCGAATTGCACTTTAATAATAAAACTGCTGGCTGAGAGGGATGACTCGTACATCACTAGAGCAAGTGCACTGACTCAGCTAAACAGGTCCTTGGTGGAAGGTCCCCTAGGTTGGGTAAGATTCACTTGGAGCTCCTAAAGGCTCTGGATTTTGTAGAGCTGTCTTGGTTGACATTCCTCTGCAACGGCATGTAGGGATATGAGGGGGTGCTTCTGGATTGGTAGACTGCGGTAGTGGTTTCCTATTTTTAGGAAGGAGGCCTGAAGGGTGTGCTTCAATTAGATGGGAATCACACTATTCAGCCTCCCTGGGAAGGCCTATGCCAGGGTACTGGAGAGGATAAAATCAGGTATTCTGTGGGAGGTACTTCGGGAGTATGGGATATCTTGCCCATCATTGCAAACCATTTGGTCCCTGTGCCACTGCAGTGAGAACTCACTCCCCATTGCGCGCAATAAATCATGCTCATTCGCAGTGGGTGCTGGACTTTGCCGGGGCTGCCCTTTGTCACTGATTTTGCATAGAATTTTTACAGATAGAAGTTCTAGGCATAGCCAAGGGCCAGAAAGCTTCTACTTTAGTGGCCTCAGGACCTCAGCTCTGCTTTTTGCAGATGACGTGGTTCTGTTGATTTCATTGAGTGTTGTTGAGTGCGTGCCAAATATCCTTGGGCAAGGTACTAACTCCGTGTTTGCCTACTGTTGGTGGTCAGAGGGCCCGGTGGCGCCAGTGTCCGGCAGCCTCGCCTCTGTCAGTGCGCCCCGGGCAGCTGTGGCTACAATGTAGCTGCCATCGCCTGTGTGTGAATGAATGGGTGAATGACTGAATGTAGTGTGAAGCGCTTTGGGGTCCTTAGTGACTAGAAAAGCGCTATACAAATGCAGGCCATTACAGAAAATTATGGAATTGCACAGTCATAGGTATTATATGTATATCCTAAAACTTCTAAATTGCACCCCTAAAATAACATCAGTAACACGTTATTTTGCATCGTATAAGTGTGCTGTTACGAGTAGTATCTATCAAAAAATGTTCATCTGTCAGTTGTCTGTTTGAGGTGGTTGTACACAAAGCTGAACACTGCTTTGTTCATAACACACCCACATCAAAAAGCTGCATTTGGCTCCAATGATGTGACATAATTAGGCTGCCAAGAATAAATATCAGTCAAAGGGCTATTTATATCTCTGTGTCCTGCTTATTTCCATATCTGTCACAGCACAGTTTTTAAAACATAGACACTGGCCTGTGTTATTTTATAAAAATAGACTGAATTCAGTGAATGCAAGTTTAAAGATTTCTGTGGTAATCACCACTTAATTGCTGACTTTTGCAACTGAACTGCTTTAGTTGGTCTTATAAAGGAAATATGTGCTTCTCCTTGTTTGAGTAACTGAACAGAGAGTCTTTGTTTGTTTGTGTTTCAAGCATTGTTTTAAGACTTGCTAGGATTAAGACAATTAGGTTGCTAACACTTGGAAAAAAACAGCTAATTTTACATGTCATATTTCTGCAGGAATGACCAAAAACTGTGATACTCCAGTTTAGTATGGGGAAGAAAATTATACAATAAAATTAAAGCAAAGAAACAGGTGAAAGGATCAAAATTGTGCTGCCAGTGATGATGATCTATGACATGTTTCTGAAATGTGGTGCCAGGAGTGAACCTGGTTAAAAACCCAAGACACGCTGGAGGAACTGAGGGCCAGTTTCAGTGCATCTTCTACCCTTTCCCACTTGGTGAAGAATCTAAATTTGTGTAGTCATACTTTTGCTGCTGCAAATATCTCATGGGGTGGAATTAGGCTGCACTCTCCTTTCTCTGATGGAAACAAGAAGATGGTAAAAAGACTGGTTCTTATTTGCTATTTTACTCAAGCACTCACAGTGCTTTATACAACTTGCTCTACTCATCCAAACACTATTTTCTACACTTAAATGCTTTTTATTTAACATTCACACTCCAATGAGCACATTGGAGAACAATTTGGGGTTCGGTATCTTGCCCAAGAATACTTAAGCATGCAGACTTGAGCAGCCAGTAGTCGAACAACCAACCTTAGTAGATACCCGCTCCACCTCCTAAGCTACAACCACCCACAGGTGGATGCATTTTTATCCATTACTTTTTGGAAAACTTTCCTATTTCTTTCAATTCTCCCATTTATTTTTTTGTTTGTTTTTGATCTTTGTTGTTATCATTTATAACAAAATGCCTGCATCAGTATAGTCTTGGTAATTCTAGGTTTTATAGCACTTTAAAGCCTGAATCATTAAATGATTGCTTATTTTCTTATTCTTATTTTCTAAAAATGGAGAGTTTATCGAACCATCAGATGAATTTGTTTTAAAAATTAATAACATTTTCCATCCATCCATCCATCTTCTTCCGCTTTATCCGGGGCCGAGTCGCAGGGGCAGCAGCCTAAGCAGAGAAGCCAAGACCTCCCTCTCCCCAGCCACCTCCTCCAGCTTATCCGGGGGAATACCAAGGCGTTCCCAGGCCAGCCGAGAGATATAATCTCTCCAGTGTGTCCTCGGTCTGCCCCTTGTCAGATGCCCAAACCACCTCAACTGGCTCCTTTTGATGTGGAGGAGCAGCGGCTCTACTCTGAGCCCCCTCCCCTCCCTTCTCCCATCACTCGCGAACAAGACCCCGAGATACTTGAACTCCTCCACTTGGGGCAGGAACTCATCCCTGACCCGGAGTGGGCACTCCACCCTTTTCCGGCTGAGAACCATGGCCTGCTGATCCTCATTCCCGCTGCTTCACACTCGGCTGCGAACCGTTCCAGTGCGAGCTGGAGGCCCTCACCCGATGAAGCCAACAGAACCACATCATCCGCGAAAAGCAGAGATGAGATTCTGAGGCCACCAAAGCGAAAGCCCTCCGCCACTTGGCTGCGCCTAGAAATCCTGTCCATAATAATTATGAACAGAAACGGTGACAAGGGGCAGCCCTGGCGGAGCCCATCACCCACCGGGAACGAGTCCGACTTATTGCCAGCAATGCGAACCAAGCTCTTGCAACGGTTGTATAGGGATCGAATGGCCCATAGCAATGGGCCAGACACCCGATACTCCCGTAGCACCTCCCACAGGACACCCTGAGGGACACGGTCGAATGCCTTCTCCAAGTCCACAAAACACATGTAGACTGGTTGGGCAAACTCCCATGCACCCTCAAGTATCCTCGAGAGGATAAAGAGCTGGTCCAGTGTTCCACGACCAGGACGAAAACTGCATTGTTCCTCCTGTATCCGAGGTTCGACTAGTGGACAAACTCTCCTTTCCAGCACCCTGGCATAGACTTTCCCAGGGAGGCTGAGGAGTGTGATCCCCCTGTAGTTGGAACACACCCTCTGGTCCCCCTTCTTAAAGATGGGGACCACCACCCCAGTCTGCCAGTCCAGGGGTACTGCCCCTGATCTCCACGCAACATTGCAGAGGCGTGTCAACCAGGACAGCCCTATAACGTCCAGAGCCTTCAGGAACTCGGGGCGGACCTCATCCACACCAGGGGCTCTGCCACCAAGGACGTAACATTTTAATTTCCATATAAAAATTTTAATTTGTATCATATTTGCTACATCCGCCATTTTTAAAAATTGCTTAAAATGTATTGTGAAATTTATTTTGGTTTTTCAGGGGAGAAAAACACACAGCTCATGCAGAAAACTGTGAATATCAAATATGATACACCAGGCATTAAGGGGATACCCATTTCCACTTTAACAGGCTTTTTGGTTTGCACTTCATGTGCTGGACTCTCTACTCTGGGCATACTCACACTTGGCTGTCTGTAGGGTAACTAAATATGCTTAAACTAGACTTTGGTTGTGCTAGAGCACATTTCAAAAGTGTGTGTGTGTCAGTGAAGGAGCGGTAGAGTAAGCAGGAGAGAGTTGAGTTGAGATGCCGAGGCATCAACACTGTGTAATACCAAATTCTGTGAGCAATAACCCGTACTGTATTATACATAACACTATTTATTTACATATTTACTTTTTTACACCGGATTATATATCTGTACATGATGTACATGATGTTTGCATTGAGTTGGAGATGCTCTGTATCTCATTGTACAACTGTATAGTGACAATAAAGACATTCTATTCTATTCTATTCTATTCTATTCTATTCCACCACTTCCTCACTTTAGTACAGCAAGATCACTCCTTTCACCAGTTGTATGCATGCATGTAGAATGTTATCACAAGTGGGCCTGAAATGTTATTGCACCTTCACAGAGAGCCTATAGTAAGTTGAAGACATCCAGGTACCCTGCTCAAGGGAGGTGATCGGTGGTCGTAACTTTTCTTAGAGTGGGAGGGGGTCAAGGATGGGCTGGACTGAAGGTGTAGGGATACGTGATGTGCTGTGGAATGTTCTTTGTTTGAATGTCTGTGTGGGTATATAAGATGTGAGGGCGGTGGCCAAATTTCAGAGATGATCCTAGTGTTTGGCTAGCATTTTTCTCTCCACATTGCAATATGTTTATTAAACCCACTTCAAATTACAATCACTGGGTGTGTTGCAGGTGGTTGTCATAATTTCCATAACAGTACATAATCACGGTCTTTGATAGTTTTTGGAAAATAACATGACTTTTGTGGAAGCTGCGGAGAAAAGATTCTCATGCAGGAAAAGGTATCATACTGTAATACAAGAAAAATCCTTTGCTTGTCTCCAAACTCGTAAAAAAAGGACAAGCTCTGGGTCTCATTAGAAAGCCTACGTATTATATTGTTTTCAAAGTATCAGTAATCAGTCAAATATGCAAAGTCTGTTTACTTGTCAGATATGGGCCTCATTTTCTCTTTAAAGTGTTGAATTCAATAGTTAATCCCGCTGTGATGCTGTGCTCTGTCCTGCACTTTGTGAAAACTCTTTTTGCAAATTTTTTGTGGAAAAAAGATGTAAGATCTTTATATTCTCTATCAGACTGTGTTCGCCTTTTGACTCAACAGGACCAACTATACTTGCTCTGATAAACAATTCTCTTGCATCTGGTTGTATTCCAGCTGCCTTTAAACATGTTGTTTTGCAATCACTTATTAAAAAGAAGAACCTAGACCCTGCTGATCTTTCAAACTACAGACCTATATCTAAATTATCATTTCTGTCTAAGGTTCTTGAAAAAGTTGTTTTAAACCAAATTAATTAATTTTAAGCTTACAGGTTCTAGATCATATCATAGCACAGAACAGAGACTGCTTGTTTTGAGAGTTTTTAATGATCTTCTTTAAATCGTTTACTCTACTAGCCCTGCAGTTCTAGTGCTTCTGTCTGTCAGCTGCCTTTGAGACTGTGGACCACAAGATCCTTCTGTTTCATCTAGAACATGAAGGTGGAATCCAAGGCACAGTTCAGACTTGGTTCAAATCATACCTGACGAACAGAAGTTTCTCTGCACTTCTACAACAGCACCACTCACTTGTGGAGTGACTCAAAGGTCCATTCTGGGCCCACTTCTTTTCATTGTATAACTTGCCTCTAGGTTCTATCTTTAGAAAACAAAGTATTTCTTTCCACTGCTTTGATCTTGACCTCCGGGTGTGTATGCTCATTCAGCTGAACAGCAGAGATCCATGGAGACCTCTGTTAAACTGTCTTAGCAACATCAAGTCAGTCATCTAACCAGATGCTTTTACGCAAACCTAAAACCAGATTAAAACAGAGAAGTGGTTAATAGCAATACATAAATGGAATAATGCATATATCCATGGATCTATCTGCACAGGTAGGACATTTACATTTTTATTAAAAAATAAAATTATACTTAAAAACACATTTTTCTCCTTATTTTTTGGCACCAGTGTGACATCCTTTATAGACTATACTTTTATTTATTTTTATTTAAAAAAAGTATTGAGATGATTTGTTGTGAGATATTGTGAGTTGAGTTATTGTACAATTCTGTTCTTTAAATGTTTGACAACTTAATAAATAATTCATTTATTCTAAACAATTTATTCTTATTTCTTTAGTTGAATACATGTAAATGCCAAGACAAGACAGTTTGACAGGTACAAAATATAATTTTTTGATGTTTTTTTTGTATCCATGCATCTGTAACACCTGGTGTATAAGGGATAATTAATTTCACCATAATAACATCTAATTTGTAAAGATGAAATATAATTATTTTTGATATTTCCAAATTATGATGTTTACAATATCAATCTTATATCACTAAATTGACACTTAACTATTGACACATTAACTTATGAAGTCAAGTTTACTGTATTTATGGACTATATCAAAGTTTAATGTCGGCTAAATCTACTCAAGTAATGGGATTTCAAGCCAGGTGAATTAGTTGAGCCTACAAATTCACCTCTTTTCCGAATGTCATTTTTTGCGTTTTTGTTAGGTGCACATCATATACGTGTATAGGTAAAAAAGTAAGTATCCAACCACAGTGAAAGTTGTGAAACCTTCTTTACTGTGGGAATGATATTTGATTAACTATATTCTTAAATACAAATTTACTCAAAGGGGGTGGACCATGTTTGGTTGAGGAGTGCAGTATAGCACACTTATTTTAAGACAGTCGATGGTTGACGTAATCATTCATAGATGTAAATTAATTTTCCTGTTTATAAACATACAATAAGCCCCATCCTTATCCTGTATTTTATTATTTTATGTTATTTCATTGTTGTCAGTGTGATTAGGTTAATCAGTTTGCGAACAGCACGAAAGGACCAAAGAATGTCGTAGCATCTACTAATATCCTGAAAAAACAACAACAAAAACCCCCCAGACTCCTCCACATCCCCGGGCCATGTGCAGACTGGAAATGCTCTGCATCTCTGTGTGCGCGCCTTGATTAATTTTCCCACAATGCAACGCGGATCTGTCATGGCTGCTCACTGATTCCGCTTGCTCCACATGGGCAGAAATAAACATTTTATCACTGATTGAGACGCTCCGAATCGGCTCGTTAGCACAGCGCTTTATAGCTGGCTTTTATCTGGGACCGTCCTGACTGAAGGCAGCAGCTCCAGCTTGACTTTGGCAAGAACCAAATCCGTTCAGTCATGCCGCCGCTAGACGTGGAGATCGCAGCACTCCGAGGGTTTTTAACTGCCGGTGAAACAGCGGAATGGAAGCAGAACATTTTCAGTATTGCAGGTGAGGCAGCCGCTTGATTCTGCTCCTTTATTCACCACGTAGCTATTGACACTGTCATAACGAGGTTAGTTTTGTCTCAGGTTCTCAAAGCTGTCAGGTTGTGCTCGCCTGCCAAGCGAAGGCACATTTAAAATGTAGAAGCATTTGACGGTAACAGCTCTGGTCTAAGTCTTTAACGGTATTGACAGGACTTCCTGTGTTGTCTTAATAAAAGTGTTGAGTGCTAGAGCAACAGTCTAAATGAATTCATGTTCATGTAATGTCTGCTAAGCAAACTTAGCTACGGTACGTGTCATTCGCGCTCTGGTGGATGTCACACCAAATCCCGTTTATTTTTTTGGCAGTAAAAACTTGCATTGCTTGTGGGCAGCGGTAGCTATTGCGTCTTGTAATATTGTAAAGCGATTTAAAATGTGGTATGTAACTATGCTATTCGGCGTTAATCTTATACTGGGATTGATTTTCAGTAAATGATGAAGTCGATTTAAAAGAAATTAAACATTAGCTAACGTTAGCTTTAGTTCGCCCAGTTGTCCCAATGTTCACCGGAGACGTAGCTGGACGGAAACTAGATGGTTATGTTGAAAAGCTATGAACTACAGCTAGCGTGGTTGTTTTTTTTCCTGGTAGGTTTTATCATTAGAGTCTAGCATGACGTCTTCTGTCCATACACCTGCGTCCAGTCGACTCGAGCCGCATCTGTCAGCTGCGTTTAGAACCCTGAAACTAATCCACAACTGCCAGAAAGCCCCAATGGTAGACATCCTGTATTAAACAGTGCTGTCTGTTTAACTGGGGCTCTCTTTGTTACCAGCAGGCTTTAAATGGCCAGACTGCGAGATTCCTGCTGGATAACCCGTCTCTAGTGTGACTTCAGTACGGTTTGTTCCTAGACCACGTCTTATTTCTGCCGCAGTAATTGACAGTGCATTAGCATTTAATTAAACTGGAGAGATTTGTCAGTGGAGATATGAAAGAAACTTAAGGTAGGGACGAAAATTGCAGTCTTAAAGCACAATATTCAGCAACTAGCTGTAAATCTATTATCCAGTTCTTGGAAGACAATTTCTTATAAGAATGAAAGAGCCTTTCACTGTCAGTTTAAAGGTAACATGATAGTCATTTTTTTCTGTTGAAATAAATAAAATGGCCAGATTGAAATATTTAGGAAAGCATTAGCTTTGGACTGCATAGCAATAGTCAGACTTTACCCCAGATGCTCTGTTATACTGGAAGGCTGAGGCTGTAGAATAAAGTAGCCTAAAACAATGAAGGAAACGAGAGATGGCTCTTTATTACAGGGTCCCACTGTAGCCAGGTAAGTACTTAATGACCTGTACCTCATTTGATTTCGGTGTGACACGTTTTCTATGTTGACAATGAAACAGATATGTCTTTAAATTGGACACAGCTCACAGTGAGTGACACCACTGTTGTTCTCGGGCTGTAAATGGTTCGATGCGCTCTGCTAAGGTGCTCTATGTGCCAGGATGTGTGCAGGCATGGTCCATCTCTCTGACATCCACACTGTCTTCTTATGGGCTTTGTTGGTTGAGTGGCATGGTTAAGTGCTGTGATCTTTTGCAAGATCCCGAAACAGTCATACTGGTTTCTGTTGTATCCTTGAAAGAGATACTTTTTCTCTCTCCATTTAATGTCATCAGACACCTTTTCTTCATAGCTGGCTCTAGAGTTTTGTAGTTTGCTGCATCTAAGGTGCTCTACAGTACAAAGAATGAAAAGTCCTCTGTACACCATTGCATCTGTATGCAGTTTATTTTGGGTTTTTTCACACAAAAAAACATGGATGGAAAATCAGTAAATGTAGCTGAAAAACTGCATCAGTGCCACAAATTTGTTTGTCATGATCTTTATATGTTATCCAGGTATGAATACAAAAAAACAGTTTCCTTCCTGCACTGTCATTGCGAGATGTGTTCATGCTGTTGGTAAGAAAAGTCTGTCGATGGTTTCATGTGATGAATCACATTTGAAGATGTAATTAATTTGGTGCAAAAAACCGCAGGCACTGCTCTCTTTTTTATTTGATGTGCTTCATTTGATGTACGTACTTGTACAGATGGACTTGTTAAAAATTTGTTCTTAAAAACTTGTTATTCGTATCAGATCGAGAGGTCTTTCTGTTTACCCGATCCACTGTTTTATTGTACAGGTATTCAGGTAACAGTTTTTTGTACTCTTACCTAAGTTTAACTGCCACTCTTTGATACTTTAAATTGAAACTGCATACTTTTATTCAACAACTACATTATCAGTTATGTTTAGTGTAAGTGCTGTTTGTAGTTACTTCATGTTTTCATTTGAGGTAATTTTTTTGATGAAATTTGATGTTTGAGAATAATGTATATTGTTATCATTTCAGTTTATTTTGGAAAGTCTCAACAGGTTGTTGAGCTTTATTGTGAAAGGTTGATGCGGAAAATAAACAAGTGGACGGCGGAGCCACACGATGGTTTTAACGTCGTTGTTGCTAACAAACCGAACGTAAAACAGTCGCATGTCCGACCGTAGTGTTATTATTTTTAATATAAGAGAAAGAGAGAACTATAAGAAGAAATGAACATAGCAGCTACATTTAGCTAACATGTTCATCTAACAGTTTAAGATGTTTGCCAAATAGTTTGCAACCTACAATACTGTGCATAAATCTTGAGCCACCCCTGATTTCTTTATAAACTTAGCACAAAAAGTAAGGAAATTTGTGTTTGGTTAATTATGTCTTTGTTGTAACAATGCTTCTTGGCAGTAAATCATATACTGCTGGAAACCCTGCGTGTTTCCCCGTAGTAAGGAAAATGCATGTGCAGCACAACTAAAAATGAAAAAATCAACTCTGCTAACTTAAGAAAAACTTGCCAATGTGAAATTGGCTACTCTGTTGGCTCATGTTTGGTGTCATTTATTGGTTTGGATGAATAAACAAGACCTATTGGCAATTAATCAGTTGCAAAACCATGTAAATCACAGTTCAACAAAAGAATGCTTAATACTAATACAGTGAATTTGAAATGAAACCATATATGTATAGGCTTTCATCTTTAATTCAAGGGGTTAAGCCAAAGTATTGTATTTATAACAGTTTTATGCATCGTCCTCCATTCACAGGGTGATAAAATTAATTGGACAAAATAACATCATTTGAAAAATAACTTACTGCAAGATTTGGATAGCTCTAGCAGGCAGAAACTAAAGACTGCAGCCGTCTTTAGTTTCTGAGATTAGCTAACTGACTTGGCCAGTGAAGAATATCCCATTTCTTTGCCCTGAGAAACTCTAGGGTTGCTTTTGCAATATGTTCTGGTTCATTATCTATCTGCACTGTGAGGTGGCATCCAATCAGTTTTGCAGCAGTTGGCTAAATCTCATTAGAGAGCATAGCCCTTTGTACTTCAGAATTCATCCGGCTATCAACAGTCGTATCAGCAAGAAACACTACTGGCCTGGCTCCATTGGCAGACATACATGTCCATGCAATAACTTTGCCAGATGACAAATGGTAAGCTCTCCCTTCCCTTTTCCAAACTTGTGTAGCTACTCCATACTTTTCACCACTCTTGGTCAATCTTGGTTTCATCTGAAGCATTAGATTGTTTTTTATGTGAGAATTTATGGGAGTAAGTTAATTTGACACCGCTTGTGTCGAGCCAAATGAGATTGTTTGACTTTCTTGGCAGGTAATCTTTCATAAACCATTGTTCTTATATCCCCTCGACCTATTACCATGGAAGTGTTGTGGCAAGATTTATGATGAACTGACATCTTCTTCTGCATTATTTCCCAAAAGTGTGTCGTATCAGAGGTGGTGTAGGGTGTAGATGATCGTAGAACATAACACTCAGAATTAAAGCCAGGCTAATGCAGCTGATTGAGCTTTTATGCAGATTATCGAAGCTGTATGGACAGCCCTGCTTCAAGAAAGACAAGCAGCCCGTGACTGTGTGCATTTTTTAGTGCTTCACAGAGAAATTGGGGTTCCCATGTGAGCTATTCCTGATCTTTCATCTTGAATCTATATGGCTTCTCAGCCTTGTACGCTTTTGCAAATTCTATTCACCATTTCCTTATTAACTGCAGCTCAATGCCTGAACATTTATGAATTATGGACTAATTTGAGGGCCCCTGCCTTGTTTTCCATAATTGCTGCCATTTCAACAGTAGACCTGAAGAGTAGTTGAAATGTCATTAAACATGTGGCCATACCTCAGGCTTTCATTTTCCCCTCATAAAGCCAGAGCCTTCCTCCTCCCGTCTTCTCCCTCCCACCTCACTGCGCTACTATGGCAGCCCCTGGGTTTCATTAGATCGGCAGTCAGATGAAAATCTCCACACCTCTTTTACAGCACCAGTCACACTGCAAGCATTTATTAAAGCCAAGTGGACAGTTGAGCGACCATGTGACTGACCTGTGGATGTGGGCATGTGGGATAGGCTCACACTCCTACATGAAAATAGTTTTCCATCTTTGACAAAACTATGGTGTTTGGATTCAAGGATGCGTGTCATTGGTACCCCCTTACCAATGACACGCATCCTTGAATCCAAACACCATGCATCGTCTTATTGTTTCTAACAGCTGTCTGGAAATCAACTAAGCAAACCTCTTTTGGATATAGAGATATTTTATTTATTTATTTTTAATTTAAAGAAAAATGGTTGTAGAGAGCAGTGAAGCTGGCACAGGTTCTCTGACATGACACATCTGTTATTAGTGTTTAGGTTATTTGTTGTCCACACCTGGTTTGTGATGGAGACAATCTTGTCTGTTTCTCAACTTGGCCAGGCTTTGTTATGCAGCTCAGAGCACAATCTACTTCCTCCCCTCTATTCCCTCCACCAGGGTAACACAAAGTAATCAATGCTAATGAGCCAAGCCAGTCTCCCCGCTCAAATAAAAAGCTAATGAAAGACGGGGAGATGTTGAACGGAGCACTCGGGCAACACAATTATTTCTTGTTGGCAAGCGGTGGCCCAGCAGCTGCCCTCTGTCTTTCAATAAATCGACATTTCTCATCATCTCGGTATCAGCCTTTTCAGTATGTCCTCTTTATCTCACAAGTGTACGGTGGTTTTGGAGCATGAGCAAGGTAAATACACACTGTATGCAGTATAGGTAGGGGATTGTTTATAGCAGAATAAGGCTACAGTGGAAATAAGTGCATTAGCACCACTGATGTCAACTTGGGCTTGGTCATTGTTTCAACATCAAACTTTGTCCCTGTTTACATTGTTATACAGCTAGATTTTGCAAAGCAAAGCTTTCTTGTTCTTTTAAGGGGTTTAAAGAAAAGACTCATTATAGAGAGCACAATGTGTTTGGTGCCACAGTGCAGTCAGATCACAGTTCTGATTGCAAAAGCTGCCAGACCAGACAGGATTTAAAAACAAAAAATCAGACCAATCGATTCAGCTTTACACACAAACTTAAACTACACTTTCTTTGTAGCAATTGTTTTTTTGTTTTTTGCATTTGGGTATAGCAGATCTACATAGTTTTGTTTCTGTCATTTATGTTAAGTACAGTGAATTTGTGTGTCATGAAATGCAACTCATAAATAAAATTGCCATTGCATAAAAGGTGTTACCTGTTTCTTTGTTTGCTGCAAAAGAAGTCAAACAGTGTTTGACATCATCTGACAGCTTGACAACTGCAAGTATTAACTCATTCACTGCCAGCCATTGGCAGTGAATGAGTTAAACCCATTGACTCATTCACTGCAATTGACGGCTATAGACGTCAATGGCAGTGAATGAGTTAATATCAGTACCGGCCTAAAAAAAAAAACCTCTTATACGTTGGAATATCCTTTTGAGCAGTGAGTGTCCAAGGCATTGATCTTTCAGGTCTAACCAGTTACCAAAGGCTGGCGTGATGGTTTAGAGTTCAACACCACATAGCAAATTGCCAGAACCACAATGGAGCTTCTTCAGCAGAAGTTTGCAACGGACTCCGTCAAAACACGGACTCAGCGCCACAGAACACTGATGGAAAGACCCGAAGATGGCAGTTCAGATGTTTTACAGACATCTGAAACTCTAGAACTGCAATTACTGCTAAAGACTTGTTCTAGCGCGCGCGCACACACACACACACACACACACACACACACACACACACACACTCCTTTTTTGCCTGTCTATGATTGCACCAGTCACTAGGCTTTTTTTGTAAACATTGAAACAATGTAATTGTTATGAGATGGTCAATCCTGTGTTGGTATAATGTTCTTTGGTCCTTGGGGTATGAGGGTTTTCCGTATGAGTGCAAATGAGTCTTTTCTAGACTAAGAAGCAGCGACACTAAACATGTTCTTTTCTTTTGGCAGTAAACAAAAGTCTGTTCTTATTCACAACATGCTGTATTAAAGCAATGTATGATATTTCCTGGCAATATTGGGATCGTCATTCATGTACTTGATCCAAATTTCCTTAACTGCAGTACACAGCATTATTTTTTTTTAGTTACAGAAACCAAACGGTAAACTTCACTTCTCCAAACATTGTCTTCCAGAGGCAGGCCCTCTGCTGGAGTCCCTTATGGAAGGGGACTTTGAAGCAGTTCTGCTGAGCACGGGAGTGACAGATCTGCTCAACGGACATGGCGACTACCACGAAGGGGAGAACATCGAGTCCTACCTGGAGAGACGTTTACTACTGTACCTGACCGATGGCACCAATGATAACCAGACCAGCAGGTACTATTAGGGCTGGGTCACTTGATGTCTATAACCGATTCAATTCTGATTCACAAGGTCCTGATTCAATTCGATCTCCAAGTGGAATTCAATTTTGACTCAGTCAGAAATATTATAATTCTAATCGTTTATCAGTACATATCCATCCATCCATTCGCTTCCGCTTATCCTTTTCAGGGTCGCGGGGGGTGCTGGAGCCTATCCCAGCTGTCATAGGGCGAGAGGCGGGGCACACCCTGGACAGGTTGCCAGTCTGTCGCAGGGTTAACACACAGGGACAGACAACCATTCGCACTCACATTCACTCCCGCATTCACACCTATGGGCAATTTAGATTTGTCAATTAACCTATCCCCACAAAGTCATATCCATCATTTAAAAAAACCCAGCAGTGAACACAGACTGGTGCATAATAAGTGAACGAATAATACAGAAAACAGATTTTTGATGGCAAACTGGTCTTGAAGTACACTGAGCGAGAGAGCACTGTGCAGGAAGTGTGATTTTTAACCGTGATGGATGCAAAACAGCAAAAGTAAGAGAGAATTCATGACATGTTTTTCAAATGGGAAGCGTAGTTTTGATCTTCTTTTGCTGCTGGTTCAGCAAATTCTGGTCCGAGTGACAAAACCTGCAGCTTCAGAATCTTTGAGTTGTCGGCTTTCAGCACTGTCCGTGTATGTGCAGCTGGGTCGTGCTTTGTGTTTGCATCTTTGATCGGAATCCATTGACCTGCTTTTTCAGTTGTTTGGTGTTTTAACTCTTTGGCAGTTTTTGAAATGTTTCATGACCTTTAAACTGAGATTCTGGCGTTTCTGGCAAAATATATTTATATTTAAAATCGATTCAACATTTAGTATTGCATTATTCAAACTAAAATCGATTTGAATCGGAAAATTGCTATTGTGTATTACTGGCATTTTGCAAACTTTATTGATGCATGCTCAATTATCCAGGTAAGGAACTCGCAGATTGTGTTGATCTGGACGTTGATAAACATTTCGTCACTCACCCAAGTGACTTCTTGGATTCCATGTGAAATCCACACACCACATGGCTGGATTTTATTTCACTGGGAATAGTATGACTTATGTGAATCTCATAGACTTTTCTAAACTCTATGGCTATGCCAACCAAAATAATAATTAAATAATTCAATTATTTGCATTTATAAATATCAGTATTTGCAAAAACTACTGTAAATTACTACTGTGGGGCTTTTAAAGACCTTTCCCATTTAATCTGGCTGATATGGTTCATGCTAAATTAGATGGAGAGTTTAAGGGGAGTTCCACAACAGTAGTGAGCCAAGCTCCCTTCAGTCATTCATTTCTACATGAATCACTTAACAGCAAATATACTGTGCTGGTAATATGTGTTTAGCATATATCTGGTCTGGGTGGCTTTTGTTTGAGCTGCACTAAAAATAAATTAAGATGATGCATGTTAACTTCAGTTATTTTTTACATTTGCTGTAAATTCAGCAAAGTACAAAAACTGAGTTTTGTTCATAAAGACAAACACTATCACCTGTTTTTACAGGTGAGCCTTTTGTGGCTGTTACCTAATCTTCCTACATCCGAGTATACTCATGTCAAGAACTAGACTTTCAGGGCACAGTCGCACTAGGCACAGCTACTTTAAACCACATATTAACACTTTCCTATTTTGACAAAGTAATTAAGTTGTGGTTCTTCTATTTTTAATGCTAATATTAAAAAGCCTGCCCTTTCCTTGTAAGCAATGGGTACCAGGGAAAGTCTGTTTCTATTACCTTGCAGTATTAATGTGTCAATCAAGCCTGAGCACCAACATGGCAGCTTAGAGCTTGAAGAGTCAACGAGTATCTCTGTTGTTACTTTTGTAAACTAAAAAAGTGAGTTTTCTGAATTGAGGACACCAAGATGTCCATGGTGGCCCAGAGATGGACAGTGTACATCATTGTTTCTTTCTCTCCATTCACCCCCAATATTCCTTTTGGCATGAAATATTAATTCTTTAATAAGTTCAGGTTAACATCTCTCACTTCTCATTCTCAGGGCAGAACTGTACGTGAGTAAATGTTGAATCCAGCTCTCGTTCCTTCTCGTCCTCCTTCACCCCTCATAATTTTTTGTCTCTTCCATCACCCTCCATCATTTTCTCATCCTAATTGAAATGCAGCAAAACATGTCGATGGTTGTCCCTTCCATTGCCAGAGTTACTGGCTGTAGTCTGTTTTTTCCTAAAGACCTGAGTGAGCATCTCTCAAAAAAAGTTCACTTGTTTTTCCTCACTTCTGAAAAGTATTGTTGAAAAATCTCTCTGCAATATTTCTGTGCAGTAAATCTGCTGTGTGTCTTGTCCTTCTGGCTGCAGGGAGTTGGCAGTTTTGGCCTTGGCTGTCTCATGTCTCCACATGTTTGCCCAGAGTAACTGGACCGGTCCTCCGGTCTCCTTCGATATCTGTGATCTGCTGACCCCAGCCCTGTTGTCATCTCAGGTATGATTTCTTCCTTCTCCTTCATCATCCTGTCCGTTCTGCAGTGATTTATAGGCTGGCGAAAATTTGAACCGACCTTTGTCAAGGTTTTGTTGATATTTTTTTTCCATGGGCTTATCAGTAAATGTCAACATATATTGGAATTAAGTCAGTTAGCTTAGAAGTTAAACGGTGAAACTGTAATAGAGGAAACTTGAATAGTCTTTTGGGAGAAGCAAAGGAGCTGAGTGTCAGCTAAACTGAAACAGATATGTGTGATTTTCTTCATGTTTGGGGATGCAGGTTGTTTGAGGTTGATTGACCTTGTTGATTGTATAAAGGTTATTGCATTATTGAATTTCAAAGCAGAATTTACACAGCAAAATCTCTGAAATGAAAAAAAAAATGCTTTGGAGACAAAGTAAAGATGTGTAAATTTCAAGTCTGCCATACAGCATCACTGCTGTTTAACAGAAATCCTAAAGAACCAAATCAACTTAAGATTTGTGCTTTTGTATTAGAACACACACACACACACACACACACACACACACACACACAATCTATTGGATTCAGGTGTTCCAGTTGCTTCTACAGGTGTAAAAAATCAAGTACAAAGCAAACATTTGTGAAAGAATGGCACTTTCAGGATCTGAGTGAATTCCACCGGTAATGTGATAGGATGCTAAACTATCTGTTTAATCTGTTTATCCGGTCAGCTCTGAGCAGTGGAAGAGCTATAATACTGCTAAGCATTTGGAAACGAAAACAACTTGGCCACAAAGTGGTAGGCCATGTAAAATCACAGAGCAGGGTCAGCAAACACTAAGGTGTATAATGTGCTGATGTCAGTCACTACAGGCCTTCATGTGGCCTTCAGATTAGCAGTGTAAAGAGCTTCGTGAAAGAGCTTCCATGGCCGAGCAGCTGCGTCCAAGCCTTGCATCACCTAGGCAGGTGGAGTGGTGTAATGCATGCCACCACTGGACTCTTCTTTGTCTGGCAATCTGATGGACGAGTCTGAGTTTGCCAGTTGCCAGGAGGAAAGTACTTGTGTGACTTCACTGTCAAAGTGTAAAGATTATAGGCTTGATTTTCAGGAGCTGAGCTCAGTCCTTCGGTTCCAGTGACAGGAACTGGAACTTAATGCTTCAACATACCAAGACATTTCAGACAATTTCATGTTTGTAAATTTGTGGGAACAGTTTGGTGGATGGCACCTTTGTGCTCCAACATTACCAGTGCACAAAGCTAGGTCCATAAAGACCTGATAGAGTCAGGATTTAGATTTGGGATGAATTGGAGCAGAAGCTGCGATCCAGGCCTTCTCGTTCATTTCCTGACCTTACATGTGCTTCTGGAAGAATGATCAAAAATTCCCATAAACGCACTCCCACACTTGCCAGAAAAGCTATAGCTGTTATAGCTGCAAAGAATGGGCTGAGATCATATTAAACTCTATCGAATAAGAATGCGATGTCACTCGAGTTCATATTGAAGTGAATACTTTTAGCAATATAGTGGAATTATGAGAGCAGACTTTTAATTGACTAAGTTATTATTTGAAGGAGTAAGGTACTTTAAATTACAATCTAAATAACATCCCAATTCCTACTGATTTGTAAGTTAGCATATTATAAAATATATCAAGGAATCATAGTCTTGTCAAAGTGGTCAAAGCTTCCTTTTAAAGTGACCTGAATCGAGCAGAGCCAGACGGAGCTCTGTGGACTAGAGCTCAGTACTGAAGCATCTCTGGAGTCCTAATTACTTGGGTTTAGGAGATTGCTTCCCCCTGGCACTGCGATACTGTGAGCACAATAGAGCATTTCACCCTGCCATAACACCAGAAGAGAGGACCAATCCTTTTATCAAAGTAATTTCTTTGGTGTCAGTGATTTATCTCTGCTGTCACATGAAGGAGGCTGCGGTATGAAGCAGGTCACCCATACATGCGTGGCAGCATGCGTGAAAGGGAGGACAAACATGGCAGAGCCATAATCGTGTGGAATTAATTCTGATAAAAAAAAAAAAAAAAAAAAAAAAAAGAAGTTAAATGCACTTCTGAGTCCGATTAATGTAGATGATCTTTTTCAAATGAATTGTGACAACAAACAAACAAACTAGGGAGAAGGGTTAAAAAAACTCATCTAAAAATCCGTTTTAGTCATGGGCTGCTAGGACACTTGAATAGAACAACTCTTAATGTGATGGTAATAAACACACTGTTTTCCTACAAGTTTGAGCACCTGCTGTGAAATGAGTTTTTCTTGCACTGTTGTTGTGAAGGGGAGCCTGGATTTCATCTCTCATTCATGTTAGTGAGACGAGAGAGTGTGACGGAGAGGATGACACAATGAATTTAAGTAACTGAAATGATTCTGCATGTATGCTTGGCACAATCACCTGAGAAGAGAACATGCTGTAAAACTGGGAAACTTCAGTAAAAGCTGAACTCAGATCTAGCTAAACGATTTTGACAAAACATGTTGAAATGCCATCTAACTTAGTGTTTGCAGTATAGGCAGGTCCTTTTTGTGCCTTAATGTGCCTATAGGCTTCTAATCAACAAAGTTGATTTGCAGAGCTAGGCTGAAGCAGCAGCGGCGACTCAACAATAGTAAGAAAGCAGTCCTAATGTCAGACCTTCATTTAAGTCAGCCATTTGTCAGTGTGAGGACTTAATCCTAATTTCCTGACTAGGAGCCTCAGATGCTGGTTGATGCCATCCACTCCAGCCTGCTCCTGGATGGGGAATCGGTGTATAGCCAGGTGGCCAACCCCTTTCTCCTACTGTTGGCCAGGGTAATTGTCACCAAATGCTTCCCCAAGATGGATAGGCTTCAGGTAAGTCAGTCTTTCTGTTACAATGATCGTAGAATTATCTGAACTTATGTATTCATTATAAATATATGCATTATAATAATAATTTTCATTGATGTTTACTCGTGGCCTGCAGAATCTTTTTAAATCAATTTTACAAGTCATTGTGTTGTTTCCATACATAACGAATCCATCCAAAAATATATGCTTGATGACACAATCTACACCAGAGATGAAAACTGGAGACCAACTCACATCTACTTCATAAATTTTACGGTCACTACATCAATAGGATGTGTGTTTGTAATTGTTAAGTCTAATTGTTGAATGTTGTCATTGGGTTTCTTAAATTTGTACAGTCTTGGTTCAAGCAGTAGGATCAAAGCTATTCCTTTGTTCCTGACCACCTCTCCAGCCACTCTGTGCTGGGGGAGGTTTTACTGCAGATTCATGCTATCTGAAAGATCTGTTTCTTGTGTTGTAAGCTTCCTGCTTTTATGATCCTTTTGGTCAGCAGGAGGTCACACACACACACACACACACACACACACACACACACACACACACACACAGTGCCTTGTCTTAGGCTACGTCCACACGTACCCGGGTATTTTTGAAAATGCAGATTTTTCTATGCGTTTGCACCTTTCGTCCACACGTAAACGGCGTTTTCGGTCACTGAAAACAGAGATTTTTAAAAACTCCCACCAGGGTGGATATTTTTGAAAACTCAGTTTTTGCATTTACGTGTGGACGAGAAGAACGGAGAAAACGCAGCATCAAAGGTGTGTGCATTTTTTTGACGTCACACTGTGCGCCACGTTATTGTTTCGGTGAAATGAATTTCTTCAATACTGTTACTGTTAATTCTACTCTCTGCAGTGTTTAAATGCTTACATATACACACAGTTACTGTCCCTCCACACATACGACTCGGTTCTGCTTCTATGCCCCAGCTTTGTTTACTTTTTCCCACCGAGGCTTCTAGACTTCTGATTGGCCAACATTTCTGCACGGTTAGGAATATATGGCATGTTCATAGCAGCGTTTTCCTTCATTTCTGCGTTTATGTGTGGACGGGATTATTTTTTAAAACCAAAACGGAAAATCTCCGTTTTCAAAAATACCCGTGTACGTGTGGACGTAGCCTTAGAACCATTGGGGGGGGGTTTACGGTGGGAGGTGCTTGTGTTGTATTGCATACTGTAACTCAGGGCCGTGCAGTGACGTTTAAAGGGGCGGGTGCTCAAAGTTAAAAAGGGGCACATTGAACCAGGCTGAATAACAACAACACACATTCATCAAGAATCTTAATATGGGATCGCATCATACTATATCACTGTTGTGAGGTGGCGACAAGGCAAAGCAAATGTAGCCGATGTTTTACCTGATGGGTACAATGTTGCTGTTGAGGGGTTGCTGCTGCTCCTGCTGCTGATAGTGCTGGAGGGCAGGGCTGTGTTGATCTGAGACTGTAGACAGTAAAAAGTCCACAGGAGAGATGGTAGCTGATTAAACAAGTGTCATGAGATAATAAAGAAAAAATGCAAAGATTGGTGACAGCACTTGGAACCATAAGGCAACAAAAAACTGTGAGAAATAATTTAGGCTCTGCCTGTGAATCACTCTTTGCTTCTCTTCTTCCTTCCATCCCATCATTTCATATATCACTCTCCACTTGCTGTCTATGTGAGAACAAGGCACAACTTGCTATTGCAATAAACTATAATCTAATTATCCACACCTAACAACTCCTGCACTTAATCTAAATGATGACAGAAAAATGTTATAGCCCTGCCTTTAGTAGCCTCACACAGGTCCTGCTGTTTCCTCCTCATGTCCTTACCAGGCATGTCTGCACAATGTTATATCCTGAGTAATAATTTAAAAAAAATCCATACACATAAAACAAACACATGCACACACACACAGTGACATTTTAGACCTTCTTCAGAATACTGTATATACTATGGGCATCAGTGTGCTGATCCAGAATCCTTACATTATTATTTATTACTAGAGCTACAATAATAAAGCAATGAGGAAGGGGAAGTAATAAATATGAAATAATGTCATTATGATGATTCCATTTGTTTCACTATCCACTCTGTGCAGGGCAAAGCTTATTACATTTTTAAACTGCAGAGATACAATCATTTTACTGCTGTAAAATCCAACTTTTGTCTTATTTAAAATATAAATCTAATATAATCTGCTTGTGTTACAGCGTGTTTTTTAAAATATTATAATGCATAATTATGTGGACATGCATATTAGATCGTTTTTAGTGAAATATAATCCCTCCAGAAAGGCAGGAAAAGCCCGGAAACTTACTTTAAAACTAAATATGTTCCCTAAAACGGGGACAGAGCTACAGACCCATGACAGCCTTACACAGGTAGCCAGCAGCTGTGACCAGCACTACTTGTGCAGTTAATAAAAGGACAGGTAATGTTTGTCGCGCTGTTGCACACATAGCACGCTCGTTTGTTTCAGTTCGTCAGTTGCAACAAGACAACTTACCAACGTGTACGTAATAAGCTAATACTCCTGTGTGCTATACACTACAGTGTACGCTGTACACCTACTTACTGGGTTTGTCGCATCAGTCTGTGTCTCTGAGTTAACTTGTGTTTCTCCTACAGCTCCGGACCGCAAAAAATGCGCGTGCTCTTTGTGAGCTCGTTCCCGGCTCGTAACCAGCGCGTTCTGCCGTCAAGGGCGATCATTGGTTAAATGTGATCATGTGACTGATGCAAGCCAGATCCTTTTATTTAGCAAAACTGTGATTAATAGTTAAATATTATTGTTGAGGGGCACAGACAGGACTCCGCACGCACACACACATAAAAAAATAAATGAACAAAAGGGCACTTTGGGCACCCATCAGGAAAGGGGCGGGCGCTCAAGGCCCCCCCCCCCCCGCACGTGCCTGTTGTAACTGTCATGTCAATAAATAGCTACGGGGACAGCTGCTCTTTGAAGGATTTTGGGCATGAGACAGGTTAGGAGCGTGAGCTCCAAGAGCTGGTTCTTGACCAAAAACTTTCCTCGTTAGCGAGTGAAAAACCGGTTGAAGATGTTCTGTTATGTCTTGTTTTCTTCATGATGAATAAGTCTCTAAACTAGCAGTGCTTGTGGAAACACAGACCCAACAGTAGTAGTTTGAAAATATTTGTTTTACGTCATTGATTTAGATCCTAGTGGTACAGATCATGTTCCTTGCTATCCATCAAGGCCCATCATTATTCACACTGAGTGGACTTAATTTCTCTTTAGCATAAGGTTTGAAGGAAAAAAATGTGAGTGCATACTGATTCATTGAGACGGGCAATTAAATCTCCATGTGACTGTGCATCCTCGCTAACACACGAGTAAGATTTTAACATGGTTCACTTGCACTCTACCAGTGTGTGACAAGAATGGGAGGTTGCAAGGTGTAAGGAGGTTTTGGTGTAAGGGGAAATAAAACACTCCTCCTCTCTCTCTGCCACTTTCTGTTCTGTTCAGATGCAAAAAGCTAAGGAGTGAGCTGTTTTTAGTGCATGCTCAGCACTTAGCTCCAGGATGCAGCACTCTAAATGCTGGTGTTGTATTTGTCCTGAAGGCGCCTCGAGATCAGCATTATGTGTTTATTTATTCACCTATGCTCTGAGGGGAGTGCTTGTTATAACATTAAGAACAGAGTAAAAATGTCTTCCCTTTAAACACACGTTGCTGTGTAAAAACACTTACCCTCACTAACCAAAAACACAACAAACTGATAATGTAGAAATAAAAAAGAAAATCAAAACATTATTGTGATGTAGTTTCCAGATATGTTGATCTTTAAACATTCCAGCTTTTCAGTAGATTACCAGGCACACAGGCTGGAACTGTGACACAATACTGTTTGTATCATGGCCTCAGTCTTGCCTATCAATATTTTAATTGCATTATTTTAGATGGTATTTGTGGTCTTCAGACTAACAAGCAAGAAACTGAAGCGTGTAAGAAGCTTAAGCACAAATGATCTCATCTCTGTATTAAATCAGATGAAATGGTAATAAGCTACAACCCTGTTGTCAGAGAAGTTGGGTCGTGGCTTTCGTTTAATAAAAACTTGACTCACTTTGTTTCCATGTACATGCAGCTGCTGCCCTGCTGGACCCTTCGCTACATTAACCTACACCAGCAAATTCTAGAGGCCCGTTCCCCACAACTCTTCAGCTTGGCCCAGATCAGCATGGACAAAGGTCTGTTTGTTTTTTGTTATTGTTATTGTGTTGTGTTATATGCTCGTGAGTGTATGTGGGAAAGAATATTTCAAACCTAAGTGAGCATTTAGCCAGTTTACCACGTCAAGCATCAGCCGTTTCAGTGTATTCGCGCTGTGTGTGCTACAGTTTGGACAAATTGACGATAGAGTTGTTTCCAGCTACGTCTGTGGTGTCAGAAGTAGTGAATTCTTTGTGGTCCATTTGGACTACACCATAGTCAGCAGTTCACTCTGAGCTGCTGTGCTGCTGATATGTATCAGTATCTTATTTAACTGTTAAACTGGCTGATGAAATTAATGCACATTTATTGCGTACATGAAACGAAAAAAACAAATCGTGAATTATCGCAAAATGTTTTAAGGTTGGTTGAGGCAGAAAATTTAATAAATGCCAAAACTATATAGAGGCTGGGAGGACACAAACAGCCTCAGGGTGACAGGCTTTAGTTTGTTGGCAGATCAAATTCAAATTAATTTTATTGATTGGATAGGTGTTCTTCATGGCTGCAATTCCTGCAGTGTAAAATAGACTTAGCAGCAGATTATAGTCAAGTAGTAAGCTTATATATGTTCTGCATTCCCACATTAATATGATATGCGACACATAGTTTGTGCTTCATTCATTGGCTTTAGTAATTATATTCTATTTTGTGATTAAAACATGCTTTAAGTAAAAGAATCAGTCAAAACTGGACTCTTTTTGACTGATTCACAGATTGCTTTGCTTTGAAACCAAAACTCCAAATATAACTTACTCCCAACCGCATTATTTATTACCACAGCGGTTTAGCCACGCAAAAAGAGTCTCACTTTAAGCTCAAAAAAGCCATTAATCTGGCTTCGTAGTACACTGTGACCTATGTGATCAACACTGGTCTTGCATCCATTATGTGTATTCCTTGGGTTAAGCAGGTCCTGTTTTCCTCTTCGTCTCTGTCAGTAGAGGTTTCTTTGCAGCATTTCCACATAAAAGTCTGACTCCCACAGTCCTCCTCAGTTATGACAACCATTTATGAAGTCAAAAACATTATTAAACATTATTCCTGCATTAGACAAACATCCATATTAAAGACTTTGAGTAGTCTTGTGCACTTTTATAAGATAAATCTTATTCATGAATCTTATTTTGTTGTCTCTATATGTGTGTCTATGACTTGGATTTCATTTTGTACTGAGAGGTTTTCTGGGAAGGCATGGCCCATTTCATACATATGCATACTCCTTTCAAAAATGTCTCTGGCATATAGAACATGAAGCATGCACTGGTTTCTTAGAGGACCACTACCCAAACTGACATGTGGGTACCAGTGCACTGAAGAAACGTTCTTTGTTTATAAGCAGTTGTTTAATCACACTGTGTTCCTGTAATGGAATTAGAGTGGAGAAAATATCAGTATGTGAAATAACTGTTCTGCGTAAAGCAAAGCTACTCTCCCTTTCCCATCGTCCCAGCAGAGCTTTTATCAGCATTTGGATTGTTTATGTAATTATTGTTGGGTTTTTTCCACAGCCTTTCCAAATGGCTGCTTGCTGGAGTTTGTTTTTTAAAGGCAGTGGGTTTGTTGGAGCGCAGTCTGTTGTGTGGCAGTTAACAGAGTGTGAAGGGCGAGCCGACTGCACATACTACAAAACATACTGATCCGTATTCCAGAGGAACAGTTGGACACGATGCTTTTACGAGTGGTGTGAGCAGAAAGGTGATGCTGTGACAAGCATGCACATCTGTTTTCTGCCCATGGAGGTGCTGCCATGTCTGGCTTGATTTCCTTTTGTTTGGTGCGCAACAGGAATATTTTTGCTGAATTAATGTCCTGAACATTTTTACTGTTGGCCAGTTGCCTTTAATTATAACAGGTTTTTTTTCTGTAAGGACATTCTTTGAGACTTACTCTGAGCTGCAAAGTCAAAGTGTCTGCATGTTTGAAGGTGCCCACTGATATTGTCACAGCTTAGCTGATCAGAGTAGTTGTTGGGTTAGAATGGAAAAAAACACACCTATAAATATCTACAAAGGGTGTGTGTGAGACATATTTTACATATAAGTCTATTTTAATATGAAAGGTTGAGGTTATTGTCACTTGGAAAGAACAAAATCGGCAGCTTTAGGCACCCAGTACTTTGATGGCTCACAGTTTGTACCAAAAATGTTAAAAGAAGTCCCATGAAGCTAGAAACATTTGTGATGTGTATGTTTTGCAGAGATTTACCATATAAGTAAGCAAATCAGTATGAACGCTGCATGTTTATTTGCTTCTGTGAATCAAACTGTAGTATATAACTGTTAACACGATGTGCTCGCTTTAGTTAACGTGCAAATAGCCAACCGGCGACAGCGCAGTAACACCTGTTACAAATGATCCTGCTAGCCAGCTGATATGGTTGGCTTTGCTTTGCATTGCTTCTGTTAGTAAACTTCCAAATTTTGGTTTTTTTTTTAACAGAAGCCATTGCAAATGATGTCGGTATTTATCTTGGCCTACAGAAAGTGTTTGATACAGTAGATTATTGTCAGTTATTAAGGAAATTAGAGAGATGTGGAATAAGAGGAATAGCCTGTTCCTGGTTAAAGCTCATTTGAAAAATAGACAACAGTGTGTGCAAATTAACAAAACTGTTTGAATTTAGAAAGGTTCAATGTGGGGTTACCTCTATGATCAGTGATCGGTCTAAAACTCTTTAGACTTTACATTAATGATATAAACAATTTACTAAAATGAGTAAATTGTTTAAATTTGTTATTTTTGCAGATGATTTAAAGATTTAAAGGATATTTTGTGTGCAAAAGAACGTGAGTATGACATTCTTAACATGTGGTTTGATATCAACAGATTGTCCCTTAAGAAAACTCAATTCATGCTTTTTGTGACCAAAAAAGGATGTAAAGAAAATATTGAATTAAAGGTTTTTAATACCAAAATTAAAACAGTCAGTGATGTAAAATCCTATGAACAACATTTTCATTATATTATAGGGAAAATGTCAAAGTTATTATGTGTTCTTTATAACACTAAGCATCTATTAGAGCTTTACATATAATTTCCTGTTCACTTGTATTTTTTTCTTGTGTGGAGTTGTGGGAGTCGGCTTTTAAAACAATAATAAATTCAATACTTATACTACAAAAAAAAAAAAAGAGTAATCCGAGTCATTAATAAGACTGGTTATGATCACACTGAGGCAATGTTTCTAAGGTCACACATAATGAAAGTGAACGATTTGGTGTTTTTAAAGTAATGAAAATGATGTTTAAGCAAAAAACAAGTTACTCCCAAACTGTGTTCAAAGGTTTTCTCAATAATTAGAGATTTTTGTCATTTTACTGTAACAAAAGCAAATAAAGAGATTAAACAAAGGTGTACTTCTGTTGTTGAGGTTTAATTGTCGAATGATGTTGATATGTGTTTAAAAATAAAAAATGCAATTCATTTGCAGTCTTCAAAAGAATGCACTACAAATATATTTATCGAGGGTTATATTTGATTTGTTAATGTTAGTCTTGTCTATTTGGAAAGGTGGGGTACCTTAAATGATAAGAATGTTGGCCAGGCATAAATATAAGCAGGGCTGCACATAAGTGGTCCGCAGGTGCGCATTCGCTGTCAAAATAAAAGAATGAGGGAATGAGACTGCGCTTTCCTCTGTCCATTCCCATCGACTCCATGCTCAGTGTGTCTTTTTAATGTCTCATTTCAGGGCCTGAGTTCTTCGAGCAGGGTTGTAAGGAGCATAGATATATTTGGTTCATGCATAGAAAAGAAACTGGACCCCTGGTGTTTTCTCAGCTACTTTGACAATCTCTGAACATTTTAACTGCAAAATCACAATGTAAGATGGCTAATCTGTGTTTCATGTTCATCCTCACTGGAATGTTCTTCCCTTTCCTTTTACAGTGCTCAAATGCCAGTCTGTGTTATCACAACACAGAAACCTGGCTATTCAATTCCACCTCGAGTGCGTCTACACTAGTCTCACCTACTATGAGTACCAGCGTGCCAAGGAACACATCGAGAAGGCTCGGGAGCTTTCGGGGCTCACCATCAACATGACTGGTAACTGAAGTACACACCTGGAGAAAAGAATGCTGAATTGACAGAGAACCATAGGAGGCCTGTATAATCAGGGAGAGTTGACAAAAGGGAGTTCTACATGAAACACAATTTGACAGTTTAACAAATTATTATTAGCAAACCCAAAGCTACTAGAGCTGCAGAATTAGGTCTCCAGTAGTTTAGCCTATGTTGAACTCTTGGAGATCTTATTGTTTAGGAAGGAGCTTTAGTTTTAGTCAGTGACTCGTTATTTCTCGAATTCTACAAACAGGATAAAGTATAAACTATTAGCTTCTTAAGTGATAAAGTAACATTAACCTTGTGCCCTGGCTGTGGCTCATCTTTCCAGTGTGCTGCAGCGCTGTATTATAGGACTCTATGAAGTACTGTCCAGTTATCATTTTACACCCGTGCAGCTTTTTATTGGAAAAAATAAGTTTTTAAATACTTATGCTGTATTTTTATATTTTAGTTCCCGTTTTGGTAAATGGGCTGGTTCTTTTATAGCGCTTTTCTACTCTGAGCACTCAAAGCGCTCATCCACACAGCGCTTTTTTTTTTTTCTATGTTCTTTCTATGTAAGTAGCACTAACATGGGGTTCACATGTGTTCACACACGGGGTTAGTATCTTGCCCAAGGATATTTGGCATGCAGACTGGAGCACCACCAACCTTCTGATTAGTAGGTGACCTGCTCTGCCACCTGAGCTACAGCCACCCCTTTTACCTTTATCTTTTATTAAGAACAATTTAGCCCATAAATTAAACTTCTCAGATATGTTATTTTTGCTGCAGTGTCTACACTAGTAAGATCTTTTTATATAAACGAACATAACTATTATCTTTCTCACCGGCATTTTTCAATCATTCAATCAACTTTCATTTCAAAAGTTATAGAGTTGATGTGTGATTTTTTTTTTTTTTTTTTTTTTTTTGTAAGAAATTGATATTCAGAGATATTCAAGAGATCTTTAGATGTCAGCTGCTGTAGCTAGCTAGCTTTTTGCTAACTTTATATTCAGCATAACCTCATAAATCCTTGATATCCTTGATTTCAGATTTGGGTGTGTTGAAGTATGGACAGAGCAATAGTTGTCCAACATTCTAAGCTGGACTGACAACATGTTGCATTATTGCATTATTTGTTGAATAATGCAAATGTAGTTACCAGTGGTGATGCTGAATAAAATGTCCAAATTTAACCATAGTATATCTAAACCTTTTAAGCTGATTTCATCTGTAGGTGCCCTTGGCAAACGTACCCGGTTCCAGCAGAACTACTTGGCTCAGCTCATCCTTGAAGTCAAAAGAAAGCAGGACCAGCCTTGTCAGATCAATGATGAGGAAACTCCCACCCCTACACCTCAGGCTAGTCTTCCCAAGGTATGAGCGTCTGTTTGTCTTCTTCCCAGCGCACTTTGGTTGTTCGGCTGACTGACTGTTGAGCCTCTATCTTCTATGTTTCAGACACATTTATTTAAAGTTCGGTAACTTGCAACATGTCCCTTAAGCCCACTTACACACACATTGATAACACATCGTCTTTTCCACCTTTAAGCTAATGTCCACACACTCACAATTTACCTTTCAAAACTGAGAGAGATTCCATGAAACCTATGTGTTTATTGTTGGTATTTATATTCTTGGTTAACTTGAATTAACCTTTTTATTTTGCCTTTATACACTCTAAGACCATTTGTACTTGAACTGTCTCTCTTATTCAGTTTTGTGATTGCATAAGTATTTGAAGTTTGATGTGTGACTTAAAATGGGTATGTTTGAGTTTACTAGGAGAAAATCTTTAATGGCAGGGGCCATACTATAAACAGACAAGAGTCTAACCTTGACTCCTCTAAAAATGGATAGCTTATGGAAGCTGTCTCGTTGACTTGGCAACAGTCTGCCCATTTAACCTTTTCTGCTAGCCAAAATTTACAGAGGTGCAAATGCTTTTTAATACCCACCATCATCAGCAGAGGGGGGTGTCTACTTCTGGACCTTTTATAATACCCTGTGAAACCTGTTGATACTGTTGACCCTGTTAGTTCTCTGTTACAAGTTACAAGTTCTCAATATATAGGCCTTTAACTCAATCTTTCTCCTGAAATGGGAAAAGAAATGAAAATTTTTATGCTGGAGTGCAGTTAAAATTCATATTCTACCTCTAATACTTTGCATGTGCAAGACCAACAGCATATCAGGCAGGTGTTGTCATAATATTTTTGATTATTGACATACATGCACATAGTCATGCATACGTAAGTCTTTATAGAGAGGCATGGTTTAGGCTGCATCAAACCCGGTCCCTGTAGCCTTTTGGCATATAGGTTGCCTACTTAACCAAGTGAATGATAACTGACAGTGGCTTATGAATCTGATTGTTTGGTAGGTAACCAGAACCTGAAGTAGCAAAGCAACCTTAAACCATGATGTTGATACGTGGAGTTCCCACCACTATGCATTTGTGTCACAATGACGGGTTTTGTTTGTTTTTGCACACTGTTCTTCTAAAATTTTAGGAAAAGTTAATATTAGTGCCCAATGAACATTGTCTTAGAAATGCTCTAAAATGTACCATGACACATTGTATAATGTAATGAACTCACATTTATTTAGCACTTTTTTTCTAGTCTTACTGATCACTCAGAGTGCTTCAACTACTTTCTTTTTAACCTCACATGAATAGTTTAGAGTTTGAAGTGGGAGCTATCATCATCTGAGTTGAACATCTGAACCAATGTACCACCCACTGTTTCCTTCATGGTGTCCGTCCACACTGTTCTTATTATTTCTTTTTTTTCTTGAGGTGAATATAAAATTTAACCTTGTTTTAAAACTGTATTGGTTTTGCTGTGACCCAAGTTTTTGTAAATGGTTAAGAACTTTTATTTATAGAGAGGAGAACCTGTAAAAGCCCAGACTTTTTTTTTCTGTCTTTATTTTGGCCACATTTGACAGGAACTGCATGCTGATATCCTCATATAAAACCTTTTTACAACAACTGTTAATAAACTAAACAAGAGCAAAGATATTATGATCCAGATTGATTTTTGCTGGGTTTTTTTGAGAATGTCAGAAGAATGTCAATTATCCTTGTTTCTATTTGATATGTATTTGTACAATTACTCAAACATCCTGGGTCTAGTTCTAGATTAAACTTGACTTTAAAAGGTAACCGCTTCTAAGAGCTACCTCTCATGTGGTTTTCATACCTCTGGTATAGATTTGTCTGACTTTTTGCGTAAATCGGCTGACAAAACAATCCTTTGCTATCCACTCTGCCAAAATCAGATTGTCCTCCTTAGTTCGGTCCTCTTTACATTTATATTAAGTTTAGTTTGTGTGTACGAAAGAGATCTTGGTGTGTGACAACCTATTTTCCTGGTGTCTATGAAAACTAAAATATCACTTTGCTTCCCTAAATTCCCTCTCTGGTGTTTCCCAAAGTTGCACAGTCAGATCTCTAGTGCTCAAATGTGTCAGCCACTTCATGATGAAGTACTGGTCAGATGCCCACCACAGTGTGCTGACACACACACTCTCGCACAAAAACACCAACAAGCAGAAAAGAGAAGAATGGTTACTGTCTAAATGTTTCATTATGCTCTCCAGGCAGAGAGAAACTTGCTTTTAAATGGTCTGTAAAGCACAGAGATTTAAACGATCTCCCACACACACTGCACAATGACTGTCTAATTTCCCTCCATCATACCTGGTAAGTCTCCCATTCATCCTTACGCTACGCAGGTTTGGTTTTAGGTCCCTACACAGTCAATCACTCTCTCTGGCTGACTCCTTTTGTTCTTTTTGCCAGCATTGTGTGCTTACATGGAGGTGGTTTATTTACCTCACACTGCTGGATGCTGTGTAGTCTGGCAGTGAGCTCGGGCTGGGTGATTCATTTCATTTTCAGACAGGAATTTGACTTAAAACATTAACATTAAAAGCAAGTTAATCAAGCGAAAACAATCACTGTAACACATTTTATTCACAGTGATGGTCTTGATTTGTTACATGTTAAGCAGATCCGTGTCCTCTTGTGAACTGGATGTAAAGTGGATTGTACAAATGTGAGGCAGGGTGGTTGTACCCTGCTGGAAATGTGTTGTTGTTGTGATAGTAATCCTGCTTAGTATCCAGAGATTCAGGCATCTAGTCTGTATAATTGGATAAGGAAATGAAAACCCCTTTTCTAATCTAAAAGTGACACCAAAACCCTCCACTTTTTTTTTGCTAGAGTTTTATTGTCCATGTTAACATTGTTTTGGAGCACAGGGTGGCTAGGCTGAGCCTTCGACTTAGGATAAAAAGCTTAGATATTCAGGATTCATGCTACAACTTCCTTTGCATTAAAAGGAGCCACTCTGTCTGTCTGGTATCTGATAAAGTGTCTGCCTCTGGTGGTTTTTCCTATCATGTGTAACTGGTATGAGATTGTTAATCAGATCAAGAACATGGTAAGAGATTATATACGTTGTCTAGCTTGTTAAGACCTAGAAAAAGTCACAATGGACAGAACCGTCTCTCTAGCTTTCTCACTGGGGATTTATCCTTCATCTGTAAATCTATGCTATGGTGACATTGGAACCACACCCATCTTAAACTACTTACTATAACCTGTGACCTAAACCGATATTAAGCCAGATTTAGACCACAGAGGTCTAAATCAGGTGTAAGACCTGATTTGTCCCCCTTGATGGACAATGATTCATATTTTCTTTTTTATTGATCTGATCTAATAAATTCAAAATCTTTTCCAAAATATTTGCTGGAAATTCACAGGAGGAATCAATGGTACTCAGCAGGCTAATAGCAATAGTTGCAGACTGCATCAACCAGATGTGCATTCACTCTTCTGGGGGGGGGGGAGGATTAGGTTTCAGAGTGGTTTGCAGTTCCTATTGAAGCATAATTCCCCAGTTAGTCATCTGCCATTCAGAAGTAGCCAAGCCAAAAAACTCTGTTTCTGATTTGTAATAATTGCAATAGTTCTTTTTCCCCCATCAGTTTCCCAAATATTTCACTTACTAAGTGTTTTTGTTTCCAGCTAATCACATATTTCAAGCTAATCTAACATTTAACCGTAGCAGTGGCAAAACACAATTACAAAGGTGGAACTTTTCCTTGATCTAGGGGCTAACATTTCACTGAAAGCTGTCAGGGACATTTTGTTGTGTTTTCTTTTTTTCTTTTTTTTTATATCATGCTAACAAAAACCTTATTAGCTATGTAGTTCAGTCCATGTACATTCCAAGATACTGGTAGTCGGTGCTAAAGAATTTAGGAATGAGACACTGGTTCTAGCTTACATACATTTTCTGAAATCTTTCGAGCCTTACCTGTAGTGCGCCCATAGAGCTCTTAGTCTTGTAGCCATGGCTCAGGTCCAGTTCCTTGTGCTATGTTCAAACCACTAATACCCTCATTACTGGTGGAGGGGAGTAAATTGGCTCAATCAAAGCTGTCATTAACTAGAGCACACAGTCTCCCCATCTCAAGTGGATAGAAGGAAAGTAGAGAGGCAAGGAGTAGGGACTGTTTATCACTGGCCAATCAAACCTAGTGCCAAACGGGAAACGGGGCCATTTCTGTTGCTGTGGGTCTGAGTGGACTTAGACCCACAGATCCAGGGCTTCTGTTTTTTTGCTGATGCCAAACCACATTATCACAACAGAGGATTTGATTGAGTTTGCTCAGACCAGAGGAATGCACTTGCCTGTCACTGACAGTTACTGATCATTAAGTCCAGAATTTTTGAATACCTCATAATTGGTAAAGTAGTTTGAGCCTTAGCTCATCCTGACTGCATGGTGTTCTTATGCAGGACTCTAAAAATTCAAACTGAGTGTGTACACGTGTAGGTGAAGGTTAAAGATGTTATGTGTGTTATGTCTGAATAATCTATCCATATAGGCCTACCCATTAGCTTGTTGGTTGGTAGGTGCAAGGCAGTCTGTCTTAATGAAGCACCTCAATTACCAAAAACATCTTTAGAAAAAAAAGGCAGAATTACATATACTGATTTTTGTGCCTTTATTTCTGATACTTGTGAGTGTGAGTGACATCTGACATGGTTTAATCAAATGTGACTGTGCAATCAGCAGTGTAACAAACTCAAATTCAGCTTTGAAAGCTTTGGAAGTGGAACTTGCACCTTAGAAGTTTTGTTTTGTTTCTGGGGAATACCAAGCTAAATATTATTAAACCAGTACTAATCACCTCTGAACATTACCCTCTTAGCCATCAAACAGCATCTCTTTTTAAATATATTCCGCAGTTAAACAGGTCTTTTAAATCAATTCATTTCTAAGATCTTTCAAAGATCCAAGCTGTTACATGCAATAGGCTTATAGTTGTATGGTTGGTATTTCATTCCAGTTATTGGTCAACACTGTTGTTTTAATATGTGCTATATAAATAAATTTTGATTTGATTTGATTGGTCCAGTGAGAACTGCTAGTCCATTTGAGTAAAGCACACCCTCTCTGGGCAAAAAGATGGAGTATTGGTTGTTTGGTGATTTTCTTTTAGCAATGAGGTTGATCAGAAATGCATAAAGTTTATACGTTAAAGCACTGCATTAATGTATGGTTTAATATACCTTATATTCTAAAGCTCTTTAAGAATAGGTGAGGTGCAAGAGAACATTTCTCTTGATGCAGAGATACTATGGGTCGTTCCTGAATGACATATCACTTTATCGTCTTTAGAGGAATTCCAGACACTCTTTCAGTCATAATCCACTGCATGTGGCTTGGGCAGTAAATCAGCCTTGACTTCATACTCAGCTGTCTTTACCACAACAGACCTCAGTTTGGCACAGAAACCTGAGAAAATTGAGGCCTAAAATATGGAAGTCGTAATTTGCAGCCACTGTGTGGCAACCTACCTCTACCTCCAATCTATGTGACCATATTAACAGAATCACTAGTTACCAGCAGTTAACTGAAATCTTGATTGTTTAGCTTATCTTTGAATGCTCAGTAAAACGAGTTATTTTCTTGCTAATATCCATATTGAAGTGATGGCCCCAAGTAGCAGCATGTTTGAGACAGTCTTCAAATTTAAAACCCTTACCCTTCTTAACATTGTAGCTCCAAGCAATTTCTGAAAAGTAATGCTACATTCAAAAATGTATGCTTAGTCGCTTGGCAGAACCTTATAGTCTTTATATTCAGTGGTTTATGGCTGCTGATTGTACACATTGTGTTTCTTTGCCTACAGGACTATAGTCTGGGGGATGACACACTACTGGATAAAATCAATTTAGCAGAGCCAGATCAGTACCACTTGCCTGACCTAACTGCTGAAGAACAGGCCGTCATCCTGGGTATCTGGTAAGTCTGCTGCCTCAGAGCTGAACTGTAGCTGTGCGTAAAATTGCAGTTAGAATTGTTTAAAACAGTGGGAAAACCACTAAGAGTGCAGGTATATTGTAATACATAACGACGACGGTAGCCTCATAAGGAACATTGGGTTAATAGTTCATCTGTTGGATGTCAGAAGAAATTGTGTCTCAGGCCTGAAGACTGAAATAATTTCTCACCATCCTGCACATCTATTTAGATCTAATGATCCCCTCAGTTCAGTTTGCGCCTGCATGAATATATGCCATATTCTAGGGCTGCTCGATTATGGCAAAAATGATAATCATGATTATTTTCACTGAAATTCAGATCTCGATTATTTGACGATATTTATTTAACAATAACAATGTGTTGAATAATGGCTTAAAAGATGGTCAAAAAATAATATAAAATAGTGTGCAAATACTGATAACAGTGCAAATGTTTGCAATATAAAAAATAAATGAAAAATGTAAACATCTGTGTTTAGTGAACTTCAAAATACTCCATAATATTTATGCATACAAATAACCAAACATCAAGGCAAGCTGTGTAGCCACACAGTGTACAATTGCATCAAACTGACATTGAGGTATGTCGATTTACCGTGTGATGTTACTCTGTGGTGCAGCTACGACACCGTAGCAAAGTTTACACACTGTCTTGATCCACGTCTGACTCCGCGAACCCATAATGTTTCCACACCACTGAAGCTCTTTTACCTCTCTTTTCAACCAGCGGCATTCTTTCTTCAGCAGCCATTATCCTCTCCTCTCCAAATAAGAGGAGGAGGCTACCCCCCTACCCCCCCCCCCCCCCCCCCCCCCCCCCCCCCCCCCGTCCCCCATCCCCTTCTGTCTGCCTCAATTTTATCCCACAACTTAGACATTCACATTACTCACACTCTCATTACACATACATATAGGATCTTGGGGGTGGGCACGCTACATGGACTCCAAATTACCATCAGGGTGTACAACCTCACCCCTGGCGTCGTTGCCCACCTCTCAATTTTAAATACACTTAGACATTGAGGGCTAGCAGGAGGGACCATGCGCTTACCTGCTGCTCTCTGGCAGGTAGCTCCATGCCCTCCTGGGTTTTAAATGCACCGTAGAACACACATGCATCAACACTACAATGAGCGGGTGGAGGGAGGTTTGGAGTCTTCTCTCACCCCCATTCTCTGCGACCTGCTGGAGCGGGAGGGTGTAGGAGGATAGGTTGGCCGTCCGACTGCGGTCTGGAGTGTGGGGCCTCCCTGCTGCTGCGGAGTCGGGGCGGTCTGCCCCCCCCCACCGCAGGGAAAAGGGTAACACCACCTGGGTCTGGGTGCAGTTCCCCCCTCCAGGGGCAAGGGTACCTAGACCCGGTTCGTAGAGTACGCTTGGGGAGTGTGATCGTGTGTACAGCGTAGGGCTGCTCGATTATGGCAAAAATGATAATCACGATTATTTTCACTGAAATTGAGATCGCGATTATTTGACGATATTTATTTAACCCTTTAAGACCCACCATAGAACCAAGTCCGCCAGAGCTTATATTATTTTTTTAGAATAGAATAGAATAGAATAGCCTTTATTGTCATTGTACAGAGTACAACGAAATTGGAGTGCCACTCCCTTGGTGCAAGTTTCAATAATAAATATAAATGTAAAATATAAAAAGTACAAAAAAAACAATCGTAAGTACTCAAACAATAGTATGTACAATATATACAGGATAGCAGCATTAATATAATGACAGTATGAATAGCAGCATAATATAATGACAGTGACGGTATGGAATAGGTTCAATTGTTTTTGTGCTTATTCACTACGGTGATAGCTCTGGGAAAGAAGCTATCCCTGAATCTGTTTGTCCTGGTTTTATGTGACCTGTACCGTCGGCCTGATGGTAATAGTTCAAACAGTTGGTTGCTGGGGTGAGAGTGGTCCTTGATGATATTGCCAGCTCTGCTGAGGTACCGAGAGTTTGCAGTGACCTCCAGGCTGGGCAGAGAGCAGCCAGTGATCTTCTGGGCTGTGTTGATGACCCTCTGCAGTACTTTCCTGTCTGCAGCTGAGCACCCTGCATACCATGTTGTTATGCCGTACGTTAGGATGCTCTCTATGGTGGCTCTGTAAAATGTCACCAGCAGCCTCTCCTCCAGGTTGTTCCTCCTGAGCACTCTCAGAAAGTGGAGACGCTGCTGGGCCTTTTTAACCACCGCTGTAGTATTTGCAGTCCAGGAGAGGTCATCAGAGATCTGCACGCCCAGAAACCTCATGGAGTGTACCCTCTCCACACAGCTCCCGTGAATGTAAAGTGGGGCCGGGTCTGCTCTGCCCTTCCTGAAGTCCAAGATAAGTTCTTTAGTTTTCGTGGTGTTCAGTTGGAGGTTGTTAACTGAACACCACTCAGTCAGTCTGTTGACCTCATCTCTGTAGTCCGACTCATCCCCCCTTGAGATGAGTCCAACCACTGTGGTGTCATCCGCGAACTTTATGATGGTGTTTGAGAGATGGGTAGGGGAGCAGTCGGATGTGTAGAGCGTAAACAGGAGGGGACTCAAAACACATCCTTGTGGAGACCCGGTGCTGAGTGTGATGGTGCTGGACCGGTGGGGGCCGAGTCTGACAGACTGTGGTCTATTTGTCAGGAAGTCCTTGATCCAGAGGCAGATGGGGGTGGAGAGTCCCAGGTGAGACAGTTTCTGGACCAGGATCTCCGGGATGATATGATTGAATGCTGAGCTGAAGTCCAGAAAGAGCATTCTCACATAGCTTCCTCGGTGCTCCAGGTGACTCAGCGCAGTGTGGAGCGCTATGGTGATAGCGTCCTCGGTGGAACGATTTTTCCTGTAGGCAAATTGGTGGGGGTCCAGAGTGGGAGGCAGACCGGCCCTGATGTGCTAACAGACCAGTCTCTCAAAGCACTTCATCACTACAGGCGTAAGTGCAACAGGCCTGTAGTCATTTGGGCTGGCCACAGCTGTCTTCTTGGCGATGGGGATGATGGTGGAGGTTTTGAGGCAGGGCGGGACGTTGTTTGATGACAAGGAAAGGTTGAAGATTTTAGTGAAGACTCCGGTCAGTTCGTCAGCACATGCTCTGAGAACCTTTCCATGTATTCCATCAGGACCTGCCGCCTTCCTGGGATTCACTGACCTTAGAACACACCTCACTTGGTGCTCCCTAAGTGTTAGTGTGCCAGTGCTGGGGGCGGGTGGAAGTGGTGTGGCAGCTGAGGGCTTGGTCGTCTCAAAGCGGGCGAAGAAACGGTTTTACATGTTGTAGTGCCGTTTGTGGGAGCATTTCAAGTTGCTATGCAACTGTTATAGCCCATATTTTAATAATATGTATGCGTTAAGTCCATAGTAACTACATTAATTGCAAAAAAGTGCAATAAACTACAAAAAAATTGAAAATCGTTTTTGTTTTTTACATATATTTCTACTTGGAGAAATTTAAGAGGTTTATCCCTCAAAACTTTAAATACAAAAAAGTTGCAAAAAATAGTTTACAACAACAGGAAATTTATTTTGAGTGTCTTCATAGTTTTATTTTGGAGATACACCAATTTTTATATACTGCAGGAAAAACAAAAAAACAATCCTATGATGCAAATTTGCAAAGAAAACAGCAGGTGCATCAAAATAAACTATTTCCAGCAGTGCAATTCGAGTTCTAAGCATCCCAGAAACTATTCAGAAAAGTCAAACATGACCAGTATAGGTTTTTAAGGCGTACAAGTAAAAAAAAAATACATTTTCCGCGAAAATGACGTCACTTCCGGTTTCGGCCAGGAAATGGCGGACATGCGACAGTTCGCGCTGACGTCTGTTTCACTGTGGGAAGTGTTACGAACAGCTGATCGGATCGGCAAAGCGTGTTTCTGGAATATTATGTTTTTGTTCCTGCAAGCGCTTTTTATGCAATTTTTGCAAAGCTATAAGTGGAAGGAAACCGTGACCGAGGACAAGCTGATGGCATCAGATGTAAGTACAACTCCTCCGGTTTCATATGCAAAAAAAATTATTGCGCTAGCTTACACGGTTCAGGTTCTACAGGGATTTAAAAATAGTTACGCAAAACGGAGCGTGCTGCTCTGACTGGCTTTAAAGGGTTAACAATAACAATGTATTGAATAATGACTTTAAAAAATAATATAAAATAGTGTGCAACACCACTGAAGTTTTTTTTTTACCTCTCTTTTCAACCAACGGCAGTCACTCTCCTCTCCAAATAACTTCTGCTTAGCTTTCCGGGCTTCCCTCGGGTCCTCTTAATCAGCGGTCTCCAACCTTTTTTGTGCCACGGACCGGTTTATGCCCGACAATATTTTCACGGACCGGCCTTTAGGTGTCGCGGATAAATGAGGGAGGGGCTAATAATCGGCTCAGTCATTTTTAATGATCGTTGAAAGCCCAGATCGTAATCGTGATTAAAATTCGATTAATTGAGCAGCCCTAGTACAGCGTCTCTTTATGTCTGTCTCCACGTTGGTTGAGTGTGGAGTAAGTGCATATGAGAGCATGAGGGTGGGAATGGATGTTTGTGTCTGTGTGTGCCTGTATTTTTGTGTCTATATGTCAGGTTGGGTATCAGACGCCACCTCTCTGGGGACATCTCAGGCCCTCCAAGGTTTGGAGGCCTATCTCCCCCCACCACTTCCCCTGCCAGTGGTGGACCCCCTCAGACATCGGTGCGTTGGTGGTTCTTTGTGTCTGGGGATGGGCGTTCGGGTACACACCGGCTCACTCCTTGGCGGCCGCTTATCGGGGCCTGGAGCCTGGGGCTTGCTCGGGCCACTTCGGAGGTGGGGTGCCCCCGGCCTCTCGGCCTGGGGCTCGGTCACTCAGGCACGACTGGCTGCCGGCGGAGCTCACGGGCGCGTCACTGCAACTCCCCCTGGCTTCTGCTCCGCGGCTGCTGAGTGAGCTCTCATCTGGGACTCTCCTCAGCTCTTACTGGGACAGTGGCGCGGCTGCCCCTCTGTTGGTCTTCCTTGGTCTCTTGTGTTCTGGGGGCCTCTGGATGTCTGGAGTTTTGATCTCCTCCATACCTGCTTCATGCCCTGGAGGACGGGGCTGTGGCCCCCCCACACCCTCTAGCAGATCATTACATGAAGGAACCTTTTAAAATAACAAGCGCGTCCATGCTCACAGGTGTACACACGGGTGATCACACCCACAAACTACACCCTTTTGGCTCCTACCTCAAAGCACACTGTGTTCTGTTGATCTTATGTGCTGCACAATAATCTTTAATATTTAGTATTTACTGTCATATTCCCATATACCATTGTGATGTTGTTTATTCTATTACTCTTGTTCTCTTCTGCTTGTTTTCTTTTTTCTTTCTCAGCAGGTGATCCAGGTGATTGATATATGCTTTTTTTATTTCTTTTTTTTTTTTTTCTTCTTCTGCTCATTCTGTTGGTTTTTGTCTTTTGCCCTTCTCCCCCGTCCCTCTTCTCAGCTGTTTCTCTTTCCCTCTTTCTTTCTCCCCTTCTTTCCTCCAGTCAAGTCTGTCCCGTATTCAGCAAGTGAAAATAAAATAAACAATAAAAGGTGAATCAAATGGACCATTACGGCAAGGCTGGGATGGTCAATTTGGTAAAGTAAATCCGTTGGGCATCTTTCTTTGCCTTTAGACAACAATTCTGATGGCAAAAGAGCCAAACGGGACAGGCAAAAAAAAAAAATTGAGCAAGTGTGTTACCAAACAAGACACCTTAATAGATAGCCCATGACTATCTGGCACTGGACTTTGGCCCTTGTGGGACATGATTGTCGCGGGTGGAGGATAACCTGTGCTATACGCTCCCCACTCGTCTTTACTGTTTTTAAGTCTCTCTTTTTTCCTCTTCCTTCTTCTATTTATCTCTTTATCACTTCTTCTCTCTTTTGCTAACCTGGCCCTCACCCCCTGTCAGCTCTGGGGGTGAGGGAACCTCATGATCCTTTATATTTCATAAATATGTGACACCCCAGGCAGTTTTTCAGCCAGTAAGCCCCAGGAGTTTGCATGAGTTAGCTGATGTCGTCCCAACTGTTTTGCTATGTTACATAGCTATGAATTCTGCCTGGTTACCAGGCAGAGCAGTATTAACTTACATAAACCAGAAAAAAGCCAATATGGGGTCAGCATCAAAACCAAACAAAGGTCCGTCAATGGATCGAATTCCCTGATTCTTAAGATTTAATTATGTCTATCAGTGGTGTACTAAGGGCTGTGCTCTGGTCTTAGATGACAGTCACTGGAATATAGTGCAGTGGGTAGTAAACTGAATGTGTGACTGTGTACATTTACCACCTGCACAAACATTTTTCCAGAGTCAGTTAATAAGTTGTATGTTTTTCTATGTAAAGTTTAGAGTTCATCAACACTTCTTTTACCCAACCCTTTCTTTTTTTTGTGACCTGTAGTTTTCTCTAAATTTATAGCTGAGTGACTGTTATTTGTGAACGTGTTTGTCCTGGTGGTTTAATCCAGGCAAAGGGATAAAAAAAATAGACTAAAATGTAATATATAAAAATAGTTATCTTCACAGTAACCTGGTGATTAATTTTCTATGCTGGTGCTGGAACTGAATGGGCCAACTGAAGGTCAGTGGAGCAGTCAGTGAGATTGCTAGGAGATGATTGATGAGCAGCAGGTCTGTTTAAATTAAAGGAAGATCTGTACACCCTGATACCACTACAAAACAGTGTTAAGAACAAGTCTCTTGTATAGTGTGTGTCTTCCAGAGTGTTAGCAGACCACATTTATTCAAAAATTAAGCTAGGTAGTCATTTGACACTCAACCTAGTATAGAAACCTTGAGAAAATATAGATATCGCTAGCTCCGGGACGTCGGGCTAGCGATTTTGCGAGCCCTGTATAGTATATTTAAACATTTTAATAACTTGTCTTTATTGTCACTGCTTTTTGTATTAATGAGTGCTAATCCCAGGATATAATCAGTATTTATTAATTCCTTGCCAAGGGCTTAAACAGCAGAGACTCTGGTTATGAATTCTCCATGGTCCCTTTAACTCTGGGAATGTGACCTTGTCTGGTTTCTCTTTTCTCCCTCTTGAGCTCTTGGCAGATCTGAAATTTACCTCTTAGAAAAAGTACTTTTAAAGCTCACTGTGGATTCTGATTAATTCCCACGCTGACTTATATATAATAATTAAAACAATTTCTAACGGTCTACCCTTTATTGATTGTAACAAATCATAAATCATTCCCAGGCGCTTGCATGGTTGGCTGATGTTATCCACATTGGCTCAAGAGTTGTGTAAAAGACCATTTTTGATCTTGGAAATCGGTGGTCCGAAATGTAACAATCCAGCCTCCCCCCTAGTTTGCTTGTTGGTCAACTTGGATGACATCACTACTGAGATGAATAAGATTGTACTAATGAACTGGAAAAATTAAAATAATCTTAATTCTAACCAATATAGAGACTGTCAGATAGATCATATTAGTTTTGAATACAGCCTCTTCCACCACTATAGATCAATCCTTCTGGGCTCCTTTAGTCGGCTCCATCGCCTAGTGGGGATGGGGGGGGGGGTGTTCCGCTTTCATTACTGTGGTTGATGCGGGGGTAGGTACGGGCTTGGGGTGTCTGGGGATTCTCTAGGGACAGATTTCTTGGGGGGCTCAACCTCGGGCTGTGTTCATGACCCGGATGGGGCTCTGGTGGCTCTTGGATGGTGTTTTTCTGGCGGCTGCCTGGAGGGTCTGTTTTGGTGGACGTAGGACACTGGCCTGGTAGCCTAGCTGCCCCAGGGTGGGTCTGGGGCAAGCTTGGAGACTTGGGGTTCTGGGGGTGCTCTGCCTCTCTGCTGGGACTCTGATAACAAAAGGTTATCAAAAATAAAACAGGAAATAGGCATGGGAAACTAAACGGGGGCAAAGCCGAAAACACCGGGTCAACGACCCAAATTCCCTGACACACCGAGGGGATCTGGTTAATTAAAGCTCAAGTTACCAGTTGTTTTACTTGTTAAATAGGATATTTGTATTAATCTTTCCACTATTTATTCACAAATATTTTTGTCTGCAGCACTGACTTCCAGAAGAATAACCCTGTGCACAAACTAACAGAAGAAGAACTCCTGGCCTTCACGTCTGTAAGTCATTGTTTACTTTTTTATGACCAGCATTGTAAGTTTTCCCTGTAATACTAAAGAGAAATGACTTTGGTAGTATGCCTTGCCTTTTTTAACCCAGCCGACACATACACTCCTCTGATTAACAGTGAAACTTAGAATTAACAAAATGAAAAATAATGCAGCAGTGTATAAATCACTATTTGGGCCTCATTCATCTTGCTTATACAGGCAATAAATAAGATATGTACAACCAGACTTGCAGTTAGATTGGTAAACATCCTAAATGTAAGTTTTTCAGCAGAGTGCTGAAAATATCGTCGTACCAGCAAATTGAAGTGGACATACAAACATAAGCCACAATACAAAAATGATGAAATGGCTCACCCAAAGGTGAGCAGTAAGAAAGCTGAGCTCATGTTGAGGGAAACGTAACCATAAATCTTTAGGGACACTCCCAAAAACAACCAGTAATTTTTATGAAGGCAATTCCTGAAAACTTTAATGGAACTTTTTGTAGTGGCAGACAAACTGTAGTGGGACCACTACTACGATTTTATCGTTATGATGATGTTAGTTGGAAGATATAATTACACGCTAATCAATGTATATTCATGAGTACAACATAATTGTTTAATTAAATAACCTAAAAATCCCTTTTTAAATAAAGCTGTATTTGAGATGAATATTGTCACCATAATTCACTCTGGAGAGCATGCACGTCTTCAAAACTTCAAACCTTAGCTTTGCTGTAATTATTTGGTTAGCCACTAGGATGCACTTTAAATTTGTACTTGGCAAAAAGAAGCAACAAATACTGTACTGGTGGGATTATTGAATAGTTCAGTGTGTCCTACTAGTTGTTCTGGCTTGCTTAAGCCTGATAATAACGCTTTTGTTTCCTTTCATGAGGTCTTGGAACACATTAGATTTGATTGTTAAAATGACACATTGTCACATTCTCACCACTGGTCCTAATATAATGATTCAGTCTTTGTCACTATGGCTGTAAATTGACACAGCACTGTTATTTACACTTAGGATATGAGTGGTTGTAACTTTTTGAGCTCATGATATGTAAGACTTTGTTTTGCAAAGAAAGTAAATTAGAAATACTAGAAAGAAGAGTATGTGGCAGTCAAAGTCAGATCAGAACAGCTGCTCTGTATTTCTTTGAAAAATGTTAATTACTTTGTCCTGTACCTACATTTTTAATCCTGGTGCATTACCTGAAATCCTAACAAGATAAGGCAATATGCAAGTCTGCGTGTCCATGTTTATTGGTGCTATCCAATTGGAAACAAATATATTTGTGGGTACATTTGTACTATGCCAGTGGTTATTCTCTGTTCATCACTTTTCTTTGAAGTTGAGCAGTAGTTATTATGAAGCCAGCTGTGTATACAAAATAAGATGGCAGCATATCTGCGTTGGCTGGAAATGCTGCTGCAAGCAGCTGCTGGCTCTGTGGGCAGGCATCTTCCCAGCCTACATGTAGATCCAGGAATCTGCAGGCTGGTTAGATGGTTGTCACATGTCTGGCTGTCTTCGTCGATACCTGAATCCTATCACCTTACTAGAAGAACATCTCTCAGCACTGCTAATGTGTCAGTTATTACAGGAGCTTTTCGCCCATGATTTGAGTGTAACAGGGAATATTACAGGCACTAATAATAAGCTGCACAAAAATCAACCGAGTTGTTTCATCTCTGCAGTGAAACTTTGAATTCATTCTAGAGAGAAGCTTATGAGACTTTGGCAGCTTGTGTAGGGTTCAGGCAGCAGTATCACAGGGATTGATGATGCACCTCAGCAAACTACCAGCTGCTGGAAACCCAACAAAGAGGATTTAAGGATCTGACTTGTGTCTAGGTTCCAGTTAGGACCATTATATCTATATCCCTTTCATCTCTGCAAACATGCTTCCTCACAGATCTCTCTGTCTGATCTCTATTTCTGCACCACTCGTACATCAGAACACTGCATAGTAAATATGTCAGGTTTTTTTTATTATTTTTTTAAGAAAAACAATGATCTTCAAAAACAAAAAGAGACCGTAAATGTAGCAATACGGATTTATTTATTGCCCTGGCTTTAATTCAATAAATCTGTTAATTTTGGAGAACTGTACCAAAGCACGTGTACGGTAGGTGACAAGGCTCTGCCCTACCATCCGAACAGAAATCTTTATGCAGATCGATGCGTTTGCAGGACATGAATTATGCTGGAAGAAGGGTAAATTGGCCTGACTCCCTTTGCAACTGAAGAAGGTGAAAGCCTGGCCCACAATAAGAGTTCATGGTATTCTGCAGTTAATGAATAAATTGAACCTCATCTCAGGGTTGCAGTAAAAACTCACACAGGTCTTATTCCCATGTGACACAGCCTGATGTCTCCTCTCACATCCAGATGTTTGTTCAGCCCCAGTCTACTCTTTGCAGCATTACACACTGTCCTAAATGCCTCTCACATTAACTCAGTTTTGATCACCATACTCAGTACCTACAAAAATAAATACATAAATTTAGTATAAGTATAACCTGCTCCCAAGCAAACCTGTCTCCTCATAACAGAGTCTCAGTTTCTTGTCGACAGCTGTCTGCTGTATTGAATCTGTCCCTATCGGACTTCATCAGTCTCTCAAATTGTTGTATTGTAATTTTGACCCCCTCTTCATTTCATTGTGGGTATTTGTTTATGCACAATAGGAGTGAATGATATGTAGTAATGATATGCAACAAGGACACTGCTTTCAGTTTGTACGCATCTTTAAGGTTCTAAAAAGCATCGAGTTTGGACGGGTTTTACTACTTGTAATTATGAAGTATGCAACATTTTTTCTAAGCTTTTTTTCTGTTACTCCAAAGCATTCAGTCAAACATAACAGAAAATAATCAATATAATAAGTGGATTTAGTCGTCACCATCAAAACTTCCTCTGTCTTCTCGTTGCTGTTAAGAAACACCCATTTGCGTCAGGAGCGACATGACAAACGCTTTGGATGCTTTATCGTTTGATTTTTTTTTTAATTGCTCAACGATTGATGTTGGTAGAGGAATAACTGCATAATTAGGACAATTTACTGTTGCATTAATGACTCCAGCAAGACTTGCTAAGCATCCACAAAGATCATTAGTGTTTGTTTATCTCACCTCGAACCATGTATCTCTTTTATCACGCATTTCCATTGTCATAAATATACAGTGTGTAGAAAGTTACTGTTGTATAACTTGTTCTGATTAAAGATGAGTCGAGACATGAATTCAGATGAAAAGCTTCAGTCGTCTCTCTCTGACATCTACCTACCAGTAAATCTGCTGAACACACCCTCCCCGCTTTCCCTTTAATCAGCTCATCTAAAGCTAAACCACTAAGCTGTGCCAGCTATTATACAGCAGATTATCACCACAGCACACAGATAAAGACTTTGTGGCTGTAATAGGTTTTAATAATTAGGTGTTCTCACTAAAGCTTGCTGCTTGATTTCCCACTACAGTGCACAGCAGACAGGCGAGCCCTGTGCTTATTTCAGCTACAGAAGAAGAGGAAAAAGAAAGTTACTCTTGTGTGCATTTCCACAGTGCTGCGGTACAACCGCAACGCCAAATAATTTGGGAATTAAAATGTTTTTTAAAACGGCAACAATTTGCAGAACATATATATTCTATAATAGAGCATTAGAAATATATTAAATGTTTAAAATGTGTTACGTTTGAGAGGTGTTCAGATGTAAGTAGGTTAACTGACAACAGGTCACTGACGTGTTTGCAGTTTAGAGAGGCTGTATTTATGAATGAGCAGAAGAACCTGTATCTACAGATTGGGAATTCATTTCAGAATGTCATTCAACATAATAAAGAAGACTTTAAATTTTTATGTCATCATATATGATAGATCATCAGATATTCAGAGTGTCTGTATTAAAAAAATAAATAAATGTGAATATCTAAAAATCAGTGGCTGCCCATGATCTTTGGGTCCTCAGGCAGCACTGCATTAGGAAGAAAAACATCATCCTGCTATGCAGACACTGCATGTGTTCACGAACCCTTCCAGAAGGTATCGTCTGTGCCATCCAAAAGCTCTATCATGCAAATAACAAACCAGATGTGAACATGATCCAGAAATGCTGCCCTCTTCTCTGGGCCAAAGCTCGAAGTAACACATGCTCCCATCTGGGGAAGGCCTTGCATATTTAATCAATACAATGCTAAACACAGCATCTATAACAACATCATGGCTTCATAGTAAAAGAGTCTGACTGCTGAACTGGCTTAACTGCACCAAACCATTTGGGCATCATGAAATAAAAAAGCGCCGTGAGACGACCCAGGATTGTTGAGCAGGTAAAATCTTTCGTCAGACTAGAATCTGACAACATTTCAGAGCAGCTGCTGGAAAGCTTTTATAAAAAGAAGGTATTTTTCCAATAATGGTAAACTCTCTCAGTTCAAATGTTTGGTATGGTTTCGGTCTTCTATTGTAAGGGAAAATGTGTTTACGAGATTTTCAGATCATTGCATTCTGTTTCAATTTATTTATTTTTTAAAATTTGTTAATTTATTCATATATTCATAAATACTAATGACGTACTAATTTTGAAGGATAGCGTGGTGTGTTCAGATTTTTCTGGATTACTTTGTACTTCTATTGTGTTACAGACTTTATTAACAGCATATAGCTGCTAACTGTACCTCTGACTGTTAACAGGTGGGCTTTTTTATGTTGAGATTATAATGTCTAAAATCTATGCAAATATAGACGAAAGGTATGCACCGAAATATTTAGTGTTCATGGAGAGCAGCTCTTATTTTATGATGGTGCTGAACATGAGCTTCTAAGTCTTGCTTAGAAATCATCATATTTCATTAAGTTTTAGTCTTCTTAGAATCTCACTCTGTACATCCATCTGATTCAGTAACTAACTTTTAATGCTAAGTAAGTGCCAAAAAAATACAAGTCAAAAATGGCACTCAAAAGAGAATAGCACCATTAATACTCACACAGTGTGGACTGGATTAAAATCACAGACCATGTAATAATAAAGTCCTTCCACTTTCCAACAGAGAAATAAATCTTGTCCAAAAGAAGCTTGGATGGCAGCTTCGAATATAGACTGATTAATTATACAATAAATTTTCAAGTATTGATTGAATTACTCCTTTTTTTTTTTTTTTTTAAGCTTTTTATTCTTCAGTTTTCCTGTCACTGTTTCCTACTTGAAACATTAATCAAGATATGGAACAAGTTTAATCTTGAACTGTTTGTAAAATTCATTCCCTAACCCATCTGGGCCTGGACTCTTACCATTTTTTAATGAACCAATAGATTTAATAATTTCTTCCTTTGTAATCTTGGCATTCAAAATCTTGCGACCCACCTGATCTAACACAGGGAGGTCACACTTATCTAAAAAGTCCTGCATATCTTTAGGCCCTGCAGTGGAATGAGAAGTATAGAGAGATTCATAAAACTGTCTAAAGTTATCATTAATGTCTTTATGTGATGTAACCAGGTTTCCATTGCGTGATCTAATTTTGTGAATCATTCTGTTAGTTGTTAGCTGTTAACTAACAGGGCTAGTTGTTAGCTAGCCCTGTTAGCTAACAACTTATGTTAGCTAGACAGCCACATAAGTTGTTAGCTGTCTAGCTAACAACTTATGTGGCTTGTCCACAAATTCAAAGTACTTCTGTCTTACAAAGGTGAACGCTCTATTAATGTTGCTGGTTAGTATTTGATTTAGTTCATATTTTAGTGCACAAATAGTGTTGTACTTATCTAAAGAGGGAGCCCTTGCATTATTGGCGTCCAAATCGTGGATCATTTTCTTCTAATTTTAACTGTTCTAGTTTATTATTTTTATTCTGTGAGGCCTGATATGATATTATGCACCCCCTGATATAGGCTTTAAACGTTTCCTATAATATATCAGGTGAGATTTCGGCATTATCGTTTATATCGAAAAATAAAGAGGTCTGAGAGTTTATATACTGTTGAAATTTTAAATCGCTCAGTAGTTGTGGGTCAAATCTCCAATTCCTATATGCTTTTGTGAAGTTGCTAAGTGCAAAGGAGCAGGTGACAGGGCAATGATCAGAGATAATAATATTGTGATAGGTTATGTTACGAACAAGGGAGAGCATTTCTCCATCTACCAGAAAATAGTCAATCCTTGAATAAACGTTATGTGCAGAAGAGTGGAAAGAATACTCTACCTGATGGATTTAAAGTTCTCCACACATCACAAATATTCATATTGTTCATATATGTTTTAATAAAGTTGCTACCTTTACACAATGTGTTTTTTTTTTTTTTTTTTTTTCTTTTTGGAGAGGGATTTATCTAAGTATGGGTCTAACACTAAATCAAAATCACCTCCAATTATTAAATTATTATTAGGTATATCCGGAATTAAGCTGAAAACCTTTCTATAAAACTCTGGGTCATCATGGTTAGGTCCATAAATGTTCAGTAGAATAATTGGAATGGTGTGCAGCTCCCCGGTCACTAATACATATCTACCATTCTTATCAGCTATAGTGGAAGTGTGCCTGAACGGAGTATCTTTCTTAATTAATATAGCTACCCCTCTGGTTTTAGCAGAAAATGTTGAGTAATACACCTGATTAATCCATCTACACCCAAGTTTATTATGAGCAGCATTTTTCAGATGAGTTTCTTGTAAAAAGATAATATCCGCTTTAAGAGATTTCAAGTGTGATAACACTTTGCCTCTCTTAACAGGCTCATTTACACCTTTAACATTCCATGTACAAAAGGTCAGATCCACACTCTTTTCATTTCCATTTCCATTGTCTTGCATTTGAATAAATTAAGGCGGCTTAATTCTGGTGCTCTCCATACTTCTGCAGTCAAGATATGGGCCCCAACCCTCACCCCCCACCGCCCTCCCCATGTATAACCATAACAAAACAAACTCGTAAGCAGTGCATCCCCGCCCATACAGTCCCAACTGAAAATAAAAATAAAAACAAAAGATCTGAAGGGATGCGGTAACAAAAACTAAGCTTACCAAAATACTACTTGATTAATAAGATTGCAATTAGACCTAAAGTTCAGGTTCCACCAGAATAATATAGTATATGCTGTAAAGGTCAAAAAGGTGAACCTATTATTGTTTATGTAGCACACTGTGCATTCACAGTGCATTCAATTATGACTGTACTTTTGTTTCTGCAGCATGGCTCAGTGCAAGGCAGCTTTTGGAGAATATTCTAAACTGGAATGATACTGGGACAATACTTGCACAGACTGAAAAACCTAAAAGCAAAGAGATCTTTTTTGGGTTTAGCTGCCAAACTATATACTGATGTCTAATCTTCACTTTGATCATCGTCTAGTTTAATACTTACACCCAGAATCAGAAGCGAGATCCATCTGTGACAACCTTTAAAGTTGTGCACATTTATATACACAACATGTAACAGTAATAACTTGAATACTAGAGGAACAAATATTGTATAATCCACTTTATTTTGAAACAGACCAACACAGATCAGTTTATAGTTTACAATTCAATCCCTGTCTTATCTATTTTAGTAGTGCATATGGATGCATTCTGAGCTTATTATTAAAGCTGCAGAATTTGATAAGGAAAAAAAAGACAATTCTGACCTAATAATGTTAGGTTATTAATGTTATTATTTGTCTCTGTACTGTTTTATACTGTTTATACTAAAATCATGAGTACTATACTTCATTTGTCATCTGTAAGCTATGATTTTTGGGGCAAAGCATCCTTTAACTTATGCTTGTGTTTAAAAGAAAACTTGGTTATGCATCAATTTACTTCTTGTTCAGAAGGATGTCGGTAATTTGAAGTGCTGAATGAGTGTGTCATGTTCCATATTCACCAATAAATAAAACACACACACACAGATTTGTTAATACAACAATCTTTGTATTGTCAGGTATATAAAGCTCTTGTATAGTTCTATGTTTGTGGGAAGGTAATGCCAGGTTTGCTTTTTCATTTGCTTCTTTTTTGTGTAATGTAATTGGTTTTATGGACTATGAATCTGGATTGATCTGCTTGCGTTTGCTTTTAAGGGTTTAATAGTTAGTAGAAAATAAAGAAAAATACTTTTTACGTACAAGTCACGTTTCATTCGGCCATACATACTTAAATGCATCCCTTCAATTCTATCCTTCGGACCTTTGGATTGAGCCACCTTCTGATTAGAGGATGAGGCACTATTTCCTGAGCTCCTTGGCTTTTGTCACCAGAATGATACTGTTGTTGCACACAATCATGTGTTCCTTGATGATGTGAATAAAGTGTTATCTTTGACCCTCTATTTTTCTTTTATTGTTCCGCAGTGTGTTTTGTCCGAACCCAAGTTTTGGCCAGTGCAAGTGTCAGCACTTTGCCTCAGGACGAAACTGGAAAAAGGAAAATCCCGATGTGTAGAAAGAGCCATGATGCAAACCCAGGTAAATATCTACTCGGGGAGGAAGGTCAAAATAAACAGAAAGCAGAGTGTGTGCAAGCGTCTGCCTGCCTTAATCAATCCAGCTTATTGTAGAAATGGCCATACAAGTCGCCCTGTTGAAATAAGATTCAGAGTCTCTTCCAGCACCACCACCTATCACACCATATGTCAAAAATAATGCCAGTCACTGCTATACAGACCCTTTCCAAAAAATTAAAATATCACAGAAAAGTTTATTTATTTCCAAAATTCCATTTAAAACGTTAAACTTTCATACATTTTGATTCAGGGCCCACAACTTAAACGATTTCAAGTACTTAGTTGTTTATTTGTACATCATTTGGGCTTCCTGCTCATAAAACCCACAAAAACAGGATTTCAAAAAATTAGAATACTGTGAAGACATCACCATTTACTTCTCAGTTTTTGCAGAAAGAAAAGATAGAAATTAGGATCACATCAAATCAATCAAAATGTTTGACTTATAATTTTGAAAGTACATCTTCAATACTTGGTTGGGAATCCCTTTGCGTTAATCATTACCTCGATGCGCCGTGGCATTGAGGCAATCAGCCTGTGGCATTGCCCGGTAGTTATGGAAGCCCAGATTTCCTTGATGCTTGCTGTCAGCTCTTCTTTGTTTTTGGGTCTGGTGGACCTCATTTCCCTCTTGATACCCCATATATTCTCAATGGGGTTTAGGTCTGGTGAGAGCACTGTGATGGCATGGCCAGCAAACCAAGTTTTGGTGTTTCTGGCGGTATGGACAGGGGCCAGGTACTGCTGGAAGATGAAATCTGCATCTCCATACAGATCCTGAGCAGAAGGAATCATGAAGCCCTGTAAAACATTCTGGTAGACTGTTGCGGTGACCTTGGATTTAAGAAAGCAGAGTTTACCAACACCTGCACTGGACATTGCACCCCAAATCATAACTGACTGCGGATATTTCACTCTGGACCTCAAGCAGCTTGGGTTCTGTTCCTCACCTGTCTTCCTCCAAACACTTGGACCTTGATTCCCGAATGAAAGGCACTCTTTATTTTCATCGGAAAAGAGGACCTTTGACCACTGGCTAACAGTCCAGTCTATCTTCTCCTTGTCCCAGTTGAGTCGCTTCCGACGTTGGCTCAGACTCAGAAGTGGTTTTGAAGCTTTGACTCCTGCCTCGTTTCACTCTTTCTGGATCTCTGCCAGATTCTTGAATCTTCTGTCTGCCTGTTTTCGTGGGTTTCATGAGCTCTAAGCTCAAATTATGTACAAATAAACAACTAAGTACTTGAAATTGTTTAAGTTGTGGGCCCTGAATCTATCATCTATGAAAGTTTAATGTTTTGAATGGAATTATGGAAATAAATAAACTTTTCCATGATATTCACATTTTTTGGAAAGGGTCTGTAAGTACAAACATTCCACCTCCAGTCCCAAGGAGGCAGACGGGGACATGAATCGTCTTGGAATTGGTAAAAACATTGTTCTTGTGACTTGTTTATTTTGGATAGTTTGTATTGTAACTGCATCTATCAGAAAAATGAATGTCATTCCAAAAACGTATGTAAGTTAGTAGTGTGCTACCTGCTGTCAGGAGATAACACCTGGTAACAGTCATCTGAGTCATGATTTTTGATTGACTCACAATCAGCTGCACATCTGGAATGATGAGTGCTGCTCATCATGGGCTATGCAATGAGCTGTCAATAACAGAAATAATTTCCAATCAGCAAAGAGCAGAAATCTGCACCTGTAGTGGGCACAGGGCACTGGAGCAAAACTGGAGAATAGAAAACTGCAAACATGGATTAATGAACCCGTATTTCTGATATCCAAAATTGAGGCTCCATGAATTCATGGAGAAAGTCCAGGCTGCTGCTGTGATATGTTGAATGTTTTCTTGCCATTCTTCATACACCTAAATAATAACAAATCACTGGTTGAATCTCAATTCGTCAGTTTTTTGTGTGCTGTATTCACTTGGTTGTGGGCAGAGTGCAGCATCTTCTAAAGGCTTGTTTCATAAATGTGACAGTGGATATAAGTGGCCTCTTTGGTCACCTGATCACCTTTGGGGAGTGGTATGTTAGTGAAAACCATAGCAGGAAAATCAAAGGCCAGGTTTTCCACAGTACTCTGCGGATGCACATGCTTTCCTTATCTGCCCTGCCCAGATTTGGATAATTAAATCACAGCCCATTAAAAAAAGTTAATAATCATAAAGGTTTATCAAAGTTCAATTATCTAATTGAACTTTGAGTATTAATCTGAACTGCTTGAAATGAAGGAAGCTAGTTTTCTTGTTTTGTTTTTGAAGACAATTCGCGTATCATGGCAGAAGCTTCTAGAAGTTCTGCAGCCTTGATTTCATGAGTGGTTTTTGCTCTAGTGCAAGTCCATCCAAGGATACTGTTTGTTGCTGTGTTTTCATTTTGTGTGTAATCGTATCTGCCCATCTGTGAATGGTTTCGCCATCATGTTACAGAATAAGAAAATTAGTGTGACCACAAACAAAGTTAAGAGCCGCAGAGCTCTGCAGACTCACAGTCCCAGTGAGTTATTGAGTAACCTTGTTCTTTTTCTCTCCAAACAACCCTGAGCAAAAACCAAACCATTAATGCTGCACAGCTCCAAATGTTACTGTGGATGTTGATCAATAACATCCCTGAAAGAGTGAGCACAAGGTGCATTATGGGTTTATTAAAAAAAAAAAAAGCCGCAAACGGAGGACTCGAGGACATAGTTTGCAGACAAGTCTTCCTTACAGAAGTAAAACGAGGCTGTTTTAGCTGCCACAGCCTGGGCTGGTAGAGAGTAAAGTTGTAAGCAGTGAATGTCATTTTTTAAGATGTATTTTGTGATTTTGTGTAGTTGGATTGGTTTCCTATAAAGGTCTCAAGCTTATTGAGCAAATAAAATGCACTTGGTTTCTATTTCATTCTATATGATGACATGCATCTAAATCAATTTGGCATGTAGTGTTGTTCTACGTTGTTTTGCTTGATTTTGGATAAATAATTCCAGTTCTCAAGATAAGGATCATCCATCAGTCTGCCCATCAGTCCGCTCTGAGATAATTTCTCTTTGAAAGCAGGCTAACAGGGTCTCTCAGATAAAATGGTTTTTGGCTTTTTTATGGAGGATCCTGGATGAGAGAGAAATGATCTCTCCAGAAGGTTATGGGACTACCCTTAGAGGCTCCTGACTGTTCGGTCTGCCTCCTACAAAGTGAAGAATCCACAAAGCATCCTGATCAGATGCCTTGACCTCCTCAGCTGTTTCTATCAGTGCAAAGCGGCAGTAGCTGTACTCCCTCCAAATGTGCGAGCTCCTCATCCTGCCTCTAAAGGCTGAGCCCAGGGAGCTTATTTTGACAGCTTTTATCCACAGCCTCATCCTTTTGGCCACTACGCAGAGCTTAAGAACATAACTGAGAGTTGGAACGTAGATCAAGCGGTAAATTGAGGGCTTCGTATTCTAGCTCATGTTTATCTGTACCACAATGTCCTCATCACAGCAGATGCTGTGCTTCAACTCCCTCGGATGGGGCAGCAACTCTCCCACAACCCAAAACGAGCAATCAATTATTTAATTTAATAAAGTTGGCTTTCCACTGCCATTTTCTAATTTATTAGCAACAACTCTGTGTTTACAAAAACATTCCTCTTTACTTTTGTGTTTTTTATATGGTAAATGGTAAATGGCCTGTATTTATATAGCGCTTTACTAGTCCCTAAGGACCCCAAAGCGCTTTACATATCCAGTCATCCACCCATTCACACACACATTCGCACACTGGTGATGGCAAGCTACATTGTAACCACAGCCACCCTGGGGCGCACTGACAGAGGCGAGGCTGCCGGACACTGGCGCCACCGGGCCCTCTGACCACCACCAGTAGGCAACAGGTGAAGTGTCTTGCCCAAGGACACAACGACCGAGACTGTCCGAGCCGGGGCTCGAACCGGCAACCTTCCGATTACAAGGCGAACTCCTAACTCTTGAGCCACGATCGCCCCATATGTGTACCATTGGAGATAAACCACGTTTTTTGTATGGGGGGGACATTTAAAACGTGTCTCAATGATTTTAATTTGCTCATCTGATCAGTTTTGACCCTTTGGAAAAGATGCCAAGATTCTGCAAGGATGGTGGCAGAAGGAAACCACAAAACGTGTCTGTTTGTTCCTCCTTGCATTTTATTTAATTCAAAATCATAAAAGGAGAACGAACAGCTGTAGGCTACAAGAGTTGTGTTCACTATTTGCTCTTTATCTCCATGAATGTTCCCTCTCATTGCCCATTTCATGCCTAATGACCCTGTAACCCTGTCAATGGCACAGAATATATACATATATTTGCACTGCTAGCAGTAAAGATACTGGTTAAATCTTCAACTGATGGAAGTAATACTCAGTCATTTTGGGGGATGAACTCTGTTGTTACAGACTCTGCAGCACATTTTGTGGTTTCCTTCTTTATTTGAGTTTCTTTCTTTTCCAGGCAATAGTAGACCACTTTGAAGACAAGAGTTGTCCTGTGACGGAGCGCCTCAAAGTCTTTTACTGCTGCCAAGCACCACCCAGATGGGCTGTCCAGGTATTAGGTCCCTTTCTGTTTTTTTCCAAAACGTTCCGTCTGGTAAACTAAAAGGAAATTAACTAGCACTTTATTCACTTTGACTGTGAGAGTCTGTGTTTTTTAAAATTTATCATTAAAAAGATCTTTTGGACAGAGACTAATAATGTCACTGATGATACGAAACGATAATGTCTCGGTTAAGCATAGATTGAATAATTCGCATTAATGTCACATAAGTGCACCTGAGATGGAATACAATAACATTTTTGCTGTTATTTGGTCATAAACCTTGCCTTGATTGTTCTACCATAAGAAAAAGCGTCTGCTGTCCTTAAAACAAGAATTCACTAAACCGCTGACACGCCCCTTAGGCTTGCTGTTAAGGGTTTGAGAGCTACTTTCTAAATACTGTGAATGTTGTCACAGGGCTGACTTCATCCTCTTTCATTCCAGAGCTCATAGCTTGTATACTTAATGTTGTTGTTATCATACCTTGTCTTGTCCTATTCTAAATTCCTTTTTTGTTTCAAAATAAACTAAAGAAAAAGTAGAGATAACCAAAGTTATAATTAAGTTAACTCTTTAAGCATAGATAAGTGAATGGCAAATTAGATTAAAATTAATATTACATTTGGATTGAAATCAAGCGGTGTCATGCCCGTAACAGGGACAGAACAATACGACAAAAGGCCTCCAGGGCGGGGTGTAGGGGAAAAGAGCAGCTGTTCTAGTGCTTGCCCACGTGCTGCATTCTTCAAGTAGCAGCCTTGTCAAAGGTTATAATCAATAATGCTTAACTGCTGTTTGTTCTTGGCTAACAGAACGAAGAGCAATGCAACAATCAGCTCTGTTGGCTTTATCGTTGCCATTCTTTTGGCATGCTTGGAACATTTTTGGTCACCAGTAACAAATAGCTTACATCACCTTATGATTCTGGTGGGTGTACCACTAGAACACTGGTACTGGTCACTGCTGGCACAATGTTCAAAGAAAACACTAAACACAAGACAGTTCAGCTGTTATTTATAATGAAGATTCTTTGCCTTTAATAAGAATTCAAGTGCCTTAATTCTCATGGCATAGTTACATTTAACCACAAAGTCTCTTACATGACATCATCTGTTTACATAATTCAACCAAGGCAGATATCTGGTCAATAAGCCAATTTCCTCTTGGCCAGCACGTTAAGGCATTAAAATGTAATGTAGACAAATATTTATCATTGTCTGAGACAAATCTTTCCACCTCTCTGGCAGGTCGTCCTTAGCTTATATAGTTCTCATGAGATCTCATACGTTTTTTTGGCTATTGAGAAATGTTTGTGATAATACTTGATTCTGCGGTCAGAGCTTCTATTCATCTGCATTTCTAATGGAGGGGCACCTCTCAGCAGCACTCTCCTAATTTAAATTCTGACTCTCTCAAGAACAAACTTTATCACCCTGAAGTTCTTCTCTGCTTACTCAGCGCATGTGACATAATTGTTATTATACTGGATTAAATTTTAAAAGAAAATCCACTCCTTGCTGCCACATTGTCTGTTAAGATTTCCAGTTTGCTAACGTACACATCCGCTCTACAGTCTTAAAGAGAACATCAGCTACTTGTAATGATATGATGATTTTATTTCATAGAGAACATGACAAAAACAGAAAAGCACCAAGTGACAACAGCTTGATTGTTGTAAAAACGTTCATCTAACTTACATACTTAAAAACCGTGTATGTAAATAACTTTTTTGGCTGCATACATACTGTGATGCTCAGTTCAGATAAAAAAAAAACATTAGAACTCCGAGATGTCAGGTTAAGGAGTAAGCATGATATTACCTATATTACGTTAGTTCTTCCATAATAGAACTAGAAAGGAGTGTTGCATACCACTGTTTAAGGTTTCTTGTTTGCTAGAGTAACAAAAGTTGCCCCCATATCTGTATCAAAAACTCTAATGTCACCTTTAATCCCATTGTAAAGTTATAGCGAGTTACTGGATGTAGAAGCACTTTATGTGTATGGGAATTTTATACTAGATTGATAGTTGACCTCTGGAGTTCACACCTTAACCACACCTGTACACCTTAAGCACTTTATCTGCCTTGCATCCATGGCCAATTTAGAATCAATAGTTTACTTAACGTGCATGTCATTAGGCTGTGGGAGGATGGAGTTCAGAGGAGGCCAGAGGACTCGGAGGAAGCCCACTCAGTCACAGGGAAAACTCCACATCAGAGTGGCCCAGCTGGGCAAATTGGCCACATTTTGATAAATAAATTGCACCTGAAAAGGAGAAACTAGCTGTGACATATTTTGATAAAATCTTTGCCTCTTTGTGTCTATGTTGCACCATTAAGCAAGTGATCAGCCAGATCCAGCTGACATTATTGCCAGCAGTGTTGTCCCAGGTAGGGTAAGGAAAGAGAAGAGGTTGAATAGGCAGTAATAGAAAGATTGAAGTAGGAGGAGTGTTGGAGAAAGGGAGAAATCAGTTTGGGAGGAAACATCACACAGGCAGCCGGTAATAACTGATAACAGCAATGAAGTTGGAATTGAAGAGTCTGTATTACCGTCTGGGGAGCTGAAAGTCTGTTGAGGAGGAGGATTGCAGCAGGTACTGCAATGCATTTTTCTGCCGGGGGTGGCTTTCTGCTTTTTCCGTCTCACACTTCGTTTTCATGACAAGCCATTTCATTTTTATGCCTTTAGGGTGAGGCCATTTTTATAGTTTACTTACAGCTGGTTTTGCACATTTCTGGTCAATAACCACACATCAGGTAGTGTATATTTTACATTGCTACTAACCAGTTTCTAAAGCATGCCATCAGTTGCTTCCCTATGTTTCACTGATTTCCATTAATTTCATGGTACTTTAAAAACTTGTGATTTCTTACAGTGGTGAGGTTGGATCTTCACTCATGTCTTTTACACTGTTTTCAAGCCTGCCTGATGGATGTACAGTAGTTGGCGCATCATACTATTGTAATGTCTTACAGATGAGTGTGGATGGTTACAAAAAAATTGCAGACACCCAAATGTCTGAACCCGGCGTAAAAATGTCTTAAAACTTGCATTTTTCTTTAAAAAAAAATATATAAAAAATCAGCATGTGGCTGGTCTGTGACCATAGCAAATATTTTCCTGTTCAGTTTATCAGTATAACTGTCGTTTTGTAAATTACGATAACTATTCATCATAAATGAGAATAAAACAATAGAGTCTTCCTGTCTTCTTTCCCATAAGTCTACAACTGCTAGAAGCACTTTGATATTATATTTCTCCATGCTAACGCTAACACAGGTCACACAGAACTAACTAACACAGTGAAATTGAATGTAGATAGATTATTTATTTATATACACACACATACATGCATATATATGTGTGTGTGTGTGTGTGTATATGTATGTATGTATGTGTGTATATGTATATATATATATATATATATATATATATATATATATATACACATACATACATACAACAAATGGATGGACATAAATTATAAATTATTGGTATAGAATATTTTGTTCCATATCAGTCAGTCAGAGCAAGTTTTATCTGATTTCGTCATCAGATGCATTTATATGCCTTCATGGTTATAGAAGTTGTTAAAGATCTGCAAACAGTATTTTGCATGAATGTTAGCTTTCTAGCATGCTAATATAAAATGTGCCTCTTCTGTCACTCTATTAGCGTTGTCATAGTGAGCACCTTAGCATGCCAGCAGCCTCAACATGGTTCAGACGTCTTCGCTTTATTCTCTCCCTGTGTACAGAAACAGCTGGCCAGCCTTCTGATGGATCTCGGCTGCATCAGTTCAGCTGTACTCATTTATGAAAGGCTGGAGCTCTGGGAAGATGCAATTATCTGCTACGAGAGACTCGGCCAACACGGAAAGGTACACGCTGATCTTAACATTCCTGAACTTAACTGAATATTAAACCACTAATCTATGTAAATGAAGTCGTTTTAATGTTCATACAATTTTTCTTATTCCCTAAATCCTTCACTTAATCTAGACAACATTTCTAAGTTGTATTATTAGAAGAGGTTTTTCCAGCAGCTTGCTGTTTGAATAATCAAAATCATCTAAAAGCAATAGTGCTTAGTTTAACATTTTTTAACTATATTTTGAGTTGATATGAATTTGTTTTAATACTTCATGGTTTCTTTATTCACATAAATAGTGTAACACTTACTGTATGTAGGCAAGAGTAATGTAAAATCAAATTAAATGTTTCATTTTCTCTTAAACAGACCCTAGTTACTTTGGTAGAAATCATAAATGACACATATTTTTTAATCACAACCCCCACAGTCACTATCTGTTCTTTTCCTTCTATCTGGGGTTTTGTTGGATTAAATCATCTTTATTGAATTCTAGATTCTCTTATCTCGTGTAATAGAGAAACCTTTTCACATCTAGGAAAAACATTAAAGGTTTCCATGATATTTGAAGAATTTCCTGGCTATGGGATAGCTACAATATTTCTTATCTTATCAGGAAAAAAAGAGTCAGAAAAAGATTTTAATCCTATAATAAGACTGGAAAACTTTTGTCTATTCCAAGCTGTGGTTAACTCTCTGCAGATCTCTGTTCACAGCAGCACAGATGGTGTGATTTACATGTCAATTGTAGATTTCAGACTAAATGATTTGATGCTCATTTGGCAGATCGGTATTTTAAACTGGTTGTCAAGGCCAAATTAGAGGTTGTCAGTAATTAGTGATGAAGCGATCGGGGGGAAAAAGTCAAAAATCAGGATAACTGCACTTCCACTCATCTTTCCCTTGGTCATTATTCAAAATTGCAATGACTTTTTATTCATAGTTTCAACGCAGAAGACATATCCTTAATTACTTTACTTCAGCATATAAGAGTAACAGAAATATTGATATCTTACAGTGAAAAGGGTATTAATGGATTCTGATTAATCTGAAGAACTGGATTTTGTGTATCTTCTTGGTCTTAATTTTGTTTTACTGATAACTTTGTCATAATCCTTCGGGAATGTAAACAGGAAGTATAATGTTGACTTTCACTACAACATGAGCCTCATTTGTTAGCTTGTTTACCTTTTGTTAGAACTCCCTTGGATTAGCCATCAGGATTACAGACTTCCAAGACTGGAGCATGTGATTTTTAATCCCTTGCCAAAAAATGTTCTTCTCATAGCATGATGCTAGGATTACGGTTCACTTCACTTCAATACCATTTTATTTAAATAGCACCAAATCACAACAGCAGTTGCCTCAAGTTGCTTTACATTGTAAGGTAAAAAAATTGTAAAGTATTTAATTTATCTGAACTTGTACTGCAGCTGCAAATGCTGACCGTGACTAACTTTGTATTGTTTTTAAACTAAAGGGGTAATGTCCCCTGTAGGCTCTGGATCTGTCAGAGATCTCCACTTACACATAGCCACAAACCACAAAGGGAGTCGCAGAGGAAAAGCTCTGATGCCTGAACATCACCATGTGGCTCCTAACCAAGTCCTATTACTTCATGTTCTTTTAAGGAGGGCGCATTCTCCACCCTCCAGCTGAACAAAGAGATTGTTATATTCATAAAAGCATTATCAGTCTGGGAGTATAACCAATTCATAGGCCAGCACTCACCAAGGACATTCTTACCTGCCTGTCAAGAGTACAACACAATTCTTGCTGTGATTGTGCTGCGAGAAGTGATCTCGGCGTTTAGATTTAGGTTTGAGTTTAATTCCAAAGACATCCAGTGAGGACCGTGTTTAGAAATAATTCAGTCATTCACTCAGTCATAACATTACTAAGTTTTGATCACTATTGCATCAGATAGTTTTAACTCCGATGATTTTAGTCAGCCATGCAGAAGTGTGGACAGAGACCCAGTACAACTACAGAGACGGTTAAAAGCAGATGTCAGCACGTATGCTGTCTGCAGCTGTGTGTACACTACTAATATTCCTCTTATCTCTTATATGCATGCACAGAGAAGCATTAGTGCAAAACTAGCAACATATTTATGTATGCATTATATATGCATACATGTATAATGTATATATGACACCAATAAGCAAAGCCAAAACAAACATGGCACTGATTTAGTGCTGGTAAACACATTTGCAGCAGAAACACCAGATGACAAATGTTTTCTTTTCAGTTTAATATGATGGATGGACTACTTAACAGACCTAGCAGACACAGGCCCCATGACTGCTCGGGTAACGTTTCTTGTTGGAAAGTCAATGACATTACTGCAAAAAGATGCAAAATGACGGAAAAATTCAAAACAATCACAAACAGATGCAAAATGAGCACACAGGGATACAAAATGGCAACAAATACAAAAAAGTAATTACAGGGAGACACAAAACAATAAACAAAGAGCTAAAAACAAACAGTTAACACAGATGCAAAATGACAACAACAGGAACAATCACCACAGTGAAATGCAAAAAGATCAGAGAGAAACGGAATGAAACACAAAAAGATGCAAAATCACAGCAAAAAGTGGAAGAACTGGGGGAAATTGAGAGGCCAAATGCTGTTTTCTCCATACTGATTTAGACTGTTCATAAGGCAAAAACCTAGAAAGATGAAATTAAATTCCTACTGGGTCTAGGTAACGGATCAAACACTAGATTGCGCCAATTATGTGTTTAACATACCCAGTACTCAAATCCAACTCTGTTATGAAATGCAGATGTGCATAAATGATGTGTGTGGATGTTGAGCACTGACCTGAACATTTAACCTGTCTGTTTGTGAAGAGCTCTCAGCAGGACTCTAACAGCCTGTCAGCTCTTTGTTTGTCAGTTACAGTGTCTATTGTGTCTGATTTGATTAGTCAGGTTGCTTTTTGCTAATAAAAAGTGCAGTGCCCTTCTCTAGTCTTAAACCATGTGCTGTGGTAATTCCAGCCAATAGTCTGTGTTATGTACTCACTGAGATCCAAAATAACAAGGCCGATCCACTTGTCTGGAGTGGTTGGGATTCTGTCCAGCACTGCTTCTCCGTTATCCCCTACACTCCCTTTTTGCTCTGTCATAATGACATTGTTTCATGACGTAATGTAATGTCGGACATAAATAATGAAAGAGACTGCTGTGTTCAGCATGGCTCACAGCTCGTCTCTGTTTAACTAAATGTTTGCATTGCATTTGCCCAGCTGCAGTAGAAGTTGCAGGCTGAACACTTGGATGTTTAGTGGTTACGTTACATCTTCATTGCTGTTAAAATGTCACTTTGTTTTGTTCTTTGTTTTTTTTTTCTTACTAGCAAGCATGTGGAAACCATCCCATTAGTTTCTAAACTCCACATTTTTCCTAAATATTAACAGATAAAACAGTATTTCAGCCACTGGCATGTTGTTTTTTCTGAGCCTAAAATGACCATATTTGGAAAAGAGGGTGAAGTGCTATGCTCTTAACTAATGACTGTATTCTGCAGTCTGCAGGGAGATACCTGCTAATTATGCCAACTAATAAACAAGTAGAAATCCAGTCATCAGAAATGAAGCACAGATGTCAAGAATTGACAATTTATTTATGAGATATTTCCATTAAATTACTTTAAAAACACCAACAGCAAAAACGGGTTCAAAAGATCTATATTAAAAACTGAGACTTCAGTCTGGATGTCTTGGTACTGATGTTTCAGAAGTTGGACTTCTCTCCTCCATAGATCCCAGTAGGTCCCAGTCTTTTTAACAACATTTGTTTTCATAGAAAAGCAGTTAGCACAGGAATAGCAATTACCCTTGGTATACTGCATTTCACAGTGTCTTCTTGCTCAGCCACCATCCTTCAAGTCCACGTGATTGATCTGCACTTCTGGGGGTACTTTTCAGAATAAATTTGTTCAACCTTAAAACTAAAATGACCTGAAGTTATCCTCATAATGTTTTATGCACTGTTGAATTTTCTCAGAAAACAGTATGACTACAGTCATTATCAGCCTCACGCATTAATATGTAATATGCAAATACTAAATTAATCTGAGACGCACCCGCTCGAGTCTGGGAGCGACATTTAACTTCAGACAGATCAGATGAATTTGTTTTCCATGTTTGAGTTATAGTTTAGATTAAAATTCAAAGTAATGGTCTTAATAGGTGTGTGTGTCTGTGTTACCGTATTATCTTTAATTAGGGAATGTTGCATGGGGTACAACCTGCTCAGCGTTGTGTAGTTTAGATAAGTATGATGGGGTTTCTCGTTCCTAATCGAGCTGGGCTGTTGGCCCAGCATCAGCCCCATGACAGCAAAGGAATGCAGTGAACCTAAGGCTCTGTCAAACCTCAGAGGCCCTCGGCTCGCTAGCAGTGGTTAGATTGGCACTCTTCACAACCTAAATCAAGACAGAGGGATTTGGAAAGAGAAAACAATCTCATTATTCCACCCTCACAAGTGCGTGAGCTGCAATCCAAAACATGTAGTGGCAAGACAAAGTGCACCGAGTGCAAATGTCCACAGGTAATTTGACAGCTACTATACTTGTAACATAATCCCTATGTTAATTTTGTTTTTCTGTCAGACTTCATTCCTAGATCTCAGCCTGTGTTTTGATACTTTTGTTTTGGTTTGGGGTTTTTTTTTGCTTCTCGTAGTGTTAAACTATGTCCTGCCTATGAGTAGATGGGTAGGATAAGGTATTCATATCTCCTGAGGAGAGGTGAAGAGGAGATCTTTTAATAGAGCTCTTACAAGTCATTAAAAAGTCTTAGAAAATGTGAAATGACAATTTTTCAAAAGGTCCTCAGAATATCTGAAATTTGCCATCAATTGATGGTAGGTGTTAAATTTGCAGCGTAAAGAAATATAATCAATCTGATTATCATTAAGTTTTACTAAGTGTTGCAGTTTTATGTCACTTGGTTATTATTCTTCCCCTGCACTTAACTAGGCAGGTAGATAACAATCGTCACACGAATAAAAACCACACCGTTGTTCTTTTGTGGTCGTTTATGTCCAGTTGGATACATAGCATGGATTTTGATGAAAGAATAAATTGTAAAACTGTAAATAAGACACAAAATATCATGTGTGATCTGATATGCGTAAACATTCTTTTACAATTAGAAAATGCTGTGACCTTTAAGCATCATAGGCTATACTTCCTTACCATATAAATTGAAGCACAACGAAATAAGCTAATGGCTAATTAGCGTCTAGGCTAATGTCTGATACAGCACATCTTTAGGTGAACTCACTTGTACAAACTATTACAAGCAACTCACGGCAGCTAGTGCCAAACACACAATAGTAAAATACAACATTACTGCCAACTAACAGACTGTGTTGGCTTAAAAGGTAGCAAAGGCAGGCAGGAAGTAGCAAGAGGTGCTATTCCGGTAGGATGTCAACTAAAATGGACAGTGTAAAAATGCCCCTAAAACAAATAAAGACACTATGAACCTATTTAACACCACATGATATCTAGGGCGACTCTTGGGGATCATTCACATGTATTTGAGACATGCTTATGTACTACATGTAAAACACTCACAAGCCTAGTCTGAGCTGGTGAGATGTGTGTCAGCTGCCTCTGACCTATCCTCATATAAAATGCCAAATATTTGTTTTGCTTTTTGGTGCTCCAAGAAATCACGACAAGGGTTTTATAAGGTAGAACATATTTTGCTGTTACATGCATGATTAATATGATATATCACAAAAGTTCATCTTTGTTTTAGGCTGGCCATCCTGACATTAAATTAAGCTATTAATGGTTGACCTGATTAGTTAACTTATGTAAGCAAGTACCTATATTGAAAAGAAAAATGCACTGTTTCTAAGATTGTATTAAATTGTAGATGAAGTTGGAGGCATTCAAAAAGGTCGACGCTGAGGTATATTCCGTATGTCCTAACATCTAACACAGGTAGATATTAGTGTTCATGTTGCTATGTTTGGAAATGAAATCAGTTAAATTCCACCTAAAATCCAACAAACATGGGAGCTGAATGCAGTTTCACATGTCTCATCTGAACTCACCTTTGTTCTTCTCTGTTTGTGCTCAGGCCGAGGAGATTGTGTGCAGGGAGCTGGAGAAGAAGGAGACACCTAGTCTGTACTGTCTACTAGGAGACATCTTGAGGGAGCATCAGTATTACGACCGTGCATGGGAGCTGTCAGGTCAGCGCAGCGCCAGAGCTATGCGCTCCAAAGCCCTGCTACACCTCCGCCACAAGGAGTTCCAGCAGTGCGTCAACTGCTTTGAGCAGTCGCTCAAAATCAACAGCATGCAGGTACAAGCAAATCATCATTCTCTCACATTTGTCTATAAAGTTTAATAATAATTTACTCTTTTAAACTTTTTTCATGTTCAGCAGTGCACAAGAATGAATTATTTTCTCAACTGTACTAAAAGTTGAGTGTGCCAGTGATCACTATTACATGTGTAAGAATGGGTCAGACCTACAGGTGGTTAAAATGCTGGGCCCGTTCTGTAGTCTCTACACTGGTCCCTGTTCACCTTTCAGTGTTTTCCACAGATTTAGTTTGGCTGAGGTGTAAATTCAGTGAGTCTAGAATCCTGCAGATGAATTTCAACTCCACCATCCTGGACTGTGGTTGGTGACTGTATTCCTGTTAAGGAGGCTGTTAGAGTGCAATGCAACTGGTGACATAACAGAAGTTTTGTACTAGTTGCAGTCCAACTCAGTAAAGTATGTCTAACTGCTAGCACAAGATCTTCTTTGTGAAAGCACCTGAAGGATGTCAAAGAACACTACAACCTAGTGATCCAGCTGGTGGAGAAACACTATCTGAAACCTTTGAGCAGTGGAACTGGATAATAGACATGTACAAGGTCACCATTATACAGCCATGCGTTACCTAGTTAGAGCAAGCATGGCACGAGCCACAGGCACAGCAACCAGATTTAGTCATGAATTTAATTTGTTCAAAATGTAGTTACATGTTCAGATTTTTAGACATCAGGTACAAGATACAAGACAATTAAACCCATCAGTGTAATCAGTGTAAGTGGGATCACTGATATTTAATTAAAACACCTCTATGCATAAGTACATATTAACAGAGCAGCTGGGATAGATTCTCAGCCTGGTCAGGATTTTAATCTTTCTTTGCTTTGTTAACACACACTTTCATTTCAGGGAAATATCTGTGCCTTAATTTAACACTTCAATACAAACCTTTTTTGTGTGTGTGTGTGTGTGTGTGTGTGTGTGTGTGTGTGTGTGTGTGTGTGTGTGTGTGTGTGTGTGTGTGTGTGCGCGTGTGTGTGTGCGCGCGCGCGCACAGCTCGGTGTGTGGTTTTCTCTTGGTTGTGCCTACTTTGCCCTGGAGGGCTATGAGGGAGCTGCTAAGGCTTTCCAGAGGTGTGTGGGACTGGAGCCAGACGTGAGTACCTACACACACAGTCTTTCTTTTTAGGGACACTCTTTGACATAATGTCTTTTCTCCAAGTCCATCCTTAGTTTTAAAGGCCAAGTAATGTGGGTTTGCTTGAGGCTGCTAGTGCATGGAGATTTCTTTAACACAAATAAATCATGCAGTTTATTTCAGTAATGTCCAAAGCATCAACTACAGCTTTATGCTGCATCTTTCACTTTTGGGAACTGGACAAAGTCACAGGGAGGCAAATCTGACAGGTGGTTCATAGAGTTGTGTTGGTGTGGGCGACACCACAGGTTGGCATGTACCACTGTACAGTGGACATTGCCACTGTAACAGCACCTATTTGTTTTGAGCTCCACATTTTGAAACCTCAGCAGCCTTAGTGTTTTGTCCTAATGCTGGTAAGCTTGCAGGACTGACAGACTAATAAAATACTCAAATTTCACTTCTTGGATGGTTGTACCAAGCAGAGGGCCATATTAAATTACATATTACATAACATTATTTTAGTGACAGACATGGAGATGTCAAGTACAGTGAGTAGAACAAGTAGATGTGAAGCTAGTAGACAACAATCAACTACTGTTGCATGTGTATAGATGTCAAAGGAACTACATGGCTCACTTTACGCCTTGCGTAATGGAAAAAGGGCACCCTGCAGACAACTGTTACGAAGGGGAGATTTTCTGTAGACCACTGGAAAAAATGTTTTAAACAGGCTGTAAACATGCTTTTTAATGAAGTGAAGTTTGTGGGAGTCTCTAGACAGCCTGAAGTGCTAACTGAGCTAACGCAGTTTGTGGCAGTTGTGATTATTTTTCAGTCTCAGAGGTTGTTTCTGCTTGGTCCTCCCAAAGTGAACGTTTCAATAAATTTATGTTCATAGCACACAGTTAGTGCACAGCAAATATATAGACGCTAGCCGTCTCTCATTTCAACTCATTTGGTGAGGGTTTAATAGTCACTCCAGCTTTTCTTTATGTGCATAAACCTGAAAATTGTGTCTTGTAGGATTTTTTTTGTTATTCTTTACTTCCTTTTCCCCACTGTCTTCTTTCCCTCACTGACCTGTGTCTCGCCCAACCCCCTACCCCACCTTCACCCAGAATGCAGAAGCATGGAACAACCTTTCTACAGCTTACATTCGCCTCCAAATGAAGTGAGTATGAGTGTAGTGCATATTGGAAACTTGTTGGTGTAAGAACGTGTGTGCCAGGTAATAGAATGGGTTGACTTTTGTCCAATAGGATTTCTGCCGTAAGCAGCAAAGTGTTTGAAACCATCCACACCCAGCAGACTGGAAAACGCTCCAGTAGTCTTTCAAAATAACTTGGGCAGGATAAATGTGCCCAAAGGTGATGATGACAGAAAGGTCAGAGGTCAACTGCATCTAAGTTTGTCCATATCTCTCTAAATTGCTATTGCTGGTATTTAGTTTCTAAAACAGAATGACATACACCTCCATGTAGTGGATTTTACCTCCCACCTTAGTTATCTCTTCAGATTTCTAAACTACAGTCTCTGGGAGCATTCCTAAGGTTCTTCCTTATGCTTCTTATTTTACACTAGTCTTCTTTCAATATGACGCTGGATGTCCACCTTATTGAAACTACAATGTGCAGACTGACTACAAAACGTGCTCAACGTACTCTACTGGTCAAAAGTTTTAGAACACACCCCATTTTTCCATTTTTTTTATTGAAAATTATGCAGTTTGATGCCTCATTCCACTCTGAAAAGAAAGCACAATACAAATAATCAATTGGAATTATCAAAGAAATCATGGAATCAAAATGTATCTTAAACTTCTCAAAGTAGCCACCTTTGGCAGATATAACAGCTGAACACACCCGGGCATTCTTTCTACAATAGAAATCAAATATTGTTCAGAAAGTTCTTCTCATATCCGTTTCCAGTTTCTATAAATGTGTGACACTTGTAGGTTGCTTTGCTATCACTCTTCTGTCCAGTTCATCCCAAACCAGCTCGATGGGGTTTGAGTCTGGAGACTGTGCTGGCCACTCCATGTTTTCAAGCTTACCATCTTGTTCTTCTGAGGTAGTTCTGGCACAGCTTGGATGTACGTTTTGGGTCATTATCTTGCTGTAGGATGAACCCCTGACCAGCTAGGCAGATCAGAGGGTTTTGCATGGTGCTGCAGAATGCTGTGGTAGAACAACACACTTCCTCCTCCATGTTTGACAGTTGATGCCACACAGTATGGAGCCATCCCTTCGCCTACAGAGATCCTGCGTGAAGAACCGAAGATTTCAAATTTTGATTCATCAGTGCATAATACCTTCTCCAGACTTCAGTAGTCCTATGGCGGTGTTCCATGGCCCAGCCAAGCCTCTTTGTCTTATTCTGACAAAGAGACAAACCTGCAGCTCAAAGTCTTCTCTTCACAGTTGAAACTGAGACTAAGCTGTACTTGAAGCCATTGTCCCGTGAACTCTCAGAAACGTGTCCTCAGATTCATTTGTGGCGTTGGGTCTGCCAGACCTCTTCCTGTCAGAGTTTCTGAGTCCCTTTTGATGGTGAAGGAAACTGTGCTCACTGACATCTTGACTTTATTTGTGATTTCTCTGTAGGAACGGACTGCATTTTTAAGTGTCATGATGGTCTGTCTCTCTTCCATTGTTAATTACCTTTCTCTCAACATTTTTGTAGCAACACACTACTTTCTGTAGTCAATACTGTTCAACTGATGCTCACGAGGCTATGGCACCACAGTGTGTTCCAACACTGCTTTTATGCAGACAGAGGGGGCTGTAAGTAATCCAGAAAAGTTGGAACACCTATAGGAATTAGTAGCCTTTGTAAAGACAAAAAGGCAGATGCTGTGTAGATTAAAGTAATGTTACTGTCAATATGAGAAATGGTCTGTCAAATTCTATTAACAGGTCGGGGTTCGAATCCAGAACATGGTCCAGTTATTGTGACCTAGGTTCTATTATAGCCACAAGTCATTACATTTTGATAGTGAGCCATATTTATTAGAACTCAAAGTCAATCATAACGAAAGCAAATGGTAGATAAGACTCAGGGGAATGAGGCAAAAATGACAAATGAATGACCAGAAAGACAAAATGTCTTCAGACTGATGCTGACACTGCACTCTGTTGCCCACTGAGGTGGAAAACTTGGAAAATCTCCACATGTCCATGGATGAGAATAATGCCAGTCAGGGTTTCTGCTACTGGGTTTCAGAACATTTTTGAGAATATGATCTGACACCTGATGCTTACGAAGCTTACGAGTGCCAATCACAGGGAAACGGATAAAGGAAATGCTATGCATTTGTTCCGGTAAGGTTAGCATAAAGTTATGCATTAGACTCTGCCAGGCTCATGACAGGACAACACACTGAGTCACACTGTACAAAGAAATAAAAATTCAAAATGAATACAGTTTTGTCAGCTTAAAAAAATCAGCGATTTAACTGGAAAGTTGTTTAATGTTAAGACCAGTCTTATGAATGGACTTGAACCTTCCCAACTTAAGCATTGTAACATGAATGCACATATGGGTAAAGCTTTTAATTAATTTAACCAACATGCATGTCATTGGGCTTGAATGGAAGGTCAATTAGTGGTCAAACAGTACAGATTAGATGCTGAGTTGTGGTGCAACACAAACTGAAAGTGCAGAGATGGCGCTTCAGTAAGTTCAGAGAGATATTTCAGACAGTAGTTCATTTTAATTTTAGTTTTATTTATACAGCAACAAACCAAAGCAACCATTGCCTCAAGACCCCTTATATTGTAAGGTAGAGACCCTATATAACAGCGGTTCCCAACCTTTTTTGCGCCACGGACTGGTTTATGTCCGACAATATTTTCACAGACCGGCCTTTAAGGTGTCGTGGATAAATACAACAAAATAAAACCAGTACCGGTACCAAAAAACAAGAAAATATATTCATAAAACACGTGAAAAGAACCAGGAGAAACCAAGTTATCGATAAAAACGATAAAAAATAAAGATAAAAAAACGATAAAAACCCCAAAAAACATAAATTTCACACCCGAGCCTCACCTCTCGCAGCCTGGTACTAAACGACTCACAGACCGGTACCAGTCCGTGGCCCGAGGGTTGGGGACCGCTGCTATATAATACAGACAAAACCCCAACAGTTACACAAACCTCTTTGAGCAAGCACCTGGCAACAGTGGTAAGGAAAAAATCCCTTTCAACAGGAAGAAATCTCTGGCAGATCAGGGAGGGGCGGCCATCTGCAGATGTTATGAGAGACACAACAAAAGAACACACTGTGGACAGCAGTGAAAAGCCTTCTCTTGACATTAAAAAGCTACTGGATGTATTAAAGAGGGTCATTTCTGTGGCTGATAGTTTGGGACAAGAGTGTTTTTGCAGCCTTGTGGCATAAAGAGTTTCCCTTTCAGGAAAAGAGTATTTAAATGAATCAGTTGTACTGAATTTACTGCATATTGCATAAAATCTGTGAACAAAAATCACGTCTTATGCCTGTTGTAGTTGTGATAGTTACTGCTAGGAGTGTTGGTTTTTAGTAGAGGGAGATGTTTTCTGAATAAGTGTGCAGTCTGCACTTGGTGTGCTTTGCAGCTCAAAAGTTTGTATCGCCAAAACTTGCTCTGTCCTAAAGCTCTTCACTTAGTCATCATGCTGAGGTTTTAGGGGGAAACCCTAATTATTGCTTCTCAGTATACTGAGACTTTCATGAAACAGAGCAGAAGTTAACTGTTTTTGTTGTCAGCAGTAACTGCTTTAAAACGGAGGCTGTTGTTCATCTGTAGTTAGTGTAGACAGTCCTCAGCTGGTGTCAGTATCTGCTTACTGTGGAGGACTGCGTGCGAACTGTGAGCTTCTTTTTGATCTAGCTTCATCGTTAAATCTGTGTGGGGGGGAAACAGCTTAGTGGAATGGAATTTATTAATATTCAACCATTGTCTTTCTTCCCTAATGTCTATAAAAGGAATTTAGACCAAAGTAATTCTGAATTGAACTGTATGACAAACTTGCCATTACAGATGAGTGAAGTCGCTCTCATTCAGGGTGTCCCATGCTGTCATTTAGTCATTCAGAAGTAAATCCAGTGCATTCTTAAGCTTTGCTGTAAAATAGTATCTCGCCTGTCCCAGTTTACAGTCATCTCTGCCTGCCTGCTGAGACAGTCTTCACAGCAGTCGTTACAAGCATCAGAACTTCCCAGAACTTTGTAACCATCCAGACAGTGTTCAGATATTTATTTATGTATTTATAATGTACAGATAAACAAACAAACAATAAAAATACTCCAAATAAAAATATGTGAAGTTCTTCATTCCAGCCCATGTTCGTGTCTCTGTGTTTTTTGTTTTTTTTGTAATTTCTGGCTGTGGGGGCTTTTCAGATACAGAGGTAGACTTTTAGCCCTTGACAGCAGCCTTCTGTCCGTTCGGGCCTGAAACCGAAGCAAAGCAGGCGAGTTTTTAATTAATACCTGGTTAGTTCTACTGCCAGTTAAGCTCAAGCAGTTTTGAAATGAACCAAGCCTAGAACTTCCTAGAACTCTGTTCAACACATTTAATGATCTACTTCTAACTTGTCTCTCCTTTTTGTCATTGGCAGAAATAAGGCTTTTCGAACCCTGCAGGAAGCCCTTAAGTGTAATTACGAACACTGGCAGATCTGGGAGAACTTCATTGTTGTTAGCACTGACATCGGAGATTTTGCTGAAGCCATCAAGGCATACCACCGTCTTATGGACCTGAGGGAGAACTACAAGGACATCCAGGTACATGACTGCACTTAGTCTCTTCTTTTGTTCCATGTAGAATGGGAAAACATTTATTCTAGGCTGCGTGTCTAATGAGACACAGCTTGGCAAACAATAAACTATACCTGGCTGGATAAAGCTTCTCAGGGGCAATCTATGTCTCCTGAAATCTGTTAGGTTTAGCTCACCATGGTCAAAAATAACAAATAAAAATATCTGACTTGAACACATGAGACAGAGCTGTGAAGCAGGAATTGGTCCCTTTGCTCTCTGTATTTCTTTCACCTTGCAGTGCTCCTAATAAGTTGCACCAATTAACTGACTTTCTGTAAATGAAGCTTTGTCTGTGTTGAAAGGAAGAACTTTTGAAACAAAAGATATACATTTCTCTAAATTCTGGAATACTTGGCTCAAGTTCAGCGTTTTGGCTTTATCCACCTCTTCTACTCTGTGCAAAGTCTCAGAGCTTTGTGAGACGGGGAAACGTGGTTTGTTGTCCAATCACAACACACCGAGCAGGTGAAACTGTTAATCTTTATCACTGTGGTCACTCATGCCGAGTCATTTAGAAACTCTGAAGGAAAAGCCTCTTGTAGTCACAGCTCATTAATTCCACAGCAACTGATGCATTCTAAATAAGAAATTAACCATCAGCTTTGAATAAACAAGGCGAGACAGCCAGTGGTAGTATTTCCATTGTTAATGGTCTGCTTCAGCCCTGCAGTCATTTTACTCACATAGTTTTGAGCAATTAACTTTGAAGAAGACGTCTTCCAGCCTAATGGGAATGGATAAAATCACAGCTCTGACTCAGAGATCCTGTGGGCCTCGGAATTAAATATACAAACAGTCACATTTATCCCACAATACATGATCTTCTTCTTTTCTCTCTTTTGTTGTGTCCCTCTTTGTCGTCTCTGTTTCAAACAACCAAAATGGTCATTTATGCAGGTTGTGTCCTGGTCAGCCTCATCAATAAGGTTGGCAGATGTAAAAGCACACCGGTTGAAAAGGTCAGCAGCAGCAGCTTCAGAGCAGCTCACTCAGTCTTTAGTTCTCTGCTTGCCTCCTCCTCATTTTTAAATATCTTCTCAGAACACAGTTTTCTTGAACAGTTTATTAATGGCCGACAATCTCCTACAGACAACCTAACACCAAAGCCCTTTCATGGAAAAGAGCATGAAATTGCACATTTAAGGAGTGCTGTAAAAGGAGTGTTTAGTAATATCAACTGTGACTAATGATAGCTCAGTCACACTAGAGTGAGAACAAAACTACAACCTCCTTGCAACTAGGAAAAATTGGGAATTGTATTTTTTTAAAATATCAAGCAACAGATTGCAAGTAGTCATAGCAACCACTTTTTTGTGTGTTAGAATTCGGTCCCCGAACAGCTGCAGTCTGACTCAGACTCCAGGCTTCTACAACGATGGCCCAAAGCTCTTCCTTGAATCTTGCCTGCCTTTTGTTCTGTTCTCTGTCTAGATAACCCCACACTGCTCCAATAATGTTGAGATTCAGGCTCTGCAAAGGCCAGCCGCGACCGGCCCACTGCCCACATGTGTGTTCAACTTTGTTTTAAATCCAGGTCAATCTGTTTGACCTGGATTACAGATGGTACTGGTGGATCAGAATCTCACTGTACTTTTCTGTGTTTATAATTCAGTGAACATAGAACTTGTTCAATTTTGACAAGCTCGCCATTACCACTGCCTGAAGTGCTGCACCAAACCTTGACAGAAGCTCCACTGTGTTTCACAGATGGCTGCTGCTTTTGATATTCAGTCCAGTTCCTGTGTAATTTGGCATACACCTGCCTGTCCTGATTGTTTCCCTTCCTTAAGAGTAGCTTCTGACAGCCATCCCTCTTCATTTGTGGCATTTTCAACTTCTGGCTTTTTTCCTGCTTTAATCCTCTACTCGATCTTTTTTCTTGTTAAATTATTCCAATTAATTCAAGGTGCTTTTTATGTAATAAAAACATTTGAATAATAAAAGCAAATAAGGCTTTAAAGGGTAAAGTTCAGAAACCAATGGCTGATGTTGCAGTCTTCTGTATTTTGTATAATGTAGATGTCAAACTCGTGCAGATCATCATCAAGGGAACGCGATTAAAACCAGTCCAAAGTCAGCGGCACCTGACTTTGGACTGGGTCATTTCAACAGCACTAGCGATGTTGAATGCCGATTTGCAACAGCCAGGCCCGTGTGTGCTGGCGTGTATGAGATGATTAAATATTTTTATATGACTACTTTAATAAAATGTAGTACTGTCCCCTAAGTTCATCACCGAAAAGTCTGTCAAAGCTTGAAAGTCTGTACTTTAAATAGCTGTTCTATTTTTACCCGTCTGTTTTTACTTCGATTCACCTTAAAATGCTGCTTTGCATAACTGGTGGTGACAGACTATGTTAATTTCCTTAGATCACAGTAACAAATTTAGAAGCAACGTTTTTGCCTTATTTCATTTTATGTGCTTTTTGTGTTAGTTTTTCATCGCAGGCTCAGAAGGTGGGAGGGGCCACCAAGGATTGCTGTCCTATGGAATGTGGAAAGGGCTACTGACAAGAGGAGCTGGTGGTCACATGACTCAGCTTTTGTGCCTCATGGGGTTAAATGGGGGATATAGACGCACATGCATTCATTTCCTTACAGTTACTATGCACAGGGAGGAGATTTTCTTTTCCATTTTTGGGTAGAAATGAACTTCCTAGAAACTCTTTGCCTGTTATCCATGTTTTTCTTGTTTTCTCTCAACACAGAAATTAGTACTTTTCCACCTAATTTAACACCCTGACACTTCAACAGGAATCTTAATCGATTCATTTAGTTTTTTCCTTTAAATATCACTTTTCACCAGAGTGATAAATACCAAAATACAAAACTAATACTTACAGATGTACTTGCACTGCCACATTCACAAGAATTCACTGGAAAATCCCATCAAATGGACTGAACTACAGATTACCCTCTTAAAATCACACTTAGTGTGTTGGAGTTTGAACAGATGTAGAGGATGTGTCCGTCAGCACACCTCTGAGGTGTTTTGCAGGATGTCTAACATGATGTTACAGTCTCTGCTCCATAGCCTTGCAGTTGATTTATCTTAATTGTGACTGCAGTGCAACCTGGCAGATGGTTCACTAACTGGTGGGGGTTGGAGAACTGGTAGATGGCAGAAATAAATGGTAAATGGCCTGTATTTGTCTAGCGCTTTACTTAGTGCCTAAGGACCCCAAAGCGCTTTACACATCCAGTCATCCACCCATTCACACACACGTGATGGCAGCTACAATGTAGCCACAGCTGCCCTGGGGCGCACTGACAGAGGCGAGGATGCTGAGCACTAGTGCCACCGGGCTCTCTGACCCCCACCAGTAGGCAATGGGTGAAGTGTCTTGCCCAAGGACACAATGACTGAGACTGTCGGAGCTGGGGCTCGAACCGGCAACCTTCTGACACACAGTGTCTGTAAAGACAAAAAGGCAGATGCTGTGTAGATTAAAGTAATGTTACTGTCAATATGAGAAATGGTCTGTCAAATTCTATTAACAGTTCGGGGTTCGAATCCAGAACATGGTCCAGTTATTGTGACCTAGGTTCTATTATAGCCACAAGTCATTACATTTTGATAGTGAGCCATATTTATTAGAACTCAAAGTCAATCATAACGAAAGCAAATGGTAGATAAGACTCAGGGGAATGAGGCAAAAATGACAAATGAATGACCAGAAAGACAAAATGTCTTCAGACTGATGCTGACACTGCACTCTGTTGCCCACTGAGGTGGAAAACTTGGAAAATCTCCACATGTCCATGGATGAGAATAATGCCAGTCAGGGTTTCTGCTACTGGGTTTCAGAACATTTTTGAGAATATGATCTGACACCTGATGCTTACGAAGCTTACGAGTGCCAATCACAGGGAAACGGATAAAGGAAATGCTATGCATTTGTTCCGGTAAGGTTAGCATAAAGTTATGCATTAGACTCTGCCAGGCTCATGACAGGACAACACACTGAGTCACACTGTACAAAGAAATAAAAATTCAAAATGAATACAGTTTTGTCAGCTTAAAAAAATCAGGGGCTGAGTTGTGGTGCAACACAAACTACAGTGCAGAGATGGCGCTTCAGTAAGGTCAGAGAGATATATCAGACAGTGTTTGATTTTAATTTTAGTTTTATTCATACAGCAACAAACCAAAGCAACCATTGCCTCAAGGCTCTTTATACTGTTAGGTAAAGACCCCACAGGGTTTTTTTACCTAACAGTTGTGGGGATAGGTTAATTGATTATTCTAAATTGCCCATAGGTGTGAATGGTTGTCTGTCTCTGTGTGTTGGCCCTGCGACAGACTGGCGACCTGTCCAGGGTGGACCCCGCCTTTCGCCCTGTGACAGCTGGGATAGGCCCCAGCGCTTCCCGTGACCCTGAAAAAGATCAGTTGAAGCGAATGGATGGATGGTAAAGACTCTGTATATACAGAGAAAACCCCAACAATTAGACAAAATGCCTATAAGCAAGCACTTGATGCTGGAAAGGAAACACTCTTTTAACAGCAAGAAATCTACAGCAGAATGTGCTTCATGGGGTTTAATGGGGGCTATAGTTGCACATGCATTCATTTCCTTACAGCTACTGTTCACAGGGAGGAGATTTTCTTTTCCATTTTTGGATAGAACTTGAAATGAACTTCCTAGAAACTTTTTGCCTGTTATTCTTGTTTTCTCTCAACACAGAAATTAGTACTATTGCACCTAATTTCACACCCTGACACTTCAACACGAATCTTAATCCCTTTTAAAAGCAAGAAATCTGCGACAGAACCAGGCTTAATCAATTTCAAGTCAGTTTTTATCTAGAAAGCCCCAAACATTCACCTCAAGGCTCTTATTATTGTAAGGTAAAGGCCCTACATGCAAAGTGGTACCGGTACATTAACGGGTGCAGCAACACAAATCAGTAAATCATATCTTCCATGATAGCCACCGCCAAGTTTATTGCAAAGTAACTGATGGAGGATTCAGGGTCACCTCATCCAACCCTAACTATTTAACAAAAGGAGCATTTTAAGCCTACCGTAATCTTAAAAGTAGAGAAGGTGTCTGTCTCCTGAATCCAAACTGCTTCCACAGAAAAGGGGTACCATTCTCCTTTTATATACTCATAAGTAAGCCTGCAGTCTCAGAGCAAAGTGCTCTAATGGGTTGATACGGTATTATAAAAGTGTTTAAGATAAGATGGGACCTGACCATGACAGCTATTGAAACCTGTAATCTCCTCATGTTTGTATATGTCCAGCTGATGGCTTTTGTCCTTACCACCTTTGCTTGTTGTAAAGTCAACATGTGATGCCTAATGTCGGTACTAATTTTGACTTTGGCTCCTGGCTAGCCATAAGATTTACACCCAGTCATACCAAGAAGGCGGCTTAAACCTAGATGTTGCAACAGACTTAGAATGACTTAAAAAGTCATGATTGGCTTAGTTTATGATCAGACCGAAACTCTATTGGTGCAATTGGCCTCTGATTACTCATCTGTGTTCCAATAGTAAGCTGACGTATTACATGCAGAAGTTTCCTTCCTTGTGTTATTTGTTTTTCATTTATTTATTTTTTGACTGTATTATTTATTTATTGTACTAATAACTGTACTAACTGTGGCAAACTGGCATAATTATGAGCAGACTAGTAACTCTATTTATTTAAAGACTTCTGTAATACCATCACAAATTCAAGTTTAAAAATAAAAACTGAAAACCACATTTCCCATAAGCCCATTATTTTCCATCCAGCCTCTCAGTCATTGGGGTTTTAATGGTCTTGAGCAACGTTGCTGGTTGGATTAACAGTGATTAAGGTTGTAGCAACACATTTAAATCAGTAAATCAGATCTTCCATGATGATGTTTAAACTTGTTTTTTTCCCCATCAGATTCTGCAGATCTTGGTGAAAGCAGTTGTTGAGAACTTGACAGACAGCCAGGGTGAGCAGGCAGGAGCCCTCCAGTCCAAACTGAAGGAGCTCCTAGGTCGGGTCAGTTCTCGCCACAGCAGTGACGCTGAGATATGGCGACAGTATGCCCTGCTGTATGGTGACGGCCACAGCTCCAACCCAGAAAACGACGACAAGGTCAGTAACATGCACTCGCATGTCTTTGTTTGTTTGTTTTTGTTGTTTTTTTTTATTCTAACAAGTCTTGGATCTGCCAGTTTCTACTTTACAACTATACAAAGGGTCAGACCAGCTCTTCATTCAAAGCATGTGATTCCAAACGGTTTGTTTCCTAACAGGTAATGCAGAAATCTGCAGGAAACAACTTCACATACAAGTTCATTTTCATCTGCCTCTTGTTTATATAAAAAACCAAAGTAAAGGCACCTAAACATTAATAAAAACTAAATGCACTTAAATCAGTGGTGTGCGGTGACTTTTACAGAAAGATAATCCTCAACACAAACATTTGTCATCATCTTAGATAAATTTGATCAAATTAAAGCATACCATTTGTTTTTCTTTCTATTAATGTACTGTCTTTAGCTTACATTATAAAACACCTTGAGGCAACTGTTGTTGTGATTTGGTGCTATATAAATTAGAGATGGCACGATACCGATATCATAAATTTGGATATCGGCCGATACCGATATGAATCCAATATAGTGTGTTTTAATCAATAAAACTGTTTTTTTAATATCTTGCTGCTTTTTGTATAAGTTTATACTCAAGTTTAAATAAACAACAACACTAAAGCTATTCTGTTATACCTGTATGCAAAACATACACTGCACCCAAAATATTTCATAGTTCAGCAATACTGATCAATCTAATAAAGTTAAACCTGCTCCATCCTCCCTATTCTGGTATTTTAAAGAGTAAGCAACCTAACCAATAGGGTTCTAAAACTCCCAGCAAAAAAATAAAAAAATGGGGAACCACCCCCCACCCCCCACCCTCCACCTCATGATGCTTAATCGACGTAATCAACTTTAATTTGATGCAGTGTGAAAAAAATGCACAGAAATCAATTATTTTTCAGGAATAATTAAATAGATTCAACATCTTTCTTCAACAGAATTGCAGACTGCACAGATGGTACCTTCCCAAAGGAAAATTACTATAGCTTACTAGGGTATATTAGACTTAACAGTTACTATATACAGTAATGGACTTCTATACATTTTACATCAGATTAAAACTTTGGGTGTAAGATTCGGATAATTATTTATTAAAAGCTCGACATTTTAAATGAGAATAAGAAAGAAAAGTATGTCTTTGTGCCCCTTTTCCCTGTTCATGCCCTATCGGCCCCCTGGCTAAACTTTGCTAGATCCGCCCCTGCACAGTTACCAGCCGTCAGCTGTAGAAAAGGATCCTGGTGTAGAAAGTGATATTAAATCAATTCTAACAACAGATTATCAAGCTTAAACGTGCTGCTGTTGTTCAGCCGCTGGTTTCCTCTTTCTGGTGCAAAGTGGGCGATAAACAAAGAAGAGAGACGGACTCGCGACAGAAAAGCCGATCAGCTGATCATTAATCAGTTTCACATGGAAGTAGCAGCAGGAGAGGGAGGGAGAAGAGGCAGTCACTCCATGTATCGGTTGTTAAGCTTAACGTGGAAATGCTTTACAAACATTCAGAGATGAACTTACACATTTGCTTTATTCCTCTCTGTGAGATAACTTCCTCTGAGATGAAATGCTGGTTTGGTAGCGAGGCTACAAATACACACAGCCGCTCTATCATGTGAGCACACTGCTCCGACGTGCTACGGTTATGAGCCGAGTTACGCCATGTCGCAAGTTTTTTGATGTGCTTTTTTGATATTTAATGGATCGGATTACATTTTTTATTTCTCTCCGATATCCGATCCAGTAATTTACGTCAGTATCGGACCGATACGTAATATCGGAGCGGTCCACCTCTAATATAAATACATTGTATTGAATTACATTTGTGCCTTTCAGCACTCTGCTTAGACATCTTCAGCTTTCTGCACTCCTTCCTGACTAAAGAATTGTAAATTCTTATTCTTTAAATCATATGTCAATCATTTAATCTTTTAAGGACCACACATCTCTGGGGGGGGGGAAAGGTTGTTGCTGAGCTCAGAAACAGGCTAAATCTTGATTTTGAAATGTACATTAATCAAAAAAATCAGCTAAATTAAAAGGCTTGAGCATTGTGTGGCGTGTATGTGCAAATCATTAGAAAAAAGCTACTGCTCTCTGTTTGTCCAGTTCCAGTCATTAACAAAGTGAGACGAACACACCCATAAATGGAGACTGCCACAGTATATATATCAGTATGAAACAAGCGCAGCTTTCAGCAACAATAGCCTGTTGTCCTTTACATTCATGCCACAAGATCAGAGTAATATAAAGGATAGATGCAGACTGGTGTGGAGCTTTTTTTTTTCTTCAATTTTTATTTATACTTAAATTTATTTTGTTTTACAAAATGAAATAATACAAAGTTCCTTGTACTAACAGAATGCCACTGACTGATGTAATATACCGCATAAAACACATTTGAACATTAAAATAACATTTACAAACCTCATATGGTGGAAAAATGTTACCATGATGGCCTCACAAGTCAAATCTGTAGTGTAATCCCTGTTGTTTAACTTTGCTGCTTGAATCATGTATTTAGTTGAGCCACACAAAGTGGCAATAGATGGCTTTGAAAACACCCGTTTGTAGGTTTGGATGCCTAATGATCCATCTGTTAACAGAAGGTCTCGTATAAATCCTCTATCCGGTTGTTCAGTCTGACGTCACTAGCCGTGTCTGGGTCTAAACTCCGCTGCAGGTCCATATATCAAACGATCACTATGGCATTACTGAGAGTTGAAAAACTGTCTAAAGTCTTTCATCTTTAATAAAATGATCAGCGTTCTGCTCTACCAGGTGTAACAATTGAGTTTAACATCCAGGCATCCATGAAAACGGGATTTATGACATTTAACGGAGTTAGAAGTTAGCAGGGAGTTAGCTAGCTAGCTTCTATATAAATACAATATAGCATGTCCTGACTGCGGGGTTTTGGAAACAAATTAAAACGTACAGCTCTGTTATCACTTCCAGCATAAATGAAGACAGGAAACTAAACAGCAGTGATGTTTGTAGGGTTACTGAAGTTGGGCTAGCTGGTATATGATGATGTGCTACATGACCGCTAGCGACACAGCTATGTTAGCATAATATAAACAAGCTAACTTTTTTCCACTCGATAAAAGTTAACGTGAGTGTTCTCGGTGGTCAGGAACAAATGTAATCGCATGGCAGGATGCTGTAAAAGGACCAAACTTCAGCCAGGAGAACAACTGAGATAATCCATCCACAATACGAGGTTAGTCATTCATATACTGCTGCATTGGCTGGGCTGTAGTTACATCCTAAGGTTTTAAAAACTGAGCTTAAATAAATGATTAGCGGTAATAAAAGCCGAGGGAGGTCAACAGTGATCACTGACTGTTTTAGGAGCTTTTTGAGATCAAATAGAAGAAAATACATAACATTAAACATGTTAACAACACAAAAGCCATATTAAACGCAGACTACTTTAGACCCGGAAGTAGGATTCGTCGCGTCATCACTGAACAACCGGATTCCTTGAGCACTCGAGTGAATCACCATCAATTATTCACTACTTTTGGTTTCCAACAGTCTCCTTGTTTGGAAATTTAAAACAAGTCAAGGGTAAAAGTGGGGGCTGCATTTGACTACCAGAATGGTACTGCAGCTTCTGTGTTTTGTTTTGTTTTGTTTTTCTAGGCACTGCAGTTCCTGTCCAAGGCCCATCGCTGTGAGGTTCAGGGAGGCGGTTGGGAGAAAGAACCTGCTCTCTTCAAGGAGGTGATCAAACAAGCTGTCCACATGGGAGAAGGTTAGCTCACCACCCAGCTCTGTATGCCCTCACAGCCATTTCTCAGAGGAACAGAGAAGATGAAAGGATGGCAATGAGATGGAAAAGCGATATCTGATTACAGTTTAGATGATAATCTCCTCAAACCTTTGATGTTTTCATTACAGTAAGACAGATTCATAGAGTTAAACACTGGAGAGGCAATCAGAAGTGACTTTGAAAAAATAATAATAATGCTGTGAGGTATTAAATGTGTTTGCATTCTCCATCAGTTTATCCTTCCTCCCTCAACTAATGTTAGCCATGTTCCTGGGTGTGATGTTTGGGTTCTTTAAAACACAATTCAAATCCCTTCACTTTTAAATACTTTAGATACTTTTAAATACTTGTGTGTTAGATTTGATTGTCAGTGAATAAGACTGGATTTTTGTACATGTCTACATTAGTTTAGTTAATATTTGTATTCAGTATAATAATAGTAACGATCAATGCCTCATGCTACATATAGTCTGTGGGTTTTTTTGTATGCTGTCTGTGATGCAGCATTATAGAGGTACTTCTGATCATCTGATTCTACCAGGATCACAGTACCATCTGCTCATCTGCAAGCTCTCTTCAAACCAATGTTCAAACCAAAATTCTCCCATATCACCCCTGTGTTAAAATCCTTGCACTGGCTTCCGGTTGAGTATAGATATCAGTTTAAAATCCTCACTTTTACATTCATGTCCCTACAAGGTGAGGCCCCCACTTATATCACTGAGCTTCTCCAACCCTACTCTCCAAACCAGATCCTTAGATCCACTGATTCGTTTGAAAACAAAGGGGGATCCCGCTTTTCAAACCTTGGCTCGAATATTATGGAACAGTTTACCTCCCCCCCTACGCACCATCAACTCTGTAGCTACTTTTAAAAAACAACTCAAAACACATCTGTTTAGACAGGCATTTAGGTAATATTCATGTGTAGTGTACTGTTTTAGTGGATATGCTATTATACCCTCTTTATAGTGTTTTATTTTTCGTTTGGTTTGCTTTTATTCCCTTGTGAAGCACTTTGAAATAACTTCCTGTTTTAAAAAGTGCTGTATAAATAAATTTTACTTACAATGTTTTATTATCTGAAAGAGGAACCATTACATCCTCTAAGATAAAAACAGCAAATGAATTATTCCAAATACCAAAAGGGTAAATTATACATGCAGTGCATCTGGAAAGTATCCACAACACTTGTTCCACATTTTGTCACGTTACACCCTTATTTCAAAATGGAAATACGTTCAGTTTTAATTCACGTACACAATATTGCGGGATTGGTGACTTTTTACTTAGAGTGCTTTTAGTTTTTGGGGTGCTGTGCAGCCTGATATAGGGAGAGCCTGATCAGACCCAGCTGCCCTGCTAGGCTTCCTGGCACTGCCCCACCCGGCCACAACGAGTGAACTCTTTGGCCTAAATGCAAAGTGTCCTCTCTCAAGGAAATTGGGCTCATCATCTGGCCAATACCATCGCTGGCACACATCCACATGCTGTGAGGATGTGAGATCAAGGGAAAAATGAATGCAGTCATGTACAGAGAGCCTTGATGATAACCTGCTCCAGAGTGCTCACTAGGCCGGACTTGACCGAAGGTTTATATGCCAAGAGCACACAGCCAAGATAACAGTGGAGTGGCTTCAGGACCAGAGCCCCGACCCAAGTGATCATATCTGGAGCGATCTGAAAATGGCTGTGCAATGACGCTCTGCATCTAACCTGATGCAGCTCGAGAGGTTCTGCAAAGAAGAATGGAAGAACCTGTTCAAAAATAGTTAGACTTGAGGCTTTAACATGCAACATTTGGAGTTAGGCTGTATAGCTTCTGCTTAAACACAAAAACATCTGGTTGATAAAACTCTTGATCACCTCCCTTACTTGACAAAACGACAAACAAGTAAAGTGCTGAGAATACTTTTGTGATGTATTGGGTAAGCGTTCAGGGTCACCTGATCTATTCCTGCCAATAACCTTTAAAAAAATGTAAGCGCCCAGTTTGTCTCCCAAATACAAACTGGGCGCTGGTTCCACAGAGAAACTTGAAGCCTCTACCTCCCATTCTACTGTTAACCCTAAAACACTAATGTCAGGTGATTTTCACCCACGTAAAACTGATAGTGTTACAAAACTCCACATTAATATAGTTTTTTGCTCTCACAAGTAAACTGAGAGTAAAGTGTTGTATTGAGGTGATGTGGTAGTATGAGTTCTAAGTAAGATGGGGCCTGTTACTTCATGTAGTATTGGCAGTTGGGCATGGAGGAGCAGATCTTTGTCATGAGCTTCTCTTTTAGGTGGAGAAGCATTCAGTGCGTTCGATGCATTACCTGTCCTTTGGGATTGATACCTAATCTCACAGTTGGACATGCTGGTATCTCCCCCTGACCTGATTTAAAATCTGTGAAATTAAAAAAAACACTCAATGATGTAAAAACTTTAAATTTCAAGGAAAAACCCCTGAAATTGGCTAGCATAAATTCTTATAGTGTCCACTAATGGAAAAGGGGTGGAACAATTACTGTTAAATGAAAGCGTCCAAACTGAACCACTGAACAACAGCAGCTTTAATCAGGGAGGTGATCAAGAGTTTTATCAACCAGACGCTTTTATGTTTAAGCGGAAGCTATACAGCCTAAGTCCAAGTACACATTGTTTAATAGTGTTTGAGTACAGAAAATGGCTTCTGGGACACTTAAAAATTACAAAACATTTTGGGAAAGCTACAAACATCAGCCACACTTGAATCTAGGATTCCATCCATCTATCTTCTTCCACTATCCATGGCCAGGTCGCAGGGGCAGCAACCTAAGCAGAGTGGTTCTGCTCTGAGCCCCTAATTCCTCACCCTATCACTAAGGGAGAGGCCAGACACCCTTCGGACAAAGCCCATTTCCACCGCTTGTATCCACGATCACGTTCTTTCAGTCACGGCTCGTGGGCATATGTGATGGTAGGGATGTCGATCGACTAGTAAATTGAGATCTTCGCTTTTACACTAAGCGCTCTCTTCCCCAAACTGGACCAGTACAACATCCGCATCACTGCAGCCGCAGCACCAATTCGTCTGTTCCCGTCACTCGTCAACAAGACCCCAAGATATTTAAATTGCTCCACTTGGGGCAGGAACTCGTCTCTGACCCGGGGTGGGGAATCCATCGTTTTCCAGCTGAGGACCATGGCCTCAGATTTGGGGAATCCTAGCAGTGGGAATGAGAATCAGCACCTCCAAAGTACTAAAAGGTTAGGAGTTGATTATATACACACTCTATGAAATACTCAAATAGAGGTAAACATTCGCCAAAAAATGAGCTGGACACTGTCATACAGTAGAAATGCCCAATCAATCTGAAATGGAGAATAACTCGAGTGTTACCATCTGTAGGATTAGATTTTGATTTTGTTTAAAGACAGAAGAATAAATGGAGAGGGCTTAGAGAAAAGATAGCAAAATAGTACTTCCTAGTGAGTTTAGAAAATGTGTTGCTGTTACTCGACTACAGGTCTTGGTTGAACTCTTTCTAATCCCTTTAATCTCCTCCTAATCCCCTCCATTTTGGGGGCATACTTGTGGGTTGCAAAATGGTCCAAACACCCTCCAGTGATACAGCTCACACAAGCAATGAAATGCAACACTTTTGAGGGTTTTGGAAGACACCTTTAGGATTCCTATATTTGATATTTGCGCTTGTGCACGGTTGTCCCAAAGAATTAACTACCATGGTAATAAATCTGATTTCTGACTTTCTAAATGCTGCTTCTGCAGATGCAGAAGCTTTTCCCTGCATTCTCTAAGTCTCTCTTTCTCTGCATCACAGTGGCACTCAGTTGCAGTGTGAAGAAGAGTAATCCAGCAGAAGCTCTTCAGATACTCTCCTCTACACGCCTCAGTCTCAGGAGTCTGGCCACCAAAGCCAAGGTAACATTAAGAGACCCCCACTTAGCACGAAGCAGATATCTGCCTCACTTTATAGACAGTTTTCCTGATCAGGAACTAGGAGGAGGATTGAGTTTAGCCTGTCCTACTGTGTGTGTTCTTACTGTAGCAATTGCTCCTATAGGACCTCTTTCAGTGATGTTTTCGGGTTGTTCCTACTGCTTGTCAAGTACTTCTGACCTGCCCTGAAAAATTAAACACTAAACCTTGTTTGCACCTATTTTGCATTTCCCTTTGTTTACGGACATTTAATGTATGTTGTATACCAACGCTGATATTAAAAGATAAGTACATTTTCATACCATCCATATAAGTAAAAGCTTAGGTTTAGGAGTGCTATGATCACTGATTCATTTTCTTTCTGTTCTTGGCTCTCCATGATATTAGTAAGAATGGGCATCCTTATATGGTCATTCTAGGTGTACAGCTTTGGCTATGAGCAAGAAAGCCACACCTTCCTGCCTCACTTCACCATGGGCAGCCAATCAGAAGAAAAGTTGGCTTGAAGAAATGCAGACCTTAAAGGGGGCAAGACTAAATTACTTTCATCAGACACAGGGTGAAGTCAATGGTTGCATCAAGGCCTAGTATAAGATAAATAAGGATTATTTTAAACTGCAAAATAACAATAAGGTATCTGGAACCTCTTTAGCTCGTGGTCTTCACTCAGTAAGTGATGACGGCAGCACATGCTCATGCAGATGTTGTCAGCATGCAGCCTGACACAAAGTCTTTACCAGGTTGTGACACCATTCAAAGCATCTGTTCTGCCTGAACAAACTCCTCCAGCAGGCGATCAAGACAAATGTCAGACGTGAAGATTTAGACACAGGCGTTTGGGTTGTTAAGTCGTTCTTCTCAGTGGTATAAGTTAACATTAATGACTTTATACTTGACTCTTCCATTGTATATCGTCTTCCAGCAAATCCACACAGACGTGGCCACAGGGAGGATCCATGCTGAGCTGCAGGACGGCGTTACTGCTGTGGAGCAAGTCATCACCGAGCTGCAAGATCTGAGTGGGAAGCTGCGTAACCAGTCACAGTGACCATCCATCTCTAATATGCCCCTTTTGTGGCAAAAGAGACAACCTTTGGTTCTCAGGGGTCCTCAGTAAGACTGAGTAATAAAGACCCAAACCAGCTCTACACCTGCATTTATCATCACAGTGTATTACTGAACCTGTTAAATAAAGCAAGCCAAAGGACTGAATTTGTAATCCTATTTTCATACCTTTATGTCCACTTTGAAATGTAAACACTCACTGGGTGGCATCTTAAAATACAGTGTTAAAAATTTGAATGCTTGCTTTGATTTTTTTGTTGTTGTAAATGAAGTGATAAAATCACCTTTATCTGTGATAAACAAAGTGATCAGTTGACAGATTTTGAAGCTGCATCCATACAGAATAGGCTCTCGGGACAGGATGCAGCTTTAGGTCATCTGTATCTGTAAATATTTAGATCCCTCTCTCATCCACTGAAGAGACACATGTAAATGTAGTAAAAGAAATAGACCTAGATTGTAAAAATGTGATTGATACAGTAGGTTACTGTACCCATTGTGGTAATTTCTGCAGAACAGAACATGGAAGAAAAATCGAGCCTCTATTCCAACTTCTTTGTCGGACATATTTCAAAATGCATACTCTAAAAATATTAAATCTAGGCTCTTTCGTTTTTTTTATACCTATTTAGTTCAGTTTCATTGTACTTATACCCACTATCAGCAAGCACTGGGAAACACGACAGTGGGAAAGAAAAACTCCCTTTTAACAGGAAGAAACCTCCAGCAGAACCAGCCTCAGGGAGGGATGGCCGTCCACCACGACCAGTTTGGGTGAGGGGAGGAAGACAGGGAAGAGAGCCAGAGATTAATAACAAGTGACGATTCAGTGCAGAGAGGTCTATTAACACACAGTGAGTGAGAAAGGTGACTGATTCCCCAGCAGGCTACACCTATTGCAGCATAAATAAGGAAGGATTCAGGGTCTCCTGATCCAGCCCTACCTCATCTGAAGTAAATCCGCAGTTCGAGAGGGAAGTGCACTAATGGGGTGATATGATACTATAAGGTCATTAAGATAAGATGGGGGCTGGTTATTCAAGACCTTGTATGTGAGGAGCAGGATTTTGAATAAATGAAGGGAAGCCAATATAGCTCTATTTGTGCTAAAATAATTTTATAGTCAACTAGGAAATGGCACTGATCTTAACCAGCCTGGAATAAACAAACGGATGTATTGGTGTTTGTCTTGTCTTCCCCTTTCAGCCAATAACACATGTATGTATCCAAATAGTTGCTAAGACTAGATTTGTATGAGGTAGTTGTGTGCTATTTTATAAACTGCCACTAGCTTAACAACTTGCATACATAAACTTTACATGCTAGTTGGTAAATGGAAAATAGACTGGTTATATAGCGCTTTTCTACTCGAGCACTCAAAGCGCTTTATACAATAGTAACTAACAGATTAGTAAAGTACTATAAATGTACACATCAAAGCTGAAGTCAAATTATTTTCTATAGATTTGCATTAAAGAAATGATCCAAAAGACACAACAGTAGCACAACAGTACAGTGACTCATATTAAGAAAGGCGAGGCTGCTATTAAGGTGCTTATGTCAGCAACAAAGTGATAGATACATAAATGGCAGCAATTAAAAAAACATCCAAGCAGAATGTTTTATTATATCGGAGTTGTTTTGATATTGTAGCTGCAGTGTAAGTTCTTTCTAGAATAACTCAAAATGATTGACTTTTTCCGTCCTTCATGAATATTTAAATGAAATTCCTAACACCAAGTCTTATCTCTTAAAGAATTGGTTGCATAAAGAAGAATTGTATACTAGAGAAGCAGACTTACCTTTCCCTTTAATCTCCTAACTACCTAAGTTTAGTACTCAGCTCTCGAACACCACCTCCACTCATTGTGTTCTCACTAATAAAAAGGCTATTAAAAACCATGAGCCATGCTCTGATGCTCTGCGAGATCATTTCCCAACTCATCCGACATGGTGAGCACACACACACGCATCCCATTGCCCTGCAGTTCATACAGGGAGGAGACCACCATTTGTTTCCTCAACTAGAAGGAAAATGACCTTGACATTGCTCAGGTTTTTTATCTCCCTTCTTTTTTCACTGTATTGGAGCTCGTGTTTTATTTTTCTCTGCCCATTTGTCACAAGAGCCAGAACCTCTGTTTTGAAAGTATTACCACAGCGATACCCATACGGAAAAGAAATAGTAAAAACTTATATGTGATATAAATCATCATATAAGGCTTACATGATTTACTCATGAAAGTGGCCACTTTCTCATTACTTTCATACATTGTTTTAGTAAGTACCCAAAACATACAAGTTTCATTATATAATTTTTCAAGGGATCTTATATCTGTTTTCACTTTATATGCTTTTCATACAAGTTTCACACAAGACAGATACAAACTTTATAAGATTTATATATATCTTTTCCATATGGGTAAGGACTTAAAGGCCCCTATAAATGGATGATCTCGCATGAGGGAGTGGAGCACTGTGACAATGTAAAATGTTGATGATTGCACTTTGACAGTTGTCTTCATGGTAAATTCTCTGAGCTAATATTCATGTTTGAATCCACATTTCCAGCCTCACTCCAGTTATTAAATAAAAATGGCAAGAAGAAATGACCTATTTTAGGCTCTGGATCATCATTCATGACCACATTATATCACACCCACAGGATCTCTCAGCACTGGTGACTAATCTTCCTAATATGATTGTAAATTTACCAAATGCTATTATTAGATAAAGTCCACAAGAGTGATTTGCTGCTGTTCTGTCATCACCCAGAGGACAGCTTTGATAAAAGAAAACACAAGTTTGATTGTTTCGTGCCAGACTTACGCTCCCAGAATTCCTGGTATTTCTCAGCAGGGGCTGCAAAGCTGATGTCAGCATTCACAAAACTCCCATTACCTCACACTTTAGTTCATGCGGCAGGGATTTTATTTCAGTTGGACAAAATCTCTTCTCAAAAGAAGCAACAACAAAATCTGTCACTTGCACTTGAAAAACAAATGTTTACAGCATCCCAGAAGGTATTGTTTTCTTGAAATTGTGTAAATCAACTGGTTCTTATATGGTGTTTCTCTACTAAATATTAAATTGCAATTTGATCCAGTGTAGTGATATTATTGTTCTGTGTCTTTTGTATCATGTTTGATTAATAATTCAGAAAAGTTCTAAAACTTTTTTGTACAGAACCCTTCATTCAAGCTAGTGCAGTTCGAATTGCTTCACTAATTATTAAACAAGCTGATAACTGAAAAGAACAGATGTTTAAAAAAGCAATACATTCATAAATTCAAAGCAATATAAAGTAGATAAAATTAATAGAATTAAATAGTTGCATTATAAGCAGTTTAGAATTACAGTAGCATTCAATTCAATTTTATTTATGCAGCACCAAATCACAACAACAGTCGCTTCAAGGCACTTTATATTGTAAGGTAGACCCTACAATAATACATGCAGAGAAAAACCCAACAGTCATATGACCCCCTGTGACCAAGCACTTTGGCGACAGCGGGGAGGAAAAACTCCCTTTTAACAGGAAGGCAGAACCAGGCTCAGGGAGGGGCGGGGCCATCTGCCACAACCAGTTGGGGAGAGAGAAGGAAGACAGGATAAAGACGTGCTGTGGAACAGAGACAGAGATTAATAACAGATATGATTCAATCATAACGTTTAACTGTTTTTGTAGAGAAGGTCATCAGGCTTTTTATTCTTCTCCTATGTGATTATATGATACCCCCATCATATATATATACACACACACACACACACACATATATAAATATATATATATACACATACATACACACATATAAGATACACAAGTTTCACATATGTGAAATTTAACAAAACTTCCCCTGAATCAACTTAATTAACAAAACTCAACAACACATGGATTTGGTAACACAGCTCACCTCTCGTGAATCAAGCAGAGACTTTAAATAGAGCTATCAATTTCCCTTCAGTTAGTCTAGCCAGTACCACTAGCTAGAATTTAAAACTCAACACAACTGAATGAATTACCTAAAGCTCCCCACTCTTCTGATTAACACATTTACGCAACTAAATGGCTCTATATAAGAAAAAATATTTTGCAAATCCCTTTGTATCCTTTTTTTTTTCCTGTCCCGTTTGGTTCTTTTGCCATCAGAATTATTGTCTAAAGGCAAAGAAAGATGCCCAACAGATTTACAGCCTTGCCGTATTGGTCTATTTGATTCACCTTTGCTTTTATTGTTTATTTTATTTTAGTTTCACTTGCTACACACGGGACAGACATGACTGGGGGAAAGAAAAGGGGGAAAGAAAGAGAGGTATAGGGAAAGAAAAACAGCGGGGAAGAGGAACGGTGGTAAAAACAAGCAAAAAAAAAAAAGCAATATAATAAACAACATCATCGCGATGATCTATGTGAATATAAAAGTAAATACTAAATATTGTATATTATTGTGCAGCACGTAGAATCGACGGCGCACAGTGTGCTTTGAGGTAGGAGCCAAAAAGGGTGTAGTTTGTGTCTGTGAGCACCTGTGTGTACACCTGTGAGCATGGACACGCTTGTTTTTAAAAGGTTCCTACATGTATCTGCTAGAGTTGTGGGGAGCCATAGCCCCGTCCTCCAGGGCATGAATGCTCAGATGAAGGAGATCCAGGCTCCAGCATTTGCTTTAATTTGCTGAATGTTTGTTTTGCCAGCAACAGGAGGCTTACACAAACAAAGCCGGGATAGTAAGTGCAGCAATGTTAATTTGACAATAGCAAATGATAGCAAATAAAAAGACAGAGAGAATAATGTGCATAATGTGCAAAAAGTCAGCACTTCTGGACAAGTGGAGAGTATTACAACTGCTCATCCACTTTGTCACAGGCTAAAAGGTTGATATATAAACACAACAATTTGTCATGTGTCAGCAGTATCCCCATAAGGCATATAACAGCCCTACACACCAATGCATGATAGTTTAATCACAATATATTAAATTGTGATTAAATTACAATATATTTATAATTTAATCACATTAGCTCAACAGTGTCACCAAAATAAGCCACATACTTGAGATAACCTGCTCAGCATCACATAAATCACATTTTCAACAAAGGTTAGCGGGAAGACACAGTTAACTTGATTGATTGTAAACCTATGTTTTAATTAAAAGGTTGTAATATTGATGGTTGTTAACTTCAGTTATCCAACCAGTCAACCTGGTTGGATAACTGATGAATGAAGAAACACACTGTCCATTTACTTTTTAAGCAAAAAAATTAAAGGGACAATTTGAAAACATATCAGATCTCACGAATGTTGGGGGGCATATTTTTGATGGAAATAAAAATGGTCAGCCTACAGAGAGCCAAATTCAAAGACTTCTTGAAACCCAAAGTAAAAATTTTTTGTTTTACACTAGTCCTTTGTCTAGAAATTTCATTGCAGCCACTCATAATGGTACTGAGCAGTTTGTATGGCCCCCACACATTTGTATGCATGACTGACAACATCAGGGCATTGGCCTAATGAAACAACGAATGGTTGTGTCATTACATGGTTCTCCTCCCACATTTAGACTCAGACATCAGTGAACTCCTGAGCAATTGGAGGTGCAGCCTGGTGGTGTCGGATAGACCAAATATTAACATCCCAGAGGTGTTCTATTGGATTTATAACAGGCAAGTGTGGAGGTCGGTCAATTCCTTAATTCCTTTAAAAGCATGCATGCTGTTTGTTTTTTTGAGGAGTGCACATCCTTTGCAGATATATCCTCAACATCATTTTTCCATTGAACTAATTTAAAATAGGCGACCTTCTGAAAGGTTTTGATGGCAGGGGTAGAGGTGAGGGATGTGGGACATGCTGGGAAGTACATCAGTTGTTCTTCCTGGCATTCCTCTTTGTATTTGGTGGAAAATGCGCATGAACATGTTGACAACAATTATTTAACAATTTGCTTTTTTGGCAAGCTCTTACAGAGTAGTTCGTAAGCAGAGTGGCATTATAAATTATGCACAATCAAACAAAAGTGGTATTCAAAAGAGGAGGGAGCATGTATATATCGCCAGGAATTTGCACCAGAGAACTGTTGTTAATGTCTTTGTTGAGCAGGACCAAGTTTTGATGGGTGAGTAGTTTGTGGGGTTTTTTGTAAAGTGTTGAAACATCGTTAACATTTATGTGAAAATGTGCTCTCTCACTCTAATATGCATGTGTGATATATCTATTTTCTGGTCAACTGGAAACAATTGTGGTTTTAGAAATTCTGTAAATGAGTGTGCTTGTTTGGTATGCTGACCCTGTCTGGTCAGTCTGCTAGGACATGTGCTTGATGGGCTGTTTGTTCCATTCTTATACACATTGCAGTTGTCTTTATGTTTAGCAAGGCTAAATACACATTGGGTTTATGGCAGCCTAACTATAGTACATGTACTACAGTGGTGTGGCTGTAGCTCAGGAGGTAGCGCAGGTCACCTACTGATCGGAAGGTTGGTGGCTCCTCCAGTCTGCATGGGCTGACTTCGATACCAAGTTGCTCTACGATGCATCCATCAGAGTGTGAATGTTGTTAGAAAAGCACTCAGTTTAGAGTCAGTGAATGTGGCATGTTGTATAGAGCGCTTTGAGTGCTGCGGGAGAGTAGAAAAGCACTATATAAGAATCAGTCCATCGTTGTGAGGCCGTAAGAGATAAGTTAAAATGAACCTGTTACTGCATGTGTTTCCATGGTGATAATAATCAAAAATGACCTCCCCACCTCCACTCAACAGACATCTGGATGAAGTTGAATGGTTGTCCTTGCATCCCTTCCTCAGATCTTTCTGTCACATCCTTGCGAGAAGGAACTAAGAAAACAGTATTTGGATGAAAAAGATCTGAAAACACTGCATCACCATCATCTATGATTATCATGAAATCATGGCTAGAACTCATCACTCAAACCTTTTCCACTGGTTTCGGCAAACAACTTCTACAGTATGGCCTCCACCCTCTTTCTCAAACATGTGTTTCTGGGTTCTGTTGAGTATCACCTTTCAGTGTTGTGGAAAATCTTTTGGTAAAATGTGTGAAACTTTCTCATGCCACCAAAGCAAGCAGAAGACGTCTGCAATCAAATGTAGCAATAGATGAAAGAAATCAGCCTTGCTATAATTTTTGTGGAATCAGTTAATAATGAAATCATGTTACACCCACAACTTTGTGTGTCCACTGGCGTGATGTGGTGGAAAATGGTGCACTTAAGGGAGTGGTTGTGGGGATTTGTGCACATGAAATAAATTAATTCCCCCTTGTGCCTTCAAGGGGAATATATTCTTCTAGCTTTGGGTTAAATATTTTAATCCCTGGAATCTACCAAAGTATATCGGGCCTTGGTGCAGCCCCTCAGTTCATTTACTGTCTGAAATCCTTTCATAGCCTCAGAGTGCTGAGTTTGGGGCGGAAGCCTCAGTGCATCGCACTGGCTGTCAACAAGAAATCCTTGCAGTGGCTGGAAAATCAGGAAGGCTAGCTCTGTGGTTGGCATGAAGCTGGACACTCTGGTGACAGTGGCAGAGAAAAGGACACTAAAAAAACTGCTGGACATTATGGACAATGCCAGGCATCCTCTGCACACGGCCATTAACAACCAGAAGAGTCTGTTCAGTGACAGGTTGCTTCTCCCCAAGACAAGAACTAACAGACTTAAAAACTCCTTTGTCCCACACGCCATCAGACTGTTTAACTCCTCTCTGGAGGGGAGAGGGAGGGGAAACAGGAGGACAAAGGAGGGGGGAACAACTAAGCTGTAGTGCCTCTGCACCTCACTGTGCAATACCTTTGTAAATAGTCAACGGTGCAATAGACCTCAATACTTGAAATGTGCAATTCATTTTTATTTTTTATTCCTATTTATTCTATTTGTCCCCTTCGTATATTTTATTTATATTTGTCTCTGTATTTATATGTGTGTGTGTGTGTGTGTATATATATATATATATATAACATTCTGTAACTGTAACTTCGGTCGTTGCTGTGCTTTTTTGGAAACCGAATTTCCCAGAGGAACCCACCCGAGGGATTAATAAAGTTCTATCTTATCATATCTTATCTTATCTTATCTTATCTTATCTTATCTTATCTTATCTTAAAAGGCCAGCTTAAAGACAGCACAGAGATTTTTATTGTAGCAGGAATATAGAAAACTTGTCCAATTATATGTGTCAGGTCTTTCTGAACAACATGTTATTATCCAGTAAGCATGTTAGTGAGTTCTGGCACTAGAGTGCTAAAAACAAGCTAGCATGGTCACAAAACTGATTAACAACGCCTCTGCTACTTAACGGACCAGTTTAATATCACAGAAGTTTACACAATTACAACGTTTCCCTTTCATTTTTTGACCAGTGTATATTATTACTGTTGTGACAGACAAAATGCATTTTCATTTGGGGGATGCTTTTCTGCCCCAACGTGATGCTCAGTTGTTTCTGCATCATATGTTATGGTTGGGATCATTTATTGTAACAGTCAGACAGAAATGCCATCATGGAGACAAACTGGGGGAAATAAATGCTGTCACTTTCATCCAGCATTCTGTGGAAAAGAGATCATCCCCACAACATTGTTAAGGACAATATTTATCTTGACAGAATGAATACAAATTATGCCAGGTTAAATATAAGCTGACTAATGCAGCTGTTAGTATAAAAAGAGACTGCTCGATAAGCAAGTCTTTTTTTTGTTCAAACACACACATACTTTCTGACTCAAAGATCACAGTAGGTGGACTGAATCCAGATATGATCTACTACATGTGCATAGAAGGAGTTGATAACAATATTTGGAATATATCTGAATTTACAGCATTACACCTGTCAGACAGCTATGTGCATGGAATTTCTCCAAACCAGATGTGTGTCTGCTGATGTTCACTTTTCTCTTTATGGAACGTGTCCATTACCTTGATCCACAGCAGAGCACATGTGTTTTGTTAGGTCTGGTGCAACTGTCTGAGTCTTTCTACATTTTTTCATGAAGCTAATGTCTGCAGGTGATGTCACACAGCTTTTACAGATGCAAAGTATAGAACAAGTCACACACCATACAAGGCTTAGGTACACTTTAGGACGTTACCTAAGAAAGCAGATACTGGGAAAATTATTAAAGTCTTCAACCAGTCAGGAATTGACATGCATTTAATGTTTTATATTTGCATGGATGGTTGGATGGATGGATATATTTGTATGGAAATGAGTAGATTTGACAATAATGCCTCCCATAGACAAAAAGACCATAAACAGTCAGACACCCTCTCACATAAAAAAAAGTGTGTCATAAATCGTGTTTTTAGTCAAATGATTTGAAGACTAGGCTCTTGAAAGGCTACAACTAGTTTTAGCCTTTCAAGGCTAAAACGTTAGATGGATAATGTTTTTTTGTGATGCTCCTGGTGGAAATTTACAAGAACAAAAAGATTTGAACAATGGAGAAGCAAGGGAAGCTTTTGGCTACAGATGTGTAGTGTGTACAGAGCCTTGTTCTAAAAGACCACCTGAAGTAAAAAGAGAAGACACTGAAAATGTGGAAACGACACTGGACACAACACTGGGTGGGGCAACAGAAAGAGAGGCCACCTACTGGTGGCTGACAATGTTGACTTGACTATATTTTTCATGACCTGTAACAAAAAAGTTTCTTTTATGTGTCATAAATAGCAATACACAGTAACTATGACTGACATGACATATTCAAGTCTACATTAACAAATTCAGAATTAAACTTTACAGCCAGACAACAGTATTTTTTATTGCCAAAATTGTTGTTGCAGGATGTGAAGAAGCATTAAGCTTGAATAAATGTACAAAAATTGTGAGGATTGCTTATATTTCTAAGATGGGAACAGACCAGTACACAGAGGTTCCCGACAGCCAGGGCTAAGCTTGGTTGTAGCCTCAATATTCGTCTTTAGGAATCTGCTTTCCAACAACAAAAAAAGCTCTGGTTCTAGAACCAGGCTATCACGTGGATCACATTTTCCATGTATTTTATCCCCGCATTAAAAGCTGCACAGGAACAAAGAAACAAGAAGATAGCCTTTGTGCTGTTTTCCTGTGAGTTCTTCTTGGAAATATTTTCCTCAGTCCAGCAGTCCATTATGAGTCTCAAAGGTTTGATGTCTGAGGTTCACGTTAGGGAATCAACTAATGATTCACAGTTAAAAATCACGCATCAAACACCAAAGTTTGGAATGTGCCTCCACAGGAGATTTGATTTGGTTTATGTTAGTAATGAAAGTGTTGTTTTTTGTTTTTTAACCATTAGTGAGGTGAGTGTTAGTCTGCACATCAGCTGCATATGTTTTACAGACACTGCTTTTACATAAGCCAGTATACAAGTGAAGTAAACCAAATACAATTTGTTGTGGGACTGCACCACAAAATTGCAGTTTACATCTCCAAGTACACTAGGACCTAGTCTGCTATATATATAGTATCAATATTAATTAAATGATAATTAATATTTAGACTGGTCAACCAATACAACATGTGTATCATTTAGTGTAGAGAGAGAAAAACTAGTAATGTTAGATATAATAATTATTGTATATGTTATTATATGTTCTATATATTATTCTTTAACCTACACAGTGTGTGTGTGTTGTTGGGGGGGAACACAGTGTGAAAGTAACAGCTTATTTGATCATGGACAGCACAAAGAGGGGATTTCCAAATCCAGATTTATCCAGACTACATTTTTTACGACTTGGTCATGGAGCTAATCAAGTGAGAAACACTGAAAGATATAAAAATATTTTAATAATTACTAATCTGGTCTCCATCAGTGCCACCTGCTGAGAGATGACTCAGTTAACATGTGTAATATTTGTTGAACACAGTCTGCTTATTTATTTTAGAGTTTAGTCATTTAAACTGGAAGTCATTATGTTCTTAGAGAGGCCTAACTGGAGAATGTGTGTGGGTGTTGAGGTGGGTCAGTCAGTGAGTCTGTGTGGGTGGGGGCTTCGGTTTGAGTCCCCTGACAAACTTGGGCCCGAGAAACTCGAAGCAAACGTTCTCGGGGTTGGCGTGTAGACTCCCCCCCTCCTGACGTCACGTCTGGAGGCAGGCTGCTCGCGCTGCTGACACCGTTCACCTCCAACGGAGGAACTTTTTGGAGTTCTCGGGCTCTCCTGGCTCAAGTCAAACAGGCTGAGAGAAACCCGCTGCAGCCCGCACAGCCTCGGCGCTACAGGCAGACAGAGGAGGGCGACGGGCTCGTCTACAGCCGAGGAACACTGCAACGTTACAATTTCTCTTTAATTTGTCAGGGCTAAGTTAGCTCATTCTGATGGTTGGAATTCCGTATCTACAAGAATATGTTGAGGAATACACACGTTTTTCTTACTCGTAAGAAGTGAGGAGGTTTTTTTTACAGAACAGAATCTGGACCCTTTCCCCCCCTTGCAAACTTTTATCTTTACTTCTTCATTGTGTGTGGATATGGCTCGGATATATTTGGGGTTTTTCCTTTCCTTTGGGATGTTTCTCTTCACGCTTTGTGTGTCACCGGAGCGGCAGCAGAGCCAGAGCGGCTTCAGGAGGCTGTACGTACTGCAGCCCGGGCCGGGGCCCGGGACGGCCGGAGCCAACGGCGGGGTGCGAGTCAGCTCCATCTCGAGTCTTCACGGCCTGTCGGGGCAACCGCACACGTATAATGTGGAGCTCACAGCCAACTTTGGCGGCCAGGTCCGGAGCCGCAGGATGGGGAAGCAAGCGGCGTCAGCCCCGCAGCAGCCGGCAGTCCGGCAGGAACAGAGCCAGAAGCAGCTCCTGAAGCTGTCCGGGTAAGAGACTGGCACCGTGTCAAGAGGGAAACAGGGTTTGCTAGCGGGGAATGGATTTCATGACTTTTTGTAAACTTTTATGTTAAAGCAAATAGTTTAGAAAAGCAGAAAATCGAGACACCTATAGGTTATATTACAGCGCTATCTGAGTGGTATGCATAACTTTATTGTGCAATTGTGCATGAAGCGGCTCTCTCCTGCGCACAGGAGCACACCGCAATCATCAGGTGCTGACTTTTGTTTGACGCTATCAGGAGCTGACAGTGTGTATTTGAGTTTGGTTGCTCTCTTAATGCGCAGGTCAAACATCGTCTAACCCGCCTAATGGACCAAGTAGGCCAGTGATGATTGCCCAATAAAATTAGCTGGCTAACACACGACTCTTCAGACAGATAACAGTAACTGAGACTATTTCCAGAGTTAGAATGTGACTGAATCCGTGCTGCACTTTGTTACTCTAAGTGTAGGCCTGCGTTGTTGCAAAGGCTTAGTATCCTCTTGGAATATCCACACAGGTGTGTTTCTTCCAGTCATGCCTTGTTAGGCCTCTCCTCTTCAGGGTGAAGTTGACTGACCCTGGTCCTGTTAGTTTGCTTTACCCGCAACAGCAGACAAGTTGCACTTTCTCATCATTCTTATTGGCAGCGACCTCATATAATTTCTTTGTGACTCTTTAATCAAGGTTGTAAAGGTTGTTATTGAATAACAATACTAAATAAGAACAAGAGTTGTCTTAGCTACACTAGACCTACTCATTTGTATTAACTGTTTAATAGGTCACGATCAGTTTAAATGAATTTCAGGTAAGTTGTAGGACAGTATTTATCCACAGTAATTTGTATTTGGTGGTATGGCACTCTTCATTGACTATTACAGCTGAATATCTGGATTGCATCCAAGGAGAAGAGCATTAGCACAGAACAGAGCAGGCACCACTTACAACAGTGATGACACTGATTATGTCTGAACCAGCAGGAAATGGAAGAGGGGGTTGGAAAGTGGCTTGCACATTCAAAGCAACTATGGCCAGGCTAAAGCTGCCTAAATAGCATGCATTATGAGATTTACCAGTTGTAGAAGGGTATCAGCTGAGCAAACACTGAATGTGGACTCGCATAGAGATCTGAGATTGTGGCTGAGTTCGACTTCTCGGCCTGCCTGCACTAATGATGCAGTATTCCAACAGAATCACAAAGCAATTTTGTAGTAATTGTTTTTCAGTATAAAACTGACACAACTAAAGGTACAATGAACATACATGTTTGTATGGCGTTGAGCATGTGCTGCAAGAGCAGATTCAATGCTACTTGGGGTGGCTGTAGCTGAGGAGGTAGAGCAGGTTGGTGGTTTGATCCCAGGCTGCTCTGCAGGCCAAATATCCGTTGCTTTCTGATACATCCACTGGAGTGTAAATGTTAGATAGAAAGCATTTAAGCATAGAAAGAAGTGAATGTGTGACTAAGGCATGTAGTAAAGTGAGTGCTCAGGTAGACTAGAAAAGCCCAATACTGTATGAGAACCAGTCCATTTGCTGTATCTTAGTATTGACACTCCAAGTTTCTCTTACAAGTCTTTTCCTTCATGTGATGTTTTGATGGTGGTAGAGACATAGAGGCAATTTCTTAATTACTATTTGAAAACGGTAAATGAACTCGTTCTTATAAAGCACTTTTCTACTCTATATGAACATTCAAAGTGCTTTTCACAACTTGTACATTCATAGGTGACCTGCTACAGCCTCCATGAGGTTTCAGTGGGTTTGAGATCTGCTAACCATGAAGGCCAGAAGCCACAAGCTAGCAGTCTTATTATGAGCAAAAAATCAAAGCAGTTATTCAGAAATTTTTGGAGACCAGTGAAAAAGAGAAAAGGTCCTGATGTAAGTAATGGACATTTGTTTTGTGATATAAATCTGTTGTTCCTGGTATTGTTTTGTAAGGTTAACTATATGAGCTCATAGTGGATGTACAGTCACCTTCACAGGTAACTATTTGTAGCTCCTCCCAGTACCAGAGAAATAGATTTTCAGTTTTTTATTAGTGAGGGAAGATCCTGTGACCTACTGCTGTTTAGGAGAAATAAAATGTAAAGTTGAATATTTTTTTAATGACAATTATATTTCATATTAATGAAAAGTTGTTTTTTGTTTGTATATGCCGTCAATTAGAGTTAGAGAAAAACTCAGAATCTACAAAAATCACTATTCACACAGTCAGCAAAAAATTGGAAATTGGATTTGGTTAAAAGAAATACACTTGGTGGCTCTCTAGTAAACAGTCCTTCTAAGGGGATACCTATACAGGTACCTATAGGTACAGGAGGTGGCTGATGGCCACTACATGATGCCTACCTCTGTATCCACTCTTAGTGATGAGCTGGCTTAGTTCTATGCAGAACAGCAGTGGGCCATCAAGTCACCATCAAGTGTGTATATTCCAAGCTTGATGGTGACTTGTGTGCCTTGGAATCAGTGTTGTTTTCCACAGTTCCACTGAACACCTGATGAATGTTTTTAACACAAGCTCTCCAGGATCCACGAGCAGGGCGTTGAGTCGTAGGGTTTCTTGGAGCCAATTCAAATCAGGTGTTAAAGTTCTGCTGTATTGCTCTATCAACCAATTACTGGTGCTTTGACACACTGCAATTACTCCCATTGCCCTTCTGAGCTGTGCCCTGGTGTTGATCTGGAGTCTCTTTGTCGGATGTCTGCTATTGTGATGTTGACCACTTCTTGTTCTGGGAGGTTGCTGTGGTCTGCTCCTAGGTCCACCAAGCACTTTGTGTTGGTCGTGTGTAATTCCTTTCTCACAGATATTCTTCCAGTGTTGCTGAGTTTCAGTTCTAGTTGGGTCTGCCTTTTTGTACAACTTGTTGTGCCTCTTATTCATTCAGGACCCGTCTCTCATTTTGAGTCTCATCAGAATCTCGTGATTCTGGCTTCCAGGCTTCTTCTCCATGTTGGAGCGTTCTCATCATCCATTCTTGATTTTATACCCAGGTGCTTCTAAGATTACTGTCAGTGAAACCTGAGCGCTCACTTTCCGTGCTGTATTCATGTCTGCCAACATCTGTTCTGATTGGACTTTGCTAGTGAGCAAGGGGAGTTGTGCCCTTGGATGTGCTTCTCATAATACCTCATATTGTTGTCATTCTTTGTCCGGATAAAACTGTGGGTCTTTGTGGACTGGGTCTAATTAGTCTGTACCATGACTGATGGCCTTTTAATGCTTGACTCCTGGGGCTGATTTAGCATGAACAACAAAATGTTCATACATTTATGTAGACCCTGCCCATTTCTGTGTGGGGATTTTTAAGTAGTGCCATCTAAATGGGACCTGGATGTGGTCTGTATCTTATTTTCCAAAGGACAGTGTTCTTGTTATTCACCGAGTACCAGGATATTGTAGGGTCTTGACCTTAGAAAGCACTTTGAGGCCACTGTTATTGTGATTTGCTGTTATATAAATAACATTGAACTGATTTGAATTGAAATGAAATTGATCTCTAGAGTGTAGTACCAAATCTTAACATTTTTTACTACAACACACAAAATGAGTGACAAATTAACCTGTAAGAACATCCATCCAGTACAGGGTAGCAGGGGGTTGGAGTCTGTCCCGGCTGTCACTTGGTGAGAGTGACAGGATCCACAGTGGTGAAAAAAACAAATGTCCCTCTTTTGACGTTGAAGCTAGCAACAGGTTGCACTAAACATGGCTTTATTTTGGACAGGACAGTAGAACAGACGGGAAAGCAGGGAGGGAGTGCAAGGGAAACAACACACGGGAAGCCCAGGGCAAATTCAAGCCTGGGCCCCTGCAGTAGCCTTCCAGCAGCAGGTTTTTACAGGCTGTAAAAAGATAATTCATCCAGTCTTTCAGAAAACAGTTTGCAAGGGTATCACCACCAGTGTTGGTCAAGTTACTTGAAAAAAGTAATCAGTAACTAATTACTGATTACCGCCCCAAAAAATAATCCTGTTACTTTACTGATTACTTATTTTCAAAAGTAATTAATTACTTAGTTACTTTTTAAAAACAGGATTTACAACCTGAAGAGGTGATAAAGCGATAGATCTTTCAGCCCAATTCTACTTTTTCTGCATAATCCATCATACAAAATGTAATCAAATGGAAAAGTCTCTTTTTTTTATCAGTTTTAACCTTTTAACTTTATGCATCAAGCAAAAATTTAATTATATGCAACATTCACTGACTGGAAGAAATTTGTTTAACGTTTAAACCTATTTTCTGCACATTCCAGCACATAAAATATATTTTTGTGTGTGTTTACACTCAGTCTTTCAAATAGATGCAAGTAAAACACAGCAGAAAATAAATAAAATCAAAGACTCAGCGGTCCTGTTGCTCTATTTTCACCTGTAAAGCAGGAGTAGGTAGGCGGAGGTTTACCCTGGTGCAGGTGTGCAGCGGTCAGTGGAAGAATCCGCGAGTTTCTCTGTGAGTTTCCCATCACGTCGTAGCTACTCGGTGCTTGTTTGGAAGTTTAGGGTTTTTTTTCGCTGTAAAAAGAAGTTTTCTTCCCACGCACGATGGACGCTAATGTTTTTGTCACTTTTTATGGAACCAAACTCAAAGTAAGGTCAGTACTTCCACGCTTTAAACGCTGCACGCTCATACTCTCTCCCGCACTCGATATGTGATCCATTGTTGATCTGCACACAGCTGTTGTCACAAACGTCGCACTCGCTTACGTCACTGTCGTGAGACATTCTCGCAAAAAAATCATGGTTTTAGTAACGCAGTAAGGCAGCGTTACTACGGGAAAGTAACGGTAATCTAATTACCGTTTTTGCAATAGTAATCCCTTACTTTACTCGTTGCTTGAAAAAAGTAATTGGATTACAGTAACGCGGTAACGCTTTACAAGTAACGCGTTACTGCCCATCTCTGATCACCACTCTGTGAAAGATTGTAAGTGCAAACAACATAAAACTGAAAAGCATTTAGGGATTTCATGTCTTTTAGAGAAACTGAAGAAATCTTTATGTGCAAAGGACAAGAATGAAAATCAGCACTGGAGGATCTTTAGACAACAGGCAGAAAATTAGAGGTAACTGGAAGTTGCTATCAGTGTAAAATATCCATCTTCTATGGTGGTATTGATGGTTTGGGGGTCATTACGACAGGTGCTGCCATCTGTACAGTGTCTCTTTCAGGGAAGGACTTTTAACAGGACACTGCCAAAACCACATTCTGCGTGCATTCCAGCAGCTTGGTGTGTGAACTGAACTTCAGGTAATCAGTAAAGTCAAACCACAGTTTGAAAAGCAGATCTGTGAATTAAACAACAAAACGTTGCACAAATACATGCAGAGTAAACTACAACGTTAAGCTTGCGTGTTTCCAGCCAAGCGTGAGTCATTAAAACTGCAGACCAGTGGCTGAAGGAGCTGATTTCAATCTGTTTGTTTGTTGGCTTAAACATGTCGAGTAGTTTAGTTGTGTCCTCAGGAATCTTTGGTTAGAATGAAAAGAGGGAAAGCGACCAGTACGGGAACACAAATCCACCAGTCTGTGTGTGGTCTCGCCGCCTGGCTTCAGCTGCTCACTCTGTGGCCTGGCAAAATGTTGGGATGTGTAATCAGTGAATAAAATTCAGCTGTGAATTTCTGTCACCCCTACCAAAAGGAAAAGAGTCTGAATTTTTACCAGAATACACAAGGCTGCAAGTGTGTGTCAAAGTACGAAGTGTCTCCATAACCTGATTTGGTTACAAAATAAGTCTGTAAGTGTGTTTCTGTTCCTGCAGTTATAATTTACAGCATGCTTTTCCTGGTGAACGCCTTGTTCCTGTGCTATACATGAGTGTGTGTTGATAGATTTGAAAACTGTTTTTGACTAAATTATGGGGAAGAATAGACTAATGCTTAAGCAGAGCTCTTTCAGAGCTGACTCATATGTTGGAGCTTCTTAAGAGCGCATGAAAACCCCTCCCCCATTCTCTGGGGTCAATTACTGCAAAGAGTGGTTATAGTTTTCACACACATTAGTCTGCAATCACTGACAATGTGATGCAAGGCAAAACAGCACTGGCAGTATGTGTGAATGGGTCGGGACTTTTCAGCTGAACTTAAAAACCCTCTGCTGTCCTCGATGGCTACGTCTCCCCCAGAGGAGGGAAAAGAGTGTGAAAAAAGAATAAGAGATCACAAACCTCCATCTCATCCTATCCCCGTGACTCCTCTGTCACACAGCCCTCTGTATGTCCTCCTCCACTACATCCTCTGAGATCTTCCTTTTTTCTCCTGCCTGGCACTTCCATATTCAAAATTCTTGTCCAGTATAACCAGTATACCCCTCATTCCAAACCATCTTAACCTTGCCTGTTTAACTTTGCTGAACCTGAGCTGTTCATCTGATGTACTCGTATCTAATCCTGTCGCTTCTACTCACTCACAAAGGAAATCATAACATCTTCAACTCTACCACCTCCAGCTTGGCCTCCTGTTGTTTTGTCAGTGCCACCAACTCCAAAACATACATAACAACTAGGGGTGGGGGAAAAAATCGATACTGTGTAGCATCGTGATATTTTGTTTGCTAATAATGTATCGATACAGGGACAGCAGAAATCGATATTTTGTTACAACAAAGGTTTTTGTGCTCCGACTTCAGAGCATGTCGATCCTTTTTCTGAGCAAGAATCCTGACACTGTCCAAATGTGTTTAACTTGTTTTTTGGCAGCAATAAACATGACAGTTTACTTATTTTAATTTAAGACATGTTTTATTTTAATTAAGTTTAAAACTTTTTTATTTAATGTAAAATTATATTTTGTTTTAATTTACTTTCAAATTCTTCAGTTGCTGAAGGGGCTGCATAGTTTTCATAAATTGCATAGTTCAGAATAGCTGTAATTGTACCAGATGGTTGCATTCAGTTAAGTTGGACTAGACTGTAATACAAACCGTTCAGTTTGTCAACAATAAAACTGACTGAAATGAGAGAAAGACTGAGTGTGAGACTTTGATATTAGATAAAATGAATATTGATAAAGTTTACCTTTATGTACAGAATCTGAATATCGCAAAATATTTTTAAAAATTGCAATAATATCGTATCGTGGGATGTATGGTGATTCCCACCTCTAATAACAACAGGTCTCATTACCATCTTGTAAATCTTCCTGTTCCCCTTTGCTGCTGTCCTTATGTCAAAAATCAGCTGAGACTCGTCTTGGCCCACTCCACCCTGCCTGCACTCTTTTAACCTCTGGGTAATTTAACTCATCTATCTTGACTATCTCTATTCCTTAAATGTTCATCTTTCCATCTGTCTTTAAAACTCTCTCTTTGGCATATACCTACCCTCCCAGTTCTCTTGTCTACTTTCTTCATCTCCCCACTTTTTTTCCTAATCATTTAATTTGGATACTTTCCTACACTTCTTCATTCCACTACCACCTCTTCTTATCCTCTTTTCTCTGTCCAGAGGATATATCGAACACCTTCTTGACAGTTTCCTTCAGCACTGAAGCTGCACTCTCCATGTCATCTGGTATCTCTTCCCTGGATACTAGAGACGAGTTATCAGTGAAGAGTTACCCCATGACTGTCACGGGAACTGCTCTTGCTCTGAAATCCCAGCGTCTCCTCCATGCCTCCTCTGGGATTCCCGCAGAACTGCTAACGCAGTCAGCTGGAAAAGACTCTCCATTGCAAAGGAGAAAACTAATGAATACACTTGCAAAATAAAAAAAGACATGTCGCCTTCACATAATACACAACAAGCAAATAAACCTCATCAGGTGTTTTATTGGTATTGACGTAATTGCGTGATTTTCAGTAAAAAAACAAAAAACAAAGATCGACACTGCACACTCATAGACTGGAGTGACCTCAGTGCAGATATTTTTTGGGCCCTTTCTGCCACGTCATCCCTGAGCAAACACACTATCTCACTCGCTCCCAACAAATTGTTGCATTGATGTCAACAGGTTCAAATACATTTTCCACAAATGACAGAAAGCGAGGTCAGGAAGTACAAATTATTTCCTAGTTGCAGGATAGTCGTCAGTTACAGCAAGATGATGTATGCAGTTAGTTAGCAGAGAGAGGGATGTAAACAGCCTAGAAGACTGACTGACTTTGGAAATGTTCCTTCACAGTAAAGAGGTCAGAGTTGTGCCATTTGTTGGCCTCATTTCTTCTGTTCATAGAATTACTGTAGTCTGGTCCAAATATCTGAAAGTAGCAGTTAAGGTAGTGAAAACATCATTGTTAATTAATGCACTCAATTTGTTACTATGGCAGTTAGCTTGTGCAATCTTATTGTCCTGCTATGTCATATCGTCTGTGATGATAGAACAGAGATATGGTGTCTATCTCCTGTCTATCTCTGAGTTCCTATAAGTTTAAAGTCAGCATTAGTTATGACACGTACATTTAAAACGTTATAAAACACAAAAAACTTGAGTTTTTTTTCTATGAAATTATTGCAGTTTTTTTCCTAAAATGTCTTTTTTATTTTTCTTTAAAACCCTAATAGTTTTAGGGTAAGGATTACTTATCGTCAGTCAAGGCTTGCACCTCAAAGGGTGAATAGTAATTCATCTGTGTATGAAATTACAGCTGTCAAATATATATGGCTCAGTGCAGTTTGATCCTGTTTTGAACAGACCCGTGTCTTACAAGCTTCTGCCATGTGTCTCAAACTCCTCAAGAGGTTAAGACTAACTTCATCACCTAACCACTCTCTTTGTTGATGATGTTTGTTGGAAACTCTAGCTGATCCAGCTCCTACAGTTTAACTTAACCAAGTCTGTGTGAATCTCTTTAAGATTCAAGTTCGCTTTTTAAGTGTAACAAACTTACCACAATAAACACTGTTTTACAGACAAATCTTGCCTTTCCAGTCATACTTAATGTCACGAGGCCAAACCACATCTCAAGCCCTCTGTGAGCATTCAAGTCTGGAAAACGTCTGCCTAACTATGATGGAACATGTGCATGAAGATCAAACTTTTAGGTGTTAAAAATTCAAATAAACATTAATATGTTCCATTTCTTTATTTAAATCTGACGCTGAAGAAATTTGAAGACGAAACCAGACTGCCAAATTACACACGTGTTTAGGTGCAAGAATGTAGAAAAAGAGGTGATGCTGGGATAGCATCAAGTTATGTGCCAGCATGTACGTTAACTGGCTTTCTATGGTTCTAGTTGTTTTATCTGCCTTTTCTTGTTTGGTGTTTGCAGGGTGAATGTCTGTGGAGGGCAGTGCTGTCACGGCTGGAGTAAATCTCAGGGATCACAGCGGTGCACGATGCGTAAGTTTGCACTGAACACCTTTCAGCACAACAGCACCTTTACATTAAAACTGCTACTCCAGGCTACGTAAGAGCACTAGATGCTGTGTTGCAACTGTCTCTCATTCTTCTTCTGGTTCGGCTCCTGCAGAAGTTCTAAAATCATTTTCTTTCACAAAAATGGGATACTTAACAAAGCAAAAACTGATGTTCTGTAATTGTGTAGATGGGCATTGTGTAGATGAACTACAGATGGGCAACATTTTAAAGCAAAGACAATATAAAGTGTGTTTTTCCTACGTATACTCAGAGTTATGAAAATATACCCGTTTGCAGTGTTAGAAAAAGTCACCAGAAAAGCTTCAGGGTATCTTGACATGGATTCTTTGATTAAATGGAGCTCTGGTGTAAAATAATACCATTATTCTAAAAGATATTCCCTCATTTGGTGCTTTTATGGTATAAACAATTGTGTGGTCGAGGAACGTGGCCAGGAAAGAAATCGAAACCACTGCCTGATGAGCAAGTACTTGGTGGTAGCGAGGAAGATCTCCCAGTTAACAGTGTGCCTTGTATTTTTTCCCATATCGCTAGCAGTCAGTTGCAGCAGCTCCCATTATTGTTTCCATCCATCCATGCATTGTTTTTCCTCTGCAATCCTCTCCATCTTTTATCTGCCGGCTTCTCGTTTAATTCTTTTCCCAAGGAGAACATGCGTCTCGTGAATGAGTCGTAGTGTCTGGATGTTTTACATTTTTAAATTGCTGTCTGCAGAGTCATGAGGAGGTTATTATTGTACCGTCCAACTGGGGAGAACATGAGTCAGAGTGAAAGAGAAACAGATTTGAAATGGACTGTGTCTCTTGGCTCAGAAACATTGTTCAGGCTGTTTTCTTATTTGGGTAACTCACTTGCTATTCAGGAAGTAAACAGCTTTTCTCCAGTGTTGTGCCCATCAGTTGGGAAAGAAGGTTGTTTTCTCTGTAGAGCATCGCCATGTGGTCCCGTTGAACGGCTCTCCCTGTGTTTGCCTCTGGCTTCCTTTAAGACATACTGTCAAAGCTTCTGCTTTTTGACAAAACAGACAACGTGTCTTTTGGCAGCAGTGGATTACCTATGAAGCTTTGACAACTCATCATTTTTCAAAGTGCAATGCTACTGTTGTGGGGGGCTGTGGTCCCTAACCCTTTTCTTAACCCTGACCTTTAAGTGCCTACTACTATTTGTTAGTGCCTAAAACTAAAAAGCAAGTTAAAGCAAAATAAAAAATATATAAATAAATAGAAACTAATCAATAAGTGGGGAAAAAGCAAAACCAAGAGCATAACACAAAGGTCCAAGTGGGAGGCAAACCACACTCTCCTGGCTGATGAACTTGTGACTAATGCCACAATTTCCCCACAAACTTCCTAATACCAACCAACCTAAAACTATCTTTAGGCCTCTAAAATGGGAAAGTTCTTCTATCAGCAGCCAGCATTGCTGTGGTCCAGATGTTTAAAGAGCAGTTGTGCTTAATGGTGAGACGTAGGCAGCATGTGACAAATGGCCTTACGTGACATGCTGAGATGAGAATTTATGACAACCGCAATCAGGATTTTTTTTCTTAAGTATTTTTATTAATCTTTAGGCATGAAAAGATTAATAAAAATACTTAAGAAAAAATCCTGATTGAGGTTATCATAATTCATGCATGAAAGGGTTAAATAACAATAATTACAATGAAACACGTCATACATCTATAGTAACATTAAACGACCAGCGGATGGCAGAGTATGGAGTGACATATGTAGTGGTTTATCTGCAAGTATACCATCAACACTGACACAAAGACAAGAAAACTGCCTTTGAATAGCTGTCCACTGTAGTGACCGCAATGTGAGAAAGGGTTAAATTGACTTTGCAGCTAGTGCCTCAAGTCTACAACACACGGACACCATTGATGAACACTAGTCGCCTGGTTTTGTTCTACTTTTTTTTTTTTTTTTTTTTTTTACAGAACTCTGACGGCTCTTAAATGTTTTACGGTTGAAGTCTAATCTGACCTTTCAGTTCTGGATGTAACCAGTAGTTTGCACCTTGTTGTAAGCCTCTGTATTTCTGCTCATCTCGTGATCGTAGACTCCGGTACACGTGCCTCCTCATGAGCTTTCTTGACTTGGTTAAAAGTTTTTTGTTTTTTTTTATAACCAGGGAAATAATTGTTCGTCATGCACTTCTGTCTTCTGTGTGTCTTCTTTCAGGCCTTTTGGTGTTGCTGAGCTAATCAATGCATTTATTCATTTTTTCCACAATGCACTAGATTGTTGACTTGGCCACTTCTAAAGTTTTTACTCTCTCTTATAGGTCTATTTGGGTTTTTCAGCCTCATGATGACATCTCTCACTAACATCTCTTTGAGTCTTTTATTTTAAATTGCATTAAAAAGTACAGTAAAAAGCTATAAAACAGCTATAAAATACAACACTTTGAATCAACTAATATTATTCCTGCTTTGTTTGTCATGAAACTGCTCCTTAGTCAGTTGTGCTGTTAATTTTGAACCAATGAAAATGGGCGATTGTTTATAAAAATTGGTGTAATTCTTAAACAGTTCATGCAAAAATATTTTAAAACCCCTTGAATTAAAGCTGAAAGTCAAAGCCACAAGAATTACATCTTTGTCCTAAACATTGTGGAGGGTTCTGTACAAATGACGCTTGACAGCACAGAGAGATTAACTATAATGAGACAAAATGCTGGTGTAAATGTAGAAGAGAGTTGCTGTAAAGAGAACTTTGTATTGTCTGTATTGTTTTGTGGACTCTTGTTGGAAAACTTCTGCATTTAACTTCACAGCTGCCACACAAAACAAACCCAAGTTGGATGCAACACGTCCTGGTTGCCTGTGCCAGAGAGACTGATGCTAACCTTTGTTGATTGTGGATGTGGATCTACCCAAATCCATCTGCTTCCCCTTTGCTAATAAAAATGACTGAACCAGACCCATCCACAGTGTTTGGGCTGTTTGTGCCCAAACACTGTTACAAACATAAAAAACAGATCAGATCTTAATGGGGAAGCAATCATGCTGGATATCTATACTGATACAGACTAAGTAATGTGAAAGGAGTGAAAGGATACCAAACACAAATTGTCTGATGAAAATGATCAACCTACAGAGGGCTGAATTCAAAGACACCCAAAACATCTTCCGTTGGATTTACGTAAGATGAGCATGGGACCAGACCATGGCATCACTTCCTTAATCCTCCAGGAACTGCCTGCATTCTCATGCCACATGAGACAAGGCATTTTCATACACCAGGAGGAAACCAGGACCTACTGCACTAGCGTAAGGTTTGACCCTGGGTCCCAGGATTTTATCTTAATATGTAATGGCAGTCAGGGTGCCGTTGACTAGCCTGTAGAGGTCTTTGTTGCTCTCAGTGGAGATGCCTCCCCAGAGCGTCACTGACCCACCACCAAAACCAGTCATGCTGAATGATGCTGCAGGCAGCATAACTTTCTCCACACCTTTTCATATCTTACACATGTGCTCAGGGTGAGCCTGCTCTCATCTGTAAAAAGCACAGGGTGGTGGACCTGCCAACTCTGGTGTTTCATGTCCAATGCCAGTCTTGCTCTACCGTCCCGGGCAGGGAGCACAGGGCCTACAAGAGGGCTGCAGGACATCCTCATGAAGTCTGTTTCTGATTGGGTTCACACCAGTTGCCTGTTAGAAGTCAATTTGTAAGGACAGGACATTCCTTCTTGCACAAAGGAGCAGATAACAGTCCTTGTAATGGGTTAAAAACAGCTCTATGATGCTCTTGAGGCTGTGCTGGGAGGCACAGCACACCTTCTGACAATAGCACATCACACTCCCGTGACCCTGAAAAGGATAAGCAGAAGAGAATGGTTGGATGGATCCCCTCTTTTGATACAGTTACTTTGAGGGAAAAAAGTATCATTTTTGGTGATAGCCAAAACATTAATGATGAGTTTTTAAAAATCATGTTATTGCTTTTTTATTAGTTAAAATTTCAAGTAACTATAAGGAAAATTTGAAGGTTGACTTTAGCTTGAATAAAACTAAGAGGACTCATTGCAGTCCTAACTTGATTATGAGATGGATAAAGATGAAAAAATAAGATTAAAAAGGTAATTGCTACGAGAGACTTAAATTTGTTTTTCCCAGAATGTTTGAGTCCCTATCTCAGGCAGGTTGTTGAGGTCTTTTCAGAAAAAAAAGCTTCTGTGATTACCACCTCACTGAGACTGAATAGAAGGGGATATGGGAGCAGTTCAGGATCCCTTTTAAAGGCACTAGAAAATATATTCTAATCATTTGGAACTGTCACAGTGTTATTATTTCTATTTGTTCAGTGTGCTGTGATGTTGATATTAAAAACAACAACAACAATCTTATATCCATAAAATCTGTAGTCCTTGATGGTTTTAAGGACCTCTTGGTCTTCTTCTCCTAGTATCTCATTGAGCTGGCAGCTTTTCTGTTTTGTATAAAAGAAATACTGCAAAAATACTGTATTAATAGGCCCAGACAGCCACTCGCACTGTACCCAGAAGAAGCAGGCGACTCGCTGCCCTGCACTGCATGGTGGTAAAGGGGTATGGCCAAGATGAGGGATGTTGATGTTACCGTCTCTTTAGTACCAGTCTTTCAATTTTTTTTACTGCTTTTATTCCCATCAAAAGGATACGATTTGTTTGCTTGCCAGTGATGTGTCTGTGTTGGGCTTAACAGCTCATATCAGCTTGGACTTGAAGAGTTGCAGCATGTGGGTGGAGAGACTGCTTTTGTTTATACAGGCACAGGAAACACTGCAAACCCACAGCACAATGACCAATAGGGGACATTCCTCTGGTGGTTTGGTATGCAGTCTCTGTAATCTGTTCATAGGAGGTCTCATAATCACATGCTGAAGTTATGATGCAATTGACAAAGCAATAGTTTATCTTTGGATTGATAATACCCACCTCAAAGCAAACTTTAATGTTTTTCTGCCTGTGCAGGATATTGTAGTTGGTAAGTAGTGATTTGTTTTGCTGTATTTTTTCTCCGTTTCTATACTGAGATAGGCTGTGAGGCATACATTTCCTTCTTTTAGATTTGGAGCAACTGTGGAATACAATTCCCATGTATTAAATACATGGTTTAAATAGTTTGCACCAGCTGAATCAATATTTTTTATAGCTGTGCATGCCTTGTGCAACAGCCACAGTTTATTTGTGGCCAGTAGGGTTGGGTTCAGAGAGGAGGGTCGCTCTTTAGATCGTAGCTTCACATTCTCATTCATATGGCAGACAGGGCGAAAACATTATGCAAATGCCCTCCCACCCCCAAAGCAACCACACAGTAATACGTGTGACATTTAAAGTGTCGCCTCTGGATCTGCTTACTACTCTGTGGCTGAATACAGCCTGTAATGTATGAAGGTATTACGCACCTTTCTTTTAAATTATGGCTTAATTTTCATTTGGAGGCTTCTCCTCTCCTTTCATATTCTGAGCAGGACTATTTATGTCATGTAAATGGAGTTATTTCATGTTGACATGACAAAGAAGCTCTGTGAATGCTTAGAAAAGTGTTACTATTACCACTTTTAGCTGTTTGCTGAATGAAAGTCAGCATTCTGTTTTTGATGTTTGTGTTTGCTCACCTACCTTGAGCAAGTTAGCATTGGTTAAATCAATGATGACATATGGAAGACTGCTGTGCACTTTAATCTGGCAAAACTATAACTACTGTATGCCAGGTGTCTTACAAAAACAGGGTGATCATTGTAGGTACACCTGAGTGTGCACTGTATACTCAACAAAACAGACTTGGATGCAACAAAGCTACCAAAGCTGGATACGTTTATGTGGTTAACTACAGCTAACCCCATTGCGTATTACTTTACAAAGCTAGTGTAACGTTAGCTTTGTTTTGGTTAACTGTCAGTTAAAATCAACACTGATACTAACATAAATTACTATCATAGTTCCTATCTGCTGGCAAATTTGTCTGACAAACCCCACTCAGACATATGGTAGTGTTAGAAACCCAGACATGTCACATCTTCCCTAAGAGTTTTGTTATATTATCTGATGTTATCTACTCAAGATTGTAATTTCCTGTGCTTGGAATTTATCAGTGTTAGCAGGCACACTAGTGTTAGCTAATACTAGCCATAAAAAAGACCGTTCAGGTTTGGATCCCCGTCCCTTCTTAGTAGGCAGGAAGCTGGCTAACCTTAGCTTGCTTGCTATCTAACAATGTTACTACTAAAAATATTATTATTATATATTATAATATCTGAAGCTACGATTCCTTGTTTTGTTGTTCTTACTGAGAGACTCTGTTCTTTAGGGACACTGTTGATGTTATTAATGGAAGGGAAGATGCCATGACTTATTAGTCAGATAATCTAAGAAATTTGTTCTTCAATTTTATTTTTTAGTGGAAAATCCTTCCACCATCCAACTGAGGCAACTGTAAGAGTCAAGAAAGTTCAATTTAAAAAAAAATTATGCTATACATTAAAGAAGCCACCAAACAACCATGTAACCCCAATAATTATCAGTCAGTTCCTTGTGTTCTTCCTTGCTTCCAATAAGTGACAGAAATTGGACAAACACGAATGTTGGGTATTTAGTTACTGCTGCAGAGCAGTGTTTCTCTTTGTCTCTTTGGCATTCGTGGCTGACAACATGTGATTCTGCTACACAGGAATCATCTGATTCAGGCGGAATTATCAGGAGACATTCCGATTAGTCTTCCTCTCTGGATGAAAACAAATGTCTGCAGATTATTGAATTGCAGGGCAGAATAGTGCTTTGTCAAGTCTGCTTGAAGTAAACATGTTACGATTACCTCATTCAGAAAATAGCTTTGCAAAATTTTAGAACTGCTTAGTTTACTTTCTGGAAGATAGCAGCCAGACATGAGGGTAAATAGTGGGTACTTGACTTTGTGTTAAAGTATGCTGATAGCAGGTTAAAATGAAATGTATCTGTTGTCATGTTTGTATTGCCTATTAAGACAGAGTGCAACATGTCCGGATGTCCAGAATAAATGGGGCCCTGTTAAAACAAAATCTTGGGGTGAACATTTTCCTCATTTGTCATTGTGTTTTTATTTTAATGGAAAGGGTTGAGAAAACAGTTAAGAAGAATTGTAGGTCTTGATTGCAGTATAAATTCTAATTGACTGATTGCAACACAATACTTTATTAGGAATGTCACAGCATCACTTTACTGCATTTTGATTTCAGGCATGAAGCAAGTAGCAGTAGAGAATTTGTAGCAGCAGCATCTTGGTATTAACTGTTGTGTTCCCTCTCATAAATACTTAATGGCCCAATCAGTATGCATTAACAGAACGCTTGTGGCTTCACTGTAAGAAAAAATAAGTGGTGTTTTATTTCAATTAAGACATATTAGATATTTACAAAGATCAAGATAAAATGTTTTTTTTATTTAAAATGTATAAATAACTATTTTAGCCATTACCCTCTATTCACTCTTCCTATATTTATTGAGGAGTATCTCACAAGCACCACTGCAGTGGGCAAGTCCACAGTCATGGAAATGAGGAGTGTTTTCAGGTCTTTTCACACAGGTGATTTCTTCTTCCCACTGATGGAAGGGCTTTCAATTTGTCATTTTTTTATTCCCATTTCTGCTTTCAATCGCAGTAGCAGCTAACTGCTCTAGCAGCTTCATCCACTGGAAAAAACCCAAACATACACTCAGCGAACTGGGGTATACAAAAATACCCACCCATGCCCCCTGCTTCTTAACGAGGGCAACTCCAGATTGGAACAGTCCAGCCTCTCTCCACCAGACTCCAAACTGTGCATTGAGGTGAGCCTGACTGTATCTGATCAGTGTCTCTCGACCTCATGCACCACCAGGACCTCCACCTTTGACTGCCTCTTGAAATGCTTTGCAACCAAAGCCTCTTCCGGCCCCCCGTGCATGTGATGGGCCTATAGGAGAGCAAGCTTATGTCTCCTCCATTGGGCTAAGACCTTGCAATCAGGTGCTCTCCCTTAAGATCCACGGGTTGGCACTGGTAACTCTATCCTGGGTAGGAGGAACTGGTCCCCTGATAAGGTTCGGTTGTCATATGGGATAACTTTAGCTTTTAACAGAAAGAGTGCTGTTTTAACTTATGGAATATTTCATGTGCCATTTGGCATATTCTCTGATCCCTATTTTCTAAACTTTGATATTAATATATTGGTAATTGTACCTAGCAGAGGGCAGCCTACAAGTACAAGTCAGCCAAGAGCTAATGAATTGTTCCTTAGCTTTATGAATATCTTTGCCTTTTCCCAAGAAGCATATTGATCTTGCATCTGCTTGAAAAAGTAAAGTGACTGTTCCTTCTGTGTTGAATGTTCATTATATGGTGCTCTTGAAACATGCATGTAGAATTACTTTGTGTTTTTGACAAGTCTATGTGTAAGCAAAGATGTAGCTAATCTGACAGTATTAGCTAGCACGTTGTGTTTATCCTGTTTCAGACCAAACAACCATTTATGTTTGTGAACCTGCAGGATTTCAGTTTCAGCAAAAACGAAACCCTTTGTTACCAGAAATGACTGACCTGACCTGATGAGCAAGGCTGTTTTTACGTGTGAATTTGTAACATTTTCAGAAGAATCATGTCAGGAAATTTTTGAAGGCTGTCTTTCGAACATGTCACATTACACATTAAGTTCGTGTGAGCGATCTGCCTAGATAGCTGATTTGCAATACACACCTGACTTTTAGGTTTGTATAATGGCCCAATGTCTTATGACACAGACTTAAACTTATTGTGGTAGCACTTTGATCTGACTGCACTGAATCCTTATGTTCTCAAGTGTATCTTCTAAGACAGACACCTGCAGGGGATTCCTAGAAAAGGTTGTGTGTTTTCGTACTGACAGGATTCTGTATAGCACAATGTTGAGCGATTAGGGTACAACCACCATTTGTACCCAGAGATCCCTAGCTGGCTTTGTTCACATGGTAACATGGCTATCAACACCCACTAAACAGCTGTAGGTTAGAATTGCTTTCTGTTAGTGTTACATCAAACCAAAGTGCATTTAGTGCATTACGCTGACTTATTCGGATTGTTAATATAACAGGGATTCTTTAGTGTTATTGTTGGCCAACAGAAAGATAGGGATTAGAGAGGCCAATAGATTCTCAGCAGACACTCTTATCTGAGCTAATCTGAATTTGAGGGCCAGCAGTGACTCAGATAATGTGGAATTCAATATCTCATATATCGATGTCATATCTTTCCACTGCTACCTGCTTCTGAATTCAGTGAACATCTGTCCCAGCCACATACAAGGTTAAACAGGCTCTAGCACTTACCCATAAAATCTCAGCATTTTTTTTTTCACTTGGGAATTTGTAGTTCCTGCATCAAGGCAGAGACACAAAGAAAGTCATTATGCCTCACAGTTTCTGCCTCTCACCTTGAAACCATACAACATGAAAACAGCAGCACACACAACGAATAATTTCTACTCTTACAGACCCCGGCGAGGATATGAAGGGGCTCTCTGAACACCAGGCCCAGCGTGGTTTGATCAAAAGGGTGAGGACATCAGCATGACTATTTCCTGTCCCCAGCTAACGAGTAAATTACCATCACTTATTCCGTCACTCTTGTCACAGACCGCTGCTCTCATGTAGCTGACCTCAGAGAAAGAGCGAGAGAGAAAACTATTTGCAGAACAGATGGCAGCCTTTGCTCCAGGCCAGTGAGGGGTGGGGGAAATGAAAACTATTTATGCTAGTCAGAAAAGAAAGCAAAAAGCTTCACCCAAACTGGAAAATTAACTGTGGGGTTGTTTCAAAATACTAACATAATTCAGCTTCAGGGGAGAAAGGACAGCAATGATGTAATCTGTGAGGTAATCACTTTATAGAAGATGGGTGTAACTCGACTGATATTATATGGTGAAAGGGAGTCCACACTTCTTTGGGCTGTGGTTGTTGGAGTATAAATGTATTGTGGATATCCTGGATTTAGTGCATTTCAGTGCTGCTAAAGTTTGTGCTTAACCTAAAACGATACATCTTTCAACTTTAACTTTTTTAGTGTTAGGGCTAAAATAAGAGTGTAGAAGTAATCAGTATATGTACAGATGATCAGAGCTTGATCACAGAACAATCTGTTGATTTTAAAATAACAGTCTCGTTCATTGCAGCTAAAAGTAAGTCTTGCATTTAATTAAGTTTGGGGTGTGGCTGTCCAGTGTTGTGAAAGACAATTTTAAATCCTTCCACAAGGGGTGACCATAAGGGGGGACTTGCATTACTAACTTGCATTGGAGCTTTTCAGACGGTTTGTGAGGGTGAAAGCAAAAGAGTGCTTGCTGTTGCACGGCTGAACAATGTAGAAAGTGTAACGAAGTATTCCCAAAAAAGCGACTTCAAACTGTATGTCATCAGTGAAACTGCATCATATCCATCATGTGAGGAGGAAATGTGTACAGATCTCACTCAGTATATTAGCATTGTCGTGAGCCACGTGGATGACCACACAGGGTGTATGTTGTCCTTGTTGCAGGAGATGTCTTTCAGCCATCATTTAGTTTCCTTTCATTAATCATTTTCACCAACCTCAAAACTGCCAATTAGTCTAACAAGCTTAGTGAGGAGGTGACACACCCTCAGGGCCCATGGGGAGAAAAAGAGGGACTCTTTCTGAGTCATTTCTCCTGCTGCTGACACACACACACACACGCACACACACAAACACACAAACACACAGAAGCAGTAGAATTTTTGACTTTATAGACAGAATTTAATTAAAGTTATTTAGTTTAGGGTTAGAATGTGGAACTAAGGTTTTCTTTTTAAGTTGGGCAGTGAATAGTCAGATGGAGGTCCAGATGTGTGGCTTATCTTCAGTCAGTTTCCTTTGTATGGTTTATCCAAACATATCTATGCATGTATGTGCATGTGTGTTTGAGTACAGTATGTAAACTTCTGCTATGCTGCCTGTGAGACGGGCTTTGTAGTTGATAGATGGATGCCCCTATCATCTGCTCGGCAAGAATAGTGCCTTGTCTAATTACATGCTTTTGGCTGGTCTCCTTTATAAACATACACAAAGACCTTTAAGCGCGCACACACACACACACACACACACACACACACACACACACACACACACACACACACACACACACACAATTTCATAATTAGGTCAAGTATATAGACGAAAAGTATTTCTAAACTGTCTCCTGAAAATATCAGTTGTTAAGTGACATTTCACATTAATTTCACATTAACAGCTGGTCAGATGTACCCACATGTTCTGTGGTATGCTCAAGTACTTTTGATTTTGTAGTTTTGGATACATGCCTTTACACAGAATTCCCAGTTTGATATGTACCTTGTAGGGGTGCAACGATACACAAAATTCACGGTTCGGTTCGATACTTTGGTATCACGGTTCGATATTTTTTCGATACAAAAAAAATGTTCATGCCTTTTTAATTTGTCATTTATTAAAATTATAAATATATATTTTAACTCAAAAGTACAGTTTTTAAATTTAATGTTGCTGAAACAAAAGTAATTAAAAAAAAAATAAAAATCTCAGGGCTCTCAAAATTTCAAAATCCCTGGTAGCCCTTCGGGCAGGGACTCTTCCGTTTTTGGTAGCCCAAAATAAATTTAAGTAGCCCGAATAAAAAAGGGAGCAATTTTTTGATTAATGTTTTGTTTCCTTTACAATATTATACATTAAAGTATAATATTGTAAAGGAAACAAAACATTAATCAAAAAATTGTTGAAAAACAAATTACAACATTGTATAAAAATTACAATCATCAACTCAAATACTTGGTTCTAATTGAACAGAAATGTCTATGAACTTGTAAGAACTGTGTAGGACATGAATCAGTCTGTGTCAGATCCTGAATTTGAAATTTCCACTGAAGTTACGGGTAAGAGGCAAGTGGAACCAAGATCGAGGCCATTTGCTTTTTGAAGTTTGCAAAGACTGCTAAATTGTGCCAGTGGTAGTTCACTCTTTGCAACATAGTAGCTGTTCTAAACAGATTTTTCGGGTTTATTTTTAGTATGTTATTTGCAATTGGTGTTTGTTCTGGGAAAGATATTGCAGACTGAGCAATAATGCATTTCTTGCATTTCTCATGCGTTCTAATGTGGGCCTTTCTTAATATGACTGGTCCCAGTAACAAAGGCGCTTGTCGACTCAGAAATCGAGGGAAAACCAACAACACACCCGGCAGAACATTATGTTATTTACACGGGTGCACATAAGTGGTCCGCATGTGCGCATTCGCTGTCAAAATAAAAGACGAGCACCAGATAAGAAGTTGCAGCGCGCGTTTGCGTCCATATAAAAAGCAGTGTTTTTGTCCTAGAGTGGGATTTTCACGGCACATTCTGCACCACATCTCTGTGCGTTCATCATTTGTTTGAAGCCAGCTCACCTCCTGCAACCACTTTTCTGAGAATACGTGCTTCTTTTGTGGTTCAGCCTGCTGACATTTCTTTGGAGGTGGAGGAACACCAAAGTAATTGCTTAAAGGAGCTTCTTCGACATCTTTAAGAGTTCTAAACAAATGTCTGTCCTCCTCCAGAAAATCCTATGTATGCAAACACGCGTTGCAACTTCATATCTTGTGCGCGTTTTTTTTTTTTTTTTTTTTTTGACAGCGAATGCGCACCTGCGGACCACTTATGTGCAGCCCTGGTTATATAGCTCGTCATATTGCAGCCACAGAAATTATTTTGTTCATGAAACCATAACGCTGCACTTTCTTTTTGCCTTATAGTCTGATTTGTCATAACTTTTCTGTTTTGTGGTAAGCTTTTCTTTGGCTGTCACTTCTTCACCCTGACCTGTCTTATTTGGCTCAGCAGAACTAAAATATATATCCTGCTGCTTTTACACACGCACACATAACGGTCAGCGATTCTCTGCGCGATCAACCTCTCACATGTTTAAGCTGCGGGAGATTTCACTTGTCATGTTTGCATAGTAAGCTAACGATTGATAAGACGATGTCAGAGGAATTGGTGCGCAAATGATCGTCACTCACCAATCAGTGCTGTCGCTCTCTATACACAGTTCGCACGATTGCAAAGTGAAAGCAAAAAACAAGCGCAAATTCAAACGCGATTTCAATATGTCACATATTGACAGTGGCTCACCGCCAATGACATAATTACCCAGCTACATTTCCGAAAGAATGCAAAAGCATTGACATATATTTTTCCTTCCTACAATAGCCCGACGGGCAGGGCAGAGATAGATTTTGGTAGCCCGACTGAAAAAATCGCTAGCCCTGGGACGTCAGGCAGGCGATTTTGCGAGCCCTGTATCTGATTGAGGAATCACTCATCTTTGGAAAAGAGAGTTTGTTACAGAGAAATGGCTCTTTCCAAAATAAAAGCTATACTATCCGCTTCTTCTGGGCTATATTCTCAGCAGCATATTGTAGCGGGCCAGGGCTGTTCGGGGTTCTGTTTGTACAGTTATGTTTTGTTTATGTTGCCATAGTGACGGGTGACGCCCTCTCGCTGCGACGGTGTGTCCTTCCGGGGTCAGAGGGCGCCCTGTGTGTTGTTGTTGTTGTTGCTGTGCGGTTGCCGCGCTGAGCAGTTAGCTAGCGGCAGTGTTCTTCTGCAGATGTCAATAAACGGCTGTGCTCCCTGGCTAGCTCACGGGAAGCAAGACCAAACGATACCTCCGTCTCCTCCTTGTCTGAGCTCGCCACAATATTAAACATATCAGGTCCCCATAAGAAGAATCATGTGCTAATGGCTGTCTAAATGACTCGGGTAAAGTTTGTAGCATGCATGCTTGTTGTTTTGTCTGCTTCCACTTGTCTTTGCACTAGGATGATGTCGGAGTAAATTAGCAGTCATATTCGTTGTGTTCCCACTAGTGCTGTCAGCATTAATCTCGTTGAAATGACGTTAACGCCACAACACGGCAAATCTCCGTTAACGAGCTACCCCTGATCGCCTGTGCGTGGGGCTAGACGGCCAACACGTTAACGAGCTAACTGCGCTAACACACTAGTTCACACCAATGTAATTGAGCATTGCGTGGCACATCCAACATACTGTTTTACTTTAGTCCATGACGCGCTTACCTTCAGGGTCATACTTCACATGAAAACCAAAATAATTCCAAACGCCAGATCTGAATGAGGGTGGGGGAGGTTCAATTTGCCATGTTGCAAGGAGAGCTTAACTTCTGTCTCGCTAGCTTGCCCTTCGCTCTTCCTTCTGACGATGCTGTCTGTGGCTGTATCCCAATTCAGATTCTGCAGCCTTAAAGTACGCAGCCTCAACGATCCTCAAGGGCCGCATACTTAAAGACCGCTAAGGCCGGAAGTGCGAGGCTTGTGAAATGGGACTGTCTAGCCTCCGTTGCGCTGCCCAGGTTGCCTAGCAACCATGATACTAACAGCTGGAAACGTGTCGTACAGCTTTGTTTGACAGAAATGAAGGAGAAAATCTTTTGTTCATTTGTTTGTTTCTTTCTACATGAGCTTTGATCATTCTCTGTAGGATTAAGCTCAGCTATTGAACGGCGTATATTTTAAAGTAAAGGCTTTAAAACCAAGTTAGTACAAACGTCACTAATGTCACATAACTTTGCCGACATGTGGCCAACAGTAATGTTTTAATGTTCTTCGTTATTAAACATTTGCACATAAATAAGTGACATAATATTCAGTACTTACTTAAAGTTTACTCTTCGGGCGCCCCTCATCCGCCGTTTTTTTTTTTCCGGCAAATTTATCCACACGCACCGCTGCGCTATGCATTCTGGGATATGTTGGGCCACGAAGTCTACACTGCCACAGCCTTAAAATTCAGGGAAATGAAGGACGCAGTTCAGGGCCGCATTTCGAGCAGCCTTTGAATTGGGACAGCCTTCGGCGCGCCGCTGTGACGTAATCGGTCTTGAAATGCGGCCTTTAAGGCTGCAGACCCTGAATTGGGATACAGCCTGTGTTGAGCGCTCAGTGGATCTGCGCTCGACAGTGCAGCCTAGGCGGAGTAATCGAACGCAGATTCACTGAGCGCTCAACACAGACAGCATCGTCAGAAGGAAAGTTGATAAAATAAATTACAAATTTTGTATTGTTCGATACATATGCGTACCGAACCGAAAGCACTGTATCGAACGGTTCAATATCGATACAAGTATCGTTGCACCCCTAGTACCTTGTTTTTGGAATAATGGTTTCTCAGTTAGAAAGAGGAAATACAAAAAAAATCCACTTTTAAATTAATTTGTTTCAAATTACTTTTTAAGCATGTTCATGGGTCAAATTCGTTGGTATCACAGAAAATTGCTAATACAAACCAAATGTGCATGTGATGTGTATTTCACTTGGGATACTGAAAAGCACATTATATGTGCAGGACATTTATGTAGTCAAAATAATCCCTGTTAGCAACAGTTTAGGCCAAATGCTGTTTCTCACATTTTTTTTCTTTGTCTTATTATTATCACCCGTGTTTTGTTACCCAGCTGTGTTCCCTTCCACTTCCCATACCTGCCTGAGTGTATAGAGGTGTTTTCTCCTCAGTGTTTGTCTCAGCATCTGCGCGTACGAGTTCCCGGTAAAGCCTGGGTTCCTTTGCCTTGTGGGTTTTGTACTTCTTGGACTGTTTCCACAACTTTATTAAAAGGTGCATTTTGAGTTAACTGTCCTGTGTTTCTCAGGCCCATGCTTCATGACAGGGTAAGAGTCATAAGATGACTTGTTTCAGACAGTTTATGAACTGAGAGTCCATCTTAAGGCAAAGCATAGGCTAAATAAAGAAATAATGGGTCAAATAAAAATAATTTGGGGGGATACATTTGCAAGCAAGCAAGCAAGGATACATTTGCTTAATTATAAAGAGACTAAAAGAGAGGAACAAAAACATTTCAGCGTACACTCCTGGACTGCTGTGTCAAACTGTGCCCCTCAATGCGTTGTCAGAATAGATATGTAATGACCTGTTCACCAGTCCTGCTGTAGGGGTGATGTTTTGGGTCTCCTATAGCAGCTGCGTGCATAATAAATACATTGGTTCTGGAATTATTTTTTCTAACTGGATTCATAAATTGCTGTAAAAACTCTGAGAATATATAATTAAGACAAAAGGCAGCTCTAACTGAACCGTTTGCCATGTGTAACCGCTGTCTATACTAACACTGAGCAGAGACATTTAAATGCTTTACAGAATCTCTGAACAATAGAAGTACATTTAAAATGAAGAAAATCCAAGTCTGTTATATCCATATGCTTTGATGTTCCTTTTTTGTATGGGTGACATCTTTCTATCATCACTTATTCTCAATCTGTCTTTCTGTTTTCCTCTTTCTCTGTACCCTGGACTTCATGTGGTGTCCTAGCCAACTGCATCCCTCAGTGCCATAATGGAGGAATGTGCCTCAGGCCTCAGCACTGTGTCTGCAAACCTGGCTCAGAGGGGAAGGCATGCGAACAGAAGACTGTACCCACACACTCCTTTCCACCGCGGCCTGGGAACGGACCCACCAACGGGCACAACACTGGTCACACAAGCGGGCACACCACTGGTCATACTAATGGACACACTTCTGGCAACACCAATGTACACAGTGTGGTACCCCAGCGGCCAATACCTCAGCAAGTGCCTCCTAATGGTTATGGCTCTGGCCCCTCTCCATCTAACAACATGGGCCAGATGAAACTAACTGTCAAGCCAGCCCCGCAGTTTGTGCGGCCACATTACATACAGCAACACATCCAACAGCAGTAAGTATCTTTGATTCAATCTTTCAATACATTTTTCCATGAAACGTCTTCACACCGCCACATCCCTAATTTGCTTTGGTAATAAACATTAATTTGTTTCCCACATATAGCTCCTGTGATAGACAAGCTTCTGGAAGTCATAAACCACATAAAAAAAAATAACAAAACCAAAAATGCATTTATGCATTTGTGTCAGATTTGTAGGCAGCATTTTCATGATGAAATTCTCTCATCACATCCCAGAGATCTTCTGTTGGATTGAGCTCTGCTGATTATGGAGGCCATTTAGTAAATTTATATTATAAAATCAGTCTGAGCTTTGTTACATGGGGTGTTATCCTTCAGAAAGTAGACATGTACTCTGTGGTCATCAAGGTTTCAGCAAGAACAGTCAGGTAGGTGGCGATGATTAAATGATACTCAGTTTGTACTTACAGGTTACAAGTTTTCCAAAAACGGATGTTCTCCTCCTATCTTATGTAGATGCTATACCTCCACCAGTTGGTGGTATACAGGGAGTGCAGAATTATTAGGCAAGTTGTATTTTTGAGGAATAATGTTATTATTGAACAACAACCATGTTCTCAATGAACCCAAAAAACTCATTAATATCAAAGCTGAATGTTTGTGGAATTAGTTTTTAGTTTGTTTTTAGTTTTAGCTATTTTAGGGGGATATCTGTGTGTGCAGGTGACTATTACTGTGCATAATTATTAGGCAACTTAACAAAAAACAAATATATACCTATTTCAATGATTTATTTTCACCAGTGAAACCAATATAACATCTCCACATTCACAAATATACATTTCTGACATTCAAAAACAAAACAAAAACAAATCAGCGACCAATATAGCCACCTTTCTTTGCAAGGACACTCAAAAGCCTGCCATCCATGGATTCTGTCAGTGTTTTGATCTGTTCACCATCAACATTGCGTGCAGCAGCAACCACAGCCTCCCAGACACTGTTCAGAGAGGTGTACTGTTTTCCCTCCTTGTAAATCTCACATTTGATGATGGACCACAGGTTCTCAATGGGGTTCAGATCAGGTGAACAAGGAGGCCATGTCATTAGTTTTTCTTCTTTTATACCCTTTCTTGCCAGCCACGCTGTGGAGTACTTGGACGCGTGTGATGGAGCATTGTCCTGCATGAAAATCATGTTTTTCTTGAAGGATGCAGACTTCTTCCTGTACCACTGCTTGAAGAAGGTGTCTTCCAGAAACTGGCAGTAGGACTGGGAGTTGAGCTTGACTCCATCCTCAACCCGAAAAGGCCCCACAAGCTCATCTTTGATGATAGCAGCCCAAACCAGTACTCCACCTCCACCTTGCTGGCGTCTGAGTCGGACTGGAGCTCTCTGCCCTTTACCAATCCAGCCACGGGCCCATCCATCTGGCCCATCAAGACTCACTCTCATTTCATCAGTCCATAAAACCTTAGAAAAACCAGTCTTGAGACATTTCTTGGCCCAGTCTTGACGTTTCAGCTTGTGTGTCTTGTTCAGTGGTGGTCGTCTTTCAGCCTTTCTTACCTTGGCCATGTCTCTGAGTATTGCACACCTTGTGCTTTTGGGCACTCCAGTGATGTTGCAGCTCTGAAATATGGCCAAACTGGTGGCAAGTGGCATCTTGGCAGCTGCACGCTTGACCTTTCTCAGTTCATGGGCAGTTATTTTGCGCCTTGGTTTTTCCACACGCTTCTTGCGACCCTGTTGAGTATTTTGAATGAAACGCTTGATTGTTCGATGATCACGCTTCAGACGCTTTGCAATTTTGAGACTGCTGCATCCCTCTGCAAGATATCTGACTATTTTTGACTTTTCTGAGCCTGTCAAGTCCTTCTTTTGACCCATTTTGCCAAAGGAAAGGACGCTGCCTAATAATTATGCACACCTGATATAGGGTGTTGATGTCATTAGACCACACCCCTTCTCATTACAGAGATGCACATCACCTAATATGCTTAATTGGTAGTAGGCTTTCGAGCCTCTACAGCTTGGAGTAAGACAACATGCATGAAGAGGATGATGTGGACAAAATACTCATTTGCCTAATAATTCTGCACTCCCTGTAAAGGAAGAGTCATTCTTCCTTTTGTGGAGTTTTGTACAGCAGTTGCCATTTTTTTCCAAAGCTTTTTTCCTTTTCTTGGTTGCCAGGTCAATACATCTTCTCTGAAGAGTCTCGACAGAAGACATGCTATTGACACAAAACATTGAACCTACTGAAATACATTAATCTTGCTGATATTAGTGAAAAAATCATGTATGTGTGCATCAACAATGAGATTTGTCTTTTATACTTTTATTCAGAATAAAAGAAAAATTCTGTCTTTTATTCTGTTATTCATAACAGAGTTCCATTTTGGGATGATTGCTATCCTCTAGGGCTGCCACAAACGATTATTTTGATAGTCGACTAGTCACCGATTATTTTTGCGATTAGTCGACTAATCAGATCATCATCCGTTGGACGTAAAACTACAGCTTATTGCACCAGCAGCATCTGCTCTTATATAACTATCATTAGCTTACAGCTTTAAGTGTTTAAGGTCTGTGCTAACTAAAAATAAAGAAAAGATGATAGTTTATTAAATTTTAATGAAATTTGCAGATTGTTTCGGTGAAGTTTAATAAACTCCTTGCTATCTAAAATATAACAGGACACTGGAGTAAATTCTGGAGCATCTCACACTTCTGATAATCAGCTGTCTGCTTGACGTTTATTCAGCTGTGTAAAAACTATAACTTTAATCTCAGACAAACTGATTTACTCAGGAACAAATAAAATACTAAAAAAAAGCCAAACAACAACATTTTAAGTTATCTAAGTGACTCATATATATATTTAACCTGAGTAGCGAAAGACGGCGGTGGGTTTGAAAACGATTTGCGGGGAGTCCGGTGTTCTCACGGTGCTAGTGAGCCTAGCCCCCGGCTCGCTATCGAGCTAGTGGGTAACAGATGTCTCCGAAAACGTCGGAGCGCTTTTGAAAATATGTGGTGTCTTGATAAACTGAGCAGATATTTGAGGTTTACACAGCTACATTCTCGCCTGAAAATATGTTAAACGTTTATTTTGTGACCCAGAAAGAATAATAAGAGTAACATTAAAACTAACTAGCTGCCGCCATTGTTGGAAACTGCGCTGGGCCGCGCTATGAATTCTGGGACACAGCTGCTTCTTCTTCTTCTTCGGGGTTTAACGGTAGCTGACATCCTTGTACATGCAATGCTGCCATCTTCTGTTTCAGTCCGGTATTACACTCTTAAATCCTGCCACTTATTCCTGCGTCTTTTGTGATCTTACAAAGCTTCAAACGACGCGTCGACTATTAAATCAGTCGTCGACGATTTTGATAGTCGACGTAATCGTGACTAGTCGACAAATCGTGGCAGCCCTACTATCCTCTTTAGGAGTGGTTGAAGTAGATTTATTTCAGCAGTAGTCTTGTCTGGTCAAAACATTGTTTATACCACTTCAAGGTGGATATTGCCGTGTGTGTGTATTTGCATGATATGCAGGATCAATAGAGATTTAAAGAAAAGAATTTTAAAGCATTTGATTGTGAGGAAAGCTATCCGTTTAATTGCTACCAGACCTGTGTCCTCGAAATGGAAAATGTCACCTTTAAAGGTTTTGGAATAAAGAAGCACTGATGGATTTGATAGAGGTTTTTAATTTGTTTGCACGTACAACATTGTTTATACTGATAATTTATGACTGAAGCCTTTCGGGGCTTCATTAGATCAGCTGCACATTGAAGACTGTCTATGAAATGTACAGCAATAAACATGGAAATTTTGAGAACTAAAACAAAATGAAATCCAATCCAATACAAATACATCTAATCACAGCAGTTTGAGCAAACTGTAATATTTGCTGCAGGCAAAAAAACTCAACAAAAAGTTTCTGTTGAGCATCTGGAATTGTTTAACTCTGTGTAGCATCATAATGAAGAGCTGGACCTTTCTCCGGTATGTTCCCTTCAGGACCATTTTGAGCAAATCGCGAGCATTTAATCAGCTTCTTAATCCTATAATTAGAATTTTCTATTGTGTAGAAAAACAACATGCTGTTGTAATTGCTTTTCTTTTTCTTATGTTAAGATATCTCTGGGATTAAATGTGCAGTTATATTCATGTATAGCGATAGAAAAGAGAGTTAACATTAAAGTGGGCTGTGTGTGGCCTGTGTGATGTCAGAGGGGAGGGGAAGCCATCTGCCATGACCGGTTAGGAGTAAGGGGAAGAAAAGAGAGAAAAAGACAAACTGTTGGAGACACTTTAGTAATTACTAATAGTGATGTAGGAGAGACAAAAGAGGTAATGCTCAGTGTATCATGGAAAACCTCCAGCAGCATAACTAATAAAAGGTCTCAGGGACACTTCATCCAGCCCTAACCACAAGCTTTGCCAGTGAAGATGAAATATATGAAATATGGTCCCTTCTTCTAGTCCCTGTCAGCATTCTTGATCAGCTGAATGCTTTTCAGGAAGTTTTAGAGCATCTTGAATTATAGTAGTCCAGCCTAAAAGTTATAAATGCATGAAATAGTTTTTCAGTGTCACTCTGAGATTGAATGTGTCTGATTTAAGCAATATGAAAAAGGCAGTCCTACATGTTTGTTTGATTTGCACATTGAAGGATTTCATTGTTTAGAATCCTGTCCTGTCTGGCAGCTTTTGCAATCAGAATTATTATCTGAATGCATTGTTGTGCTGAACATATTTTTCTTTATCCTTTTGTGTTTTGTGTTCTTTTGCTTATTACGTGTTATAGTATTACAGTGTAAAAGACAGGACAGACAGGGGGAAAAGGAGGGGGAATAGGGTGAAATATAATAAAAGGATAGAGTACAAATAGAAATTCACAATGTATTGCCTACTGCCGCACCTGTAAGAAAAAACAAATATACAAGGAACACAAAAATACAGATACTGTCACAGTCCTGGGTCGTCTGACCGGTGTTTTGAGTTTCCCTGTATTGTCAGTGTTGGGGAGTAATGGAATACATGTACCGGCGTTACATATTTAAAATACAAAATATTAGTAACTGTATTCCCTTAAAGTTACCGTTTAAAAAGGTGGTATTCAGAATACAGTTACTTTGTTGAAATAGATGGATTATACAGCGGTCTCTTCCTGTTTCATATGTTAGGCTGTTCCCTCTCTATTTTTGGTAATTCCACGCCGGTGGAAACAAACAACACGCATTAAGAGGCTCTAATGCCTGGGTCTCAATCTCGCGGCCCATGTCACTTCTACCTCCGCATAATGACGTGAAGAAATATTTTGAAAAATTATTATTCAAAAAATTATTTAATATGAAGGCAATAGGCAAAGTGTTACAGGCATAGCCCTAAAGAATGTAGCTTCATGGGCAGTGTAGTCTGTGCTGCAGGGAGAATGGACTGCCATACCCGTTATGTGTCTGTGAGCGCAAATGAGGGAGAAAAAAGAGTGGAAAAGTACGAGCTGTCACCGACCAGAAACGGGAGATGGAAGCATGTAAATATAATAATAACCACTGCAGCCAAAAAGAGTGCCTGACGAGCCCAGTTGTAAGTAAGCTACTAAGACTCGACTGTACACTGTGTTCGTTTTTTCCTCCGAACCAATAAGTTCTGTTTGAGCAGCCTTTCAATGCCTCTCTCTGTCTCTCGCAAGCACAGTTGACATAGACAACAAAGTAAAACTAGTTTTTGGCGACAAGCCCGACAGGGAACCAACGTATTAGCCAGAGGTCCCTTTATTACGGTTCGGAGCTGTAGAGCTGTTTTATACAGGGTGGGCCATTTATATGGATACACCGTGATAAAATGGGAATGGTTGGTGATATTAAAGTCCTGTTTGTGGCACATTAGTATATGTGAGGGGGCAAACTCCTCAAGATGGGTGGTGACCATGGTGGCCATTTAGAAGTCGGCCATCTTGGATACAACCTTTTTTTTTTTTTTTTCAATAGGAAGAGGGCCATGTGACACATCAAACTTATTGGTAATGTCACAAGAAAAACAATGGTGTGCTTGGTTTCAATGTAACTTTATTCTTTCATGAGTTATTTACAAGTTTCTGACCACTTATAAAATGTGTTCAATGTGCTGCCCATTGTGTTGGATTGTCAATGCAACCCTCTTCTCCCACTCTTCACACACTGATAGCAACACCGCAGGAGAAATGCCAGCACAGGCATCCAGTATCTGTAGTTTCAGATGCTGCACATCTCGTATCTTCACACCATAGACAATTGCCTTCAGATGACCCCAAAGATGAAAGTCTAAGGGGGTCAGATCGGGAGACCTTTTTGTTTTGCCCATTCTGCAAATTCTGTGCGCTGATCTGGGTCGTCCTCGTTGAGATGCTGCAGCAGCTGGAGTTTGTAAGGGTGCCATTTGTGAGTAGCCAATATCCTCCGAAGGGATGTTCGACTAATGCCACTCTCCAGTGACATGCGGCGAGTGCTATGCTGTGGGCTCTTGCTGAGTGAAGCTAGGACAGCCACTGATGTTTCTTCATTAGTGACAGTTTTCTTCCGTTCACATTTTGGCAAATTCAACACTGAACCAGTTTCCTGAAACTTAGCAAGCAGTTTGCTGACTGTAGCGTGGGAGATGGGAGGTCTCGTAGGGTGTCTTGCATTGAAATCTTCTGCAATGACCCGGTTACTGCGTTCACCAGATATCAACACAATTTCGATCCGCTCTTCACATGTTAACCTCTTCGACATGTCAATGGCTGTGAACAAAGAGAAACTTGTAAATAACTCATGAAAGAATAAAGTTACGTTGAAACCAAGCACACCATTGTTTTTCTTGTGACATTACCAATAAGTTTGATGTGTCACATGGCCCTCTTCCTATTGGAAAAAAAAAAAAAAAAAAAAAAGTTGTATCCAAGATGGCCGACTTCTAAATGGCCACCATGGTCACCACCCACCTTGAGGAGTTTGCCCCCTCACATATACTAATGTGCCACAAACAGGGCTTTAATATCACCAACCATTCCCATTTTATTACGGTGTATCCATATAAATGGCCCACCCTGTATACGTACGGAATAGTTTCCTATATGAGATTGCTGCTAAAAGTGCAGCCGTCCACCCTACTGTTACTCATTTTATATTAAGATTTAAAAATCTAGTTGGTATTGGTATAGCAAGTAGCCTTCAGTAATAGTAATAAATCACACAGCAATAGTACATTCATGTAGTTGTAAAAAGCATGATAATATATTAAGCAATCCAAAGTATTCAGAATATGTTACTCTCATTGAGTAAGGAACGGAATACGTTACAAAATACATTTTAGGGCATGTATTCTGTATTCTGTAATCTGTAGTGGAATACAGTTTAAAAGTAACCTTCCCAACACTGTGTATTGTGATGTTCATTGTTTAACTTTATTTAGTCATCTTAAGCTCCAAGGTTGTTCGGTTTGAGTTCTTTGTTTATTAGATCCCTTTATGTCATCACCCCTGTGTCCCTTGTAGGAATGGGTATCGTTTAGGTTTTATCCGATACCGGTGCCAAACTGGTACTTTTGAAACAGTGCTGGTGCTTAAACCGGTGCTTAAAGAATGGAGAACACAAAATTGGTCCAAAATCCTCTCATGTTCAGCTGTTTTTTTTGTAAAAAGATAACAATGTTAGCCTTTTCTGCAGCTATGGGGCATATATGGTATCACTCTTAGCTGGAAGCAGTGCTTAAACAATGGAAAAAACACAAACTTTGTCCAAAAACCTCTCATGTTTAACTGTTTTCCACTTTTTCTTTGGTCATTTTAGCCTTTTTGGCCAGGGTGAAGGGAGTATCTGCCATCAAACAAGAAGACAGCCGCATGTAGCTATGATGATGTTTGCTAGTTCACCTTACATGCATTAATGTAATAACGTGGTTAGCCTACTCAACGTAAATTACACACGAACAACATGAAGCTACTCACGCAGAGAAGAACGGCTGCTGCTGCCATCATCATCCGTCATCATTTCTGCTACACTGGCAGGGCTAGGGGCCAGGACTCTCCTCTTTGTGTTTTTGGGGGATGTTGCTAACTCCGGGTCCGATAACAGACAACCCACCCGCAGTAGATGCGCTCGGTGTGAGGTCTCACAGCAAGCTATCAAATACGGCGCATTTCTCGGCTTTTAAAAAAAACGCTATGCGTCGCCAGGTGTTTCATCAGATTCGAGGTGTTACCTCCTTTGACAGTATCACAGTATCAGCTTAAAGCACTTGTTGCAGGCTGCTGAGTTTGCATATTTTGCTGTGAAGTACAGCCAGACTTTTGACCGCTTTGCCTTGGTCATTTTTAATCTGTAGCTCTGCTCTAAAAGAACGCACGTACCTGGCCCCGCCTACTATCCTCGGAAACGTAAAATGATTGGCTAGAATCTAAAGTGTATCACAGCTCAGGAAAAAAAAGCACAGAAATAAAGCACCGAAATGTGCGCTGCTTTTCGGTCTGGTTACTACCGTTTATGTCAGAACCGGTGCCATCATGGCACCGGATACCGGTACCCATCCCTAGTCCCTTGTTGGTTCATGTGTCTTAACCTGTCATGTGTCATGTCTGCGTCCCGTTATGTTCCTGCTTTATTTTGAAAGTCTTTCATTGTGCTTATTGTTACCTTTCCCCATGGTGTCATAATGTCATTCTAGTCAGCTGTTTCCCCACACACCTCCTGTGTGTATTTAGTCTGTGTGTTTTCTTTCAGTCTTTGTCAGGTTGTCTGTTTGCTTTCATGTCTAGCCATGTCATGTCTCAGAGTTCTTTGTACTGATCAGGTTTATGTTTATGTTTGGTTTATTTCATAGTTCCATAGTCGCATGTACCTGTTCAGTTTCATATCAGTGTCTCTCGTCAGAGTTTTCATAATTGTTTAGTTATTTCCCAGTTTGGGTTTCAGGTTAGGATTTGCCCTGTTCACTCTTGCTTTGTTTTTGTGTTCATGTTTTGTCAGCCAAATAAATGGCTCGCCTTTTGTTTAAAACTCAGTTCCGTCTCCTACCGTGTCTGCATTTGGGTCCCACCTTTCACTTGTTGTGTGAGTGTGGATGTGAGTGAGAGATTGAGAGTCAGTGTTTCTGTATGTGTCTTTGTCACAAACATACTTGATAAACAGGGTGGGAAGCCGCAATATCTGTCCCCCAGAGCCAGAGGCAGAAAGAGATGGAACCAGGACAACCGTACCATCTGCAGCCCCCAAGAGTACCGAAGATCTGAGTCCGTACATCTCTGTAACATCTGCATATTCATCCAAGCAGGAGAGGGAGGGACGCCCTACATGGGGTGAGAATCGACATTACCAAAGGTGAAATGCAGTAAACTCCACTAGATACTGACCACCCCGGTGCGAGTCAAGAACAGGCTCCCAGGGGCCCAGGCACCCACGAATCACCAGGCGTCCTGCAGAGCCCCCTTTCGACAAGGAGGAGGTCCAAGCCACCTGAATCCACCGAGAGAAAGGGCCAACGACCACACGACAACACCCAACCTCAACAAGCAACCCACATCCCTGGGAGGGGCAGAAGCATCCAGCGAGCATAAGCCGTCCTGAACCAGCAGCAAACCGGGACGATGCCAAAGCCCAGGACAAACTTTCTGCAGACCCCCGTCTCAGACAGGGTATGAGAAACAGTGGTGCAGGAAGATGTCCCCCCCCCCTCCTAGTGTCTAAGGCGCGATGTTGAGTGGGTATGTTGTGGAATGTACAGGATGAGCATGACTGTGTGAAAACTAGAGTGTTGTTAAAGTTGAGGCTAACGTCTCGTGCTGTCAGTGACCTTGAAAGTGGAAATATTCTAAAGATTTCACATTACGTTTGTCAGAAACTCACGTTTCATTTGAAGGCAGCTCTGGCTTTATTTTCACCTATTTTAGAAGTGATGCCAGGAGATTGTTGCACAACTTTTCCATGTTTCAACTTCAAGAGTGACCCACTTGGCAACACGCCCATGCCTCTAACAATGTTGTTTTCCACATCTGGAATATTGTTGAGCGCATGGAGAGTCTTGATATAAAGTATCAATGGACACCGTTGCTTTTTTTCCTTTGTAACTTCTCATAGTTGGAGTCCGGGAGATACTAACGAATATAATCTGCTGATGATTAGTAGAAATCCTTGATATGGTTAATGATAAGGCCTGCAAACAAACTGTATTGCTGATACAAACACATGGACTGTTCAGTGTGTTTTTCCAAACATGGATTGCTTACTGTGAAGACTGTTATTGCAGTTTGGATGGCCAGTACTCTCCTTCTCCAGCAGTCAGTGTAATAATAGGTAAAATTTCTGCCGGCACTTTCATATGTGGACTTGAAATGCCATTAACTAAAGCTGTGGGTAAGACTTGGGTTTGGTTTGCCTGTCACTATAGCAGATGACTGGAGAAAGTGCAGTCGCATCAGACACGATAAAAACTGTCCCGATGCCTTGTCTGGTCCAATTGTTGAAAGTAGATTTAAAACAATTTTCCCCTTTTCAGGTTTGTGTTACAGCAAAATGTTGATGGAAATGTCCAGAATGACCAGCGTGTCCGCTTAATGTTGGCATGTTAGAAGATGAATATTTCTAGTATGTTAATGAACACATTTTGTGTGCAGTGTTTAAGATGCACTCTGCAAAACGTTAAGAGGAGTTTTTTGTTTAATGTCCTGCACAGGCACACATAATTGCTACCAGACCTGTGTCCTCGAAAGCTGTTCTTGATTTGCAGAAAGCATTTATCTCTCACAAGGACCTATTCTCCTTTTGGTTCAAGCAGAAGAGTGGTTATGTCATAGAGTACAATACAAAATATAGTATTAATTCCCCATTCCTTGTTAGGTCATTTGTGTGGAATACAGATAATTAATATTTTTTTCTACAACAATGCTGACCAAATTTATCTACACATATCTACACATTTTTTAACTGATACACAACCTGGATTATTACATGGATTGTTATGTTGTTTTGGGGGTATGCCATTTGCCTCTGTCAAAAACAGAGAAAAGTAAAACACTTAACGTAAGCTCAGATTTACAAGAGACCTTATCACTAGAACTGCTAGTGTTCCAAAATCTCCAGAAGTGGTCATTTTAACCGCTCCTGCAACAGTAGGAATAATGGCAAAGGCATAATTTCTAATCAAAACTGATAAACAAAGGGTACAACAAATAACGTGACAACTAACACATCTAAAAAAAATAGAATAAGAACGTTCTGAAAGGTTGAAAATAACTTTTGGATAACATCAGGATTAATTGCACTAAAATAATGACAAAATAAAAACAGGTCAGTTTTAAATTTCAGGTGATTGCCTGAATTGGAAAACTGACCTTACAGCTGGCTACAGAAATGCAAGAAACACATTTTAAATAATTATTGTATAGAGTTTATCATCACGTCCACATCACCAAACTTGCAGCCTCTGCACATTGCTCCGCCTAAATCTGAAGCCCTTCCCCTCCTTAGCTCTCCATGCTCTGACCTACACCCCAAAATCCCATCCTCAACCTGGCAAAAGAAAAAATAGTCCCCTATATATTTATCTATCAAGATTCGAGAAGTTTATTGTCATGTACATGCCAAAACACAGATGGTTATGCAGAGCAATGAAACTCTTACTTTGCAGGTTCTCCTCACACAACTAAAAAGAAAGTAATAAATTAGTAAAACAAGTGCTTTGTAGCACTTGTAGTTTATGTGTGGGTGTAATTAGAATTTAAAGTGCAAGTAGTTGCAACACTGTCACAGTGATAATATACAGGGAGTATGCAATATTAGCTATGAGCTAGTTCTTGTGCTGCCCTGATTAGTGCCTTTGGGAAAATAAGCTGGCCAAGCTGGCATCCCTTTTCTGATCATGTGTTTTTGCAGCTCCGATAGTTGGCTAAATTCCCACTGTGCTAACTTGATCTTGGCCTCTAGTCTCCGTGTCCATGGAGGGTACGGCTCCTTGTGGCTGTTCATCTTGTAGCCAAACATCTCAGTGATCACTGCTGCTGTAATGTAGATGAGTTGGCTGCTTTCCGTCTTGGTAGCAGTAGGGTTTGTCCATAATGCTACATTCACATCTTTACACTTACCGAGGGCTTTCACATTCAATGTCTTCAACGCACCAGTTGTTCATGGGGCATGGTACTCAATCTTCGATGGTGAGGATGATGGTATCTCCCCCCTGACCTGATGTCCAAACTCCCTTTTGCTTTAGCATTTATGTTGTACCTCATCAATCTCTAGTTGAGCTAGCAGTTGCTTCGTTTAAATGTAGAAACACCTAGCTACTAGTTTTTTTGCTTTTGGGTATCGAATTGTCCCACATCCTCTTCATGTAAACCCTCCTTTTGGGATTACTTGTGTAGCAGCATTCCCACCGTGCCCCACTCTCATCCTCTGTCTAGCCTACTTAGAACATGCAAACCTAAAATCCCCGGCCAGATGGTATATAATCAGTATATAATCCAGTCCTGTATCCAAAAACCTAATACCAAGCTAAAGCGTTAGAAGCCTTGTGTTGGAAAATTTGTTTCAAAAAGATACAAATTTGTCCAGCGTACATGGAAATCTTGTTGGGTCACGTCTGCAGTTCACAGTATTTGTTTTTTGGCTTTGATGCTGCTTGGATGTGTTGAATGTAATTTCCCAACCAATGTTTCAGTAATGAGTTAACAAGAATGTTGTGAATGTATTTGTTCTTTTGTCCCTCTAATGATGAATAGGAAAACAGCATAAATGGCACAAAAAGCAGTTGGCTGTGTGTTGTGCATAAAGTCTCCATTTTTGAAAAATGTCTAGTGGTTTTAAGATTGGAGTGGAAACAGAAATGTTTACAGATAGGATCCATCTTATAATTGTTCAAAATATTGCGCTTGTCTAGAATGCCTTCAGTTGGAACGTTAGCTGGTGAATGGCACTGTATTGCCTCATTCTTTTTGTAAAGACCTGAATCATTTAATTCTTTTTTCTTTGTTTTTTTGCCTGTCCCGTTTGGCTCTTTTGCCATCAGAATTGTTGTCTAAAGGCGAAGAAAGATGCCCAACGGATTTACCAAATGGACCATCCCAGCCTTGCTGTAATGGTCTATTTGATTCACCTTTTATTGTTTATTTTATTTTATTTTCACTTGCTAAATATGGGCCTTGAATGTGTGGGTGGTTGTGGTGGAGCGGGAAGAGGGAGGCAGCTGGAGATGGAGAGGGAAGGAAGGGAGGGGCAAGTGACCCCTCCCTGGGGCCAGCTCCCCCTGCTGACCCCAGTAGGCACCCCCATACTCTGCGACCCGCCAGGGAAAGGGGGCCCAGGCCCATCCAGACCGGGGCCCAGTTCGGCAGCGCCGCCTGGCCCCACAGAGCCCGGGACAGCCCACCCGACCCCACCACAGAGAAAACTGCACCCACCCCGTCATCCACTCATCTTCCAGACTACACAAGACAATAGACGCCCAGGCTGAGATCTTCCTCCACCTCTCCTATATCTCCCCCTCCTGCAGAGAGAGTTCCTGAAGAGAGGAGACCTCCTGCAAGATGTAATAGCCTCTCCCACCAGTTGAAGAGCCCCCCAGGTGGCTCGATGCACTGGTGGCACCCTGCGCCAGGGCTTGTTGTGTCTGTTTTTTTAAGACCTTTCATATTTAGTACTGTGAAAGCCTCAGTCAGTTTATGTGTGATTAATAGATGTAGTTTCCGGTTCTGGAAATTTCAGTAAGCGGAAGTGCCTTAAACCTGCACTCTTATTTATACAATCTGGTTGTATAGGAGTCTAAGAAAAAACCCTTCTGCTCCACTCTCTTCATCAGTGACCCCAGTAGATTTTAGGTGAGTTCATTGCTAATCTTACAACATGTAGGTCATTTTTTAAAATGATGGTTCCTATTAGAGTCCAAAAGGACGATAAAACAGAGCGCGCTTAAGAGTTGGTCCACTGTGTAACTGACAAGTCACTACCCTTTGAGTATGCCAGAACTGAACACAGTTACACTTTAGAAATAGAAGTTTGAGTGACTGCAACTGAGAACATTACATTTCTACTGTAGTTTCATAACAATTTAAAACATGTAACACAGGTTCAGACTGACTGAATTTGAACTTCAGGAATTTATAAAAAAACGTGAACACTTGAGATCTTGGACCACATATATAAATTTTAACCAAACACATATAAAGACTGAGATTTCCTGTTTGAGCAGTGATGTTGACAAAATGTGTCCAAATGGATAAACATGCAAATATCTGTTAAAGTACCCAGAACCATTTTTGTAGTAGTCCCTGCTTCACTAACTCTATCCAGGACCACATTTTGCCAGGATGTTGCACACACAGTCTCACAAGGTGAAAATAATACCAAGCCATGGTGTTAGGAGCCTCATAACCTATGTTAGAAAAGTTGGCTTGGCTGTAGCCCAGGAGGTATAGAAGGTCATCTGCTAACTGATCCCTGGTTTCGCCAGTCTGCATGCCAAATGTCCAAACCCAAAGTCGGAGTGTGAATATGTGTGGATGTTAGATAGAAAGCACTTACGCATCAAATAAAAGTGCTTGTATGAATGAGGTAAGTTGTAGAGTAGGAAAGCGCTATATAATTATATAATTTATTCATGAAAACCTTCATTAACAATGTGCCTGAGCAAAGTGTTGGCTCATTAAGTCAAGTGACCACACTACTCTAGAAAAACTGCACTGAAGGGAATAAGCTATCGGTTTCCTTTCTTAATCATTGTTGTGATCATTAGGACTAATTTAGTGGTCATTTGACAGCCCACACATGCTCTTTAGAGACTAACAGAGGAAAATTCTCTTAGTTCTGATCATGTAGTCATGTGAAACTTGCAGGTTTTCTACGGCATGTACACATTACAAAGTACATGCAGACCCACCATGTCCAAAAGAGAAGTTGTTGGATGTAGTGCAGAGAGAGAGAGAGAGAGAAATGGTACTGCCATAGTTAGGGAATACAAATGGAAAAATATAATCTGAAAAACTGAAAGCAGATTTTTTTTAGAATGCAAGTTGTGGTGAAAGCAATCATAGTGGAAACCTTTACTGTTATTGAGGAACTGAATCCTTTTGACAGAGGACCAAATTTGGCATACGGGTCTTGATTTCTCAACTGCTGTCTTGTACTTTCTGCCAGGGTTCATTAAACAGTCTTTGCAGATTATTACTGAAACTCTGATCTGATCTTATCAGATCTTATTCAGTGTAGATATTGCTGCTTTCCCTCCTTGAAGTCCGACTGCCTTCACTAGTATGTGTGAGGGCACTTGTGAGGTTCAGCGGGTTCATTTCGGTAGACCAGAGTATGTCAGTTCTTGTGGGGAAGACTTGGACAGCTAGTTCTGGAGGTCGGCACTGGATTGTGATTGTGGCCACAGCATTGAAGGCCGAAAGTGAACAGATTCAGCCCTCCCTCCTCTCTCTCTCTCTCTGTCTCACACACAAACACACACTTGTTGGTTATTCATATCTTGTGGGGACATAATGCTTTCCCTAGCCGTTTACCCTAACCCTAACCATGAAAAATGAAAAGCCTAACCCCTTCCCTAAACCTAACCATTAGGTTAGTCACTAGGATTTTGGTCCCCATAAGGGCTGTTGGTCCCCACAAAGATATGAATGCGCACTCACACACACACATGCATGCACGCACACACAGGCACACACACGTACGCACCTCACTCACCGATCTGTTTGTGTGGAAATAGTTCAATCTGATATTCAAGACCAGCAGGCTTTTGTAACAATCACTGGACACCCTCCAAACTTTTGTCTTTTTTTTATTTGTTAAATAATTTCTTTATTTTACTGTTGCACTCATTGCCAGTGAATGCAGTCATGATATTTTCTTGAGGCAGGATGAAAATTATGGGCTCAAAATGTGGTCATAAATATTTTGTACTTTGTAGGTCTTTGAAGGGAATAAATGCCCTTTTACATGCCAACCCAGCGTTTTCCTTCATCACCACGAAGGAAAACAGTCTGTGGTCGTCCAAGTTTGGTGATTTTTGTGTCACAGGACTATGTGTTTAATACAGGGACTTCCACAGCCTTTTCAACAGCGCTGCGGACCGCGGGGGGGGGGCAGTGTTTTGGAAATGACAGTCTTCATTACAAAGCTTTCTTCGTTACGAATTAGCATACATGTTTTTATTGAACATTTGAAGAACTAGCAAAAAAAGAGAAACTCTTGTAGAGGACATAAAGTCAGAGATAGAAACGACAAGGAGCAGGTGCATCTAGTACAGGTAGAGCTGCTGCAAAAACCCACAGAGCCCAGCAGCCAGCAACAAATTCTGGATCCTTTGCTTTTAGTTAGCAGTTAGCATTAGCAGCACATCCTGCGTCGGATGTGAAAGGACTTTTATGCTGCGCACTGTGACTCACAGCAATGGTCCCGGGTCAGCCCTGACTTTGTGTTAAAATAATCCTAAAGTAATAAGTAGTAATAAGTATTTCTAACCACTGATATACCACAACTTTTTCCTTTCAACAGCTGCTGAAAGTTAGGGGACCTAGCTTCTATCGGGTATTTATATAGAGATCCTCTAGCTTCAAACTGTATTACCCTTCAAGGACCTGCAGCTCAAAAAAGCGCCCCTCCGACAGCCAAACCCATCTGTTCTCTGATTGGATTGTTACATTTGTGATTGACATGACATTGACCAATCAGATGAAAGGAAGAGAAATAGGGTCAAAATTCGTACTTGTAACTTGCAGGGTTTTTTTGGCTAAGTCCACACACAAATCTTTTTTACACACACAGTGCTTTTCTTGGCTGCAGATTTGAAAGGTTACATGTTTTTATAGGTTTCATTTAGGGGAGTGAGCAGTAAACAAAGTCAAATATGCTCCCCTTGCCTGTCTCAATTTAGATTACAACACCTGTCACCTCCATAACAAACTAGATGCTGGTCAGTTTATATAAACAAGCATGCACAAAAGCTTTTTTACATACGCTATTGTGTCCACTGTGAGTACACAGACACAAATTTATCTTAACAGATAATTGTAACCCTTCAACCACAAAATGTTTTCATGACTGCATCGTACAAGCAAACATTTCATACAATGAGGTGTGAAAAGTTACAGTACAGTTCTGCATTAGCCTGCTGCATAATCTGAACAGAAGAGCTATTTAAGACTTTACAGGGTCATAGCTGAGCTATGTACAAGGCTATCACTTTCTGTTTATTTATACTGTGGCAGGAGGCCTATCATATGAAAGGGATGAAAATATGTCTGGTTGACAAATGGCTCTCCCTCCATGTTATCATCTTCTTTCTGTGGCCATGCACTCTCCTTGTATCCCTCATTTTCCAGTCCCGGAGAAGGACATATCATTTTCCATTAGTGTTAAATCTTCTGCACATACAGTATAATGTGCTGTGTGTACTGTATTAATGACATTTTCTTTGAAAGCCACCAACAGGAGTTATCCAAAACTTTGTATAATTACTAATAATATTACATATTTTAATTTATAAGAATTATTTTATTTTTAATTGCTTTTTTGATGACAGTTTTGTTTTTGTTCAAATGCAATTTAATTTCTGCAAAACCTTTCATTTATCCGTTATTGCTTAATATTCTGTACTATTTTTTATGTTATTTTTACATTTCGCTCTGTGTCATTATTATTGCTATCTTAGATCGATCGACTGCCTGGCAACCTTCAGTTGCTACATAAAAATGTGTATTACCCGACCACTCAGCGAGTGGTTCTTGGAAGCTGCTTGCTCTGACTGGGTGAAACAGTCACAGAGAGAGTGCTGCACAAAGTAAAAGTTGTTCCCCACCACTAAACCCAACATTAGATGGATGAATGTTATTCAATTTGTTTCACAGTTTGAAAAAATATAATTACAGCAACAAATCCAACACGTTCCCATGCCAAAAAGTAACATTCCGACGCTATGTGACAAATCGTCGGTATGTTACACGTTTGGAAACATGAGAACTGTTTGGATCTACACATGTAAATTTATCTTGCTTTCTCATCATGAATCGCTTTGGAAAAAACTATCTGATATGGTTAAGGTTGTGGTTAAGGTTAGGGCTGGAATACATGGCTGGAACGTGTGTTACTGCCAGGAGCATCATTCTATTGGATTCCATCCACAATCTGGAGCATAGCATAGGGAAGGTTACCTTTTGCGTTACTATGAGACGTATCGGGACTAGGGCTGCCACGATTAGTCGACTAGTCACGATTATGTCGACTATCAAAATCGTCGACGACTGATTTAATAGTCGACGCGTCGTTTGAAGCTTTGTAAGATCACAAAAGACGCAGGAATAAGTAGAAGGATTTAAGAGTGTAATAACGGACTGAAACAGAAGATGGCAGCACTGCATGTACAAGGATGCCAGCTGCCGTTAACCCCGAAGAAGAAGAAGAAGCTGTGTCCCAGAATTCATAGCGCAGCCCAGCTCAGTTTACAACAATGGCGGCAGCTAGTTAGTTTTAATATTACTCTTATTATTCTTTCTGGGTCACAAAATAAACGTTTAACATATTTTCAGGTGAGAATGTAGCTGTGTAAACCTCAAATATCTGCTCAGTTTATCAAGACACCACATATTTTCAAAAGCGCCCCGACATTTTCGGAGACGTCTGTTGCCCACTAGCTCGATAGCTAGCCGGGGGCAAGGCTCACTGGAGCCCATGAGAGCACCGGACTCCCGGCAAATCGTTTTCAAACCCACTGCCGTCTGTCGCTACTCAGGTTAAATATATATAAGTCACTTAGATAACTTCAAAATGTTATTGTTTGGCTTTTTTAATATTTTATTTGTTCCTGAGTAAATCGGTTTGGCTGAGATTAAAGTTATAGTTTTTACACAGCTGAATAAACAACTGATTATCAGAAGTGTGAGATTCTCGAGAATATACTCCGGTGTCCTGTTATATTTTAGATAGCAAGGAGTTTATTAAACTTCACCGAAAGAATCTGCAAATTTCATTAAAATTTAATAAACTATCATCTTGTCTTTATTTTTAGTGAGCACATACCGTAAACACTTAAAGCTGTAAGCTAATGATAGTTATATAAGAGCAGATGCTGCTGGTGCAATAAGCTGTACGTTTTACGTCCAATGGATGATGATCTGATTAGTCGACTAATCGCAAAAATAATCGGTGACTAGTCGACTATCAAAATAATCGTTTGTGGCAGCCCTAATTGGGACGTGACAAATTGTTGGTATGTTAAGTGTTGGGATTGAGGATGCTCTGACAAATCACTTACAGATCTCATGTCTGGTCCATCAGAATAAAGACAGACAGTTGGTGTCGTAAGCCCCGCCCTCTGTTCAAAAATGGTCGCTCATATTGGAAATAAATGGCTTCTTTCACTCCTCTTTCAAACCAAATGTCTTCTCTGTCCAAAATATGAACACTGGCATTCTCGAAAGAGTGATCTTTGTCCTTTAGATGCAGATGGACCGCCAAGTCTTGTCCTGTCGAGGTGGCTTTCTATGTTGTGCCATGTGTTTATGAAGTGGCTGTCTGGTCTCTCCAATGTAGAGGTCTGAGCATTCCTTGCTACACTGTACAGCATACACTACATTAAGTTTGTGTTTAGGAGCTTTGTCCTTGGAATGAACCATTTTTTGTCTGAGTGTGTGGCTGGGTCTGGAGTACACTGGGATGTTGTGCTTGGAGAAGAGTTTCTGTGATAAACCTGTCACATAGGGGATGACAATATTGTTGCGTTTGCCTTTCTGGCCCTTCCTAGTTGGTGTCTGATCTTCTTTTCTGTGCATCTTTGTTGATTTGATGGAAGTCCATGTTTTAAGAGCTTCCTTTACATGTGAGTGTTCCCTCTTTTTCCCCTCAGGCTTAGAGGGAACATTTTCTGCCCGGTGTTGTAGGGTCCTGATTACTCCATGTTTGTGTTCCAGAGGGTGGTGGTCCCTGTGTGTGTGGGGCTTCCGGTAAACTTCAATGTTTAGGTTCCATTCTCTTGAATACGCATGGCACAGTCCAGGAATGGCAAACTGTTATCCTTTGTGTCTTCCCTGGTGAACTTTATGTTTTTATCCATAGAGTTGATGTGAGCAGTGTAGGCTTCTACTTCTTGGGTTTTGATTTTGACCCAAGTGTCATCAACATGTGGCTAGGTACTGTCCCTTTAAAAGAGCAAAGAGTGTGTCTTTCCACCTCCTCCATGTAAAGGTTGGCTACACTAGTTGATGGTAGCCCACACACACGGACCAGTACCTCCAGAAGACTACTAATCTTAATGGTTGTACGGGCAACTTGAAAGACTTCTAGAGATAAAACATCTGATTACTTTACAAAATTAAGTCAAAACTCCAGACTTCATGGCATTTCAAACATGACTAAAAAAATGCTGATGCACTCAGCCACTTAAAGCCAATGCTCGATATGGAAGTGTGTGAGATGATTTTCTGGACAGGGGCAGTTTCTTGTGACTTGGTTGCGGCAAGAATGCATGTGGAAAAGAAATAATCATTATTCCTCTTTTTATATGTTGTTAACACCAGAAAGTCCTCATGTTCAAATCTGCAGCCTTCCAATCTGTCTTTTTTGAGATCTCAAACATTGATCTCTGTAACAACGTTGAGCTAAGCTGCTAATCTTCCGAAATGTCGGACTAAAAGATGGCAATTAAGAGCACATGTCCCATTTGTCTGAATGTAGCTCAGGCATTTATTTGTTTCATTAAGCAGTAAACATGGTTGACGGCGTGAAGTTTGGTCAATTGAGAAGATAAAGAATGGGAAGTACAGTGTATCAGCCTGGAGTACACGAGCATTCACACCATTGTTTTTAATAATAAAGGATGTAGAGGATGCCTAGTGCCTCTGATCACTGACAGCTGACCAAACAATGATCAGTGCCCTAAGCTATATTCATACCGACTTTATTTTTACCATAGTTCTGTGCCAGCATTTGGGAGCTCCAATAGATGTACTATTTTTATGTGCTGAAGGAATACACAAACACTACAATCACAGTGTGTCAAGACAGCCAGCTTATATCCAGTCTAATAAGTGTTAAATTTAGTATTCAAATACTAAGGGCTAATATTGATATGAATTACGGTGTAAAACGACCCAATGTTCAAGACAGTATCCTTAATTCAAATGATTAAATTTAACGTAAAATGTACCTCTTCTCAGTTACTGCTTAAAGACAGGCAGATTGACCTGCTGTTTCAGTTCATGGTTATGTAGATGGAAAGCAGCTGCTGTGTATACCAGTTGCAGCAGATGGCTGCCCCTCCCTGAGCCTGGTTCAGCCGGAGGTTTTTTTCCTATTAAAACGGAGTTTTTCCTTCCCACTGTTGCCAAAGTGCTTGTCCACAGGGGGTCATATGATTGTTGGGTTTTTATTTTTTATTTTAGTATTATTGTAGGGTCTACCTTACAATATAAAGCACCTTGAGGTGATTGTTGTTGTGATTTGGCACTGTATAAATAAAATTGAATTGAATTGAATTATATGTTAGCTGTTAGAAGTAGTTATAGTACAGAATATTATACAGGGTGGGCCATTTATATGGATACACCGTGATAAAATGGGAATGGTTGGTGATATTAAAGTCCTGTTTGTGGCACATTAGTATATGTGAGGGAGCAAACTCCTCAAGATGGGTGGTGACCATGGTGGCCATTTAGAAGTCAGCCATCTTGGATACAACTTTTGTTTTTTCAATAGGAAGAGGGCCATGTGACACATCAAACTTATTGGTAACGTCACAAGAAAAACAATGGTGTGCTTGGTTTCAATGTAACTTTATTCTTTCATGAGTTATTTACAAGTTTCTGACCACTTATAAAATGTGTTCAATGTGCTGCCCATTGTGTTGGATTGTCAATGCAACCCTCTTCTCCCACTCTTCACACACTGATAGCAACACCGCAGGAGAAATGCCAGCACAGGCATCCAGTATCCGTAGTTTCAGATGCTGCACATCTCGTATCTTCACACCATAGACAATTGCCTTCAGATGACCCCAAAGATGAAAGTCTAAGGGGGTCAGATCGGGACACCTTTTTGTTTTGCCCATTCTGCAAATTCTGTGCGCTGATCTGGGTCATCCTCGTTGAGATGCTGCAGCAGCTGGAGTTTGTAAGGGTGCCATTTGTGAGTAGCCAATATCCTCCGAAGGGATGTTCGACTAATGCCACTCTCCAGTGACATGCGGCGAGTGCTATGCTGTGGGCTCTTGCTGAGTGAAGCTAGGACAGCCACTGATGTTTCTTCATTAGTGACAGTTTTCTTGCGTCCACATTTTGGCAAATCCAACACTGAACCAGTTTCACGAAACTTAGCAAGCAGTTTGTTAACTGTAGCATTGGAGATGGGTGGTCTCGTAGGGTGTCTTGCATTGAAATCTTCTGCAATGACCCGGTTACTGCGTTCACCAGATATCAACACAATTTCGATCCGCTCCTCACATGTTAACCTCTTCGACATGTCAATGGCTGTGAACAAAGAGAAACTTGTAAATAACTCATGAAAGAATAAAGTTACGTTGAAACCAAGCACACCATTGTTTTTCTTGTGACATTACCAATAAGTTTGATGTGTCACATGGCCCTCTTCCTATTGAAAAAACAAAAGTTGTATCCAAGATGGCCGACTTCTAAATGGTCACCATGGTTACCACCCATCTTGAGGAGTTTGCCCCCTCACATATACTAATGTGCCACAAACAGGGCTTTAATATCACTAATATCACCCTGTACTTTAGCACCAATAGGTGCATTTAGTGTTTTGTGATGTATTATTTTTTTACTTGAACTTGCTTACAGTGCCCTTACAATACTGTTTCATGGCAGGATCCCAGAGCTGTACAATAGACTGAATGCTGGGCGATCCCAGACACTAAATCGCTTTAGGTTCCAGTCTGTCTCATTCATTTACAATATGTTGTCTGGAAAGTAAATAATATTCCAAAAATATTCTGAAGATTCTAGCTTGCATCACAATTTACTTTGATTTTTTTGGCCACTAATCAGCCACCCTCAGCGATAACCTGCAGTTAAGTCAACAAATCTGTGAATCCGGTTTACTGGAATGAATCGGATGCTTGGTAGCTGGGGATCGATCCACCAGGGCCTCTGCTCTGGGTGAGAAGTATAGCATAGTATAAAATAGCACTTTTAGAATTGTTTTTGTTTCAGTTGTATTTTGTTAATATAAAAACTGTGAAATCTTACTTTCAAGGTGGAAAAAATTGTAAATAGTCAGTATCTCACACCATAGTATTAGGACATGTTCATAATCATCTGCAGAAAACCTCTGTTCCTGTATGTTTTTCAACTTTTTCAGCTGGAATCATATATGACAGCTAGTCAGTGTGGTGAGAGTTTGATCCATCTCTATTTTATTATTATTAAGTACAAGGCTTAAAAAGAGTTCACCATACCACAGGGCCCTGAGATTTAAAGTATAAAGTATACATTCTTTATGGAGCTGTAAAAGAGGAAAAGATTAGTGCATGTCTGCTTGCATTGCTTTGGCTTAACATTTGATAAATGTCTTGGTGACTCCCTGACACAGAGGGGGTAGAGCTGATCCACTCAGAGATACTAACTAGAAGAAAATTTAACTTGATGATGGTGCTTTACGAACAGTCGGAGTGTCATCTCAGTTGATCCTGTAGAAAATGTGTTAACCAAAATTAACTGCAATCAGTACTTAAATTGTAGGGATATTTCCCATAACCAGTAATTGCACTTAATAGTGCAGTCAGGGTATCATAATAGTCCTACGGGTTCAACTCCTGGGGAAAATTGTTTCATTTGTCAGTGAAATCAAGTTGACTGCCCTGTACTTAAGAGGACACATCCTTGGGACGTATTCTCTGCAGCGTCGACCTGTCCATTGAGCAGAATTAAAAAAGCTTTAATCTCAGTGGTTTGAGGACAAGGCTGATGAAAAGGGAAAGGGTAGTAAGTGGAAGCGATGGGGGATGATGCTGTTCTGGAGGAACTCAAAGAATTTGTCATGAGAGAGATGCTCTTAAATATTATCACCTCCTAAAACCAAAGTGATAATTTCAGGAAGTGGTAAGAAGATTTCTTTTTACAAAGAAGCAGAAGATTTTAGTGTTGGGAAAAGATCACATTTTCCAAAGGGTCAATGCACAGTGAATCACAGAGGGCAGAGAGATGAGGCTGCAGTGCTCTCTATGGGCCAAAACCTTCAGACACTGGTGGCAGCATCCCAGTCCCTTTTGTGACAGCAGCTGGTTTCTGTGAGCTGTCACAGGAAATCGCTTACTGTGAACACAGATTTAAAGTGTTGGGGCATTTTCCTGTTAACTACAAAGTGCTATGAGCATGATTAAAACTGACTTGTTCACATATAAAATTGATATTGATCCAAAAGACATGAAAGTGTCATTTTTAGTGTATGCATGTCTTTGTAATGTGTTTTTTGTATTTGATTTGTTTCTTGCATTTGATTGTGCTCTGCTTTTCCTTCAGAATTCGACCTGTGCCAGTTCACCCTGGTCAGAGCCAGCAGTATATTATAAAGCCCAAATACTACCAAAGGCACACCACTCACACACAGACTCACATCCAGACCCAGCCTGAAAGGCCTATCCCCCTAACAGTGGGACACAACCCTATCCACGGTGAGTAAGTCCTAAAAATCATCTTTTCATGCATCTTCTCTCTGTCTTAATGAGTGTTTTACTGTGGTACAGAGTGTGTTTTTTAGTCGGTGAGAGTGTTGATTTCTGAAACCCTTAATTTATAGTGACTTAACTATACTTGAGCAGCATAATCCACAAAGATGAGTAGCATGTTTGTATTATTGCAGTGCAATGGCACGTTATCTAGCTGACCTTAATTCAGTGCGATGTTCAGGTAAATTGTTTTTTCCTGCTGTGACAACTTGATGTGTATCTGCAAGTTGCTTTGTAACTCACCTCCAGCAACTTATTTCATGGTGTATCTGACTATTAATACCGCTTTGTTCTGCCCTCCACATCTTGTGCCTCCTATGTATATTTATAGAGGTCTCCAAACAGAGCTGTGCTACCAATAGTGACATAATAGCCTTCCTTTGGCTACTTTCAGTTAGTGTGATTTTTTTTTTCTTCTTATCTGAAAAAGTGAAGGGAAGTGTAAGAATATTTACTACATTACCCACAATCATGAATGAATATACACAAGACATTTCAAACGTAACTTTAATGATGTCTGTGTCCGTTTTCTAAATTAAACTGCTTAATGGGAGAACTACTGAGAATCCTGTTGATACATTGTTACAAAGTTACCACTTAATAATAATTAAGTAATTTTTATGCACATACACGCACAGAAACCATCACATTGGGTCTGACACTGTGAGGATGTGGAGAGAATGTGCAGCTTGCAGTTCGGCAGCAAAAGGATTTGTTCAAATTGCAGCTCCAGCGGTAAATGGCATAAAGACTTAAGCATCGCTTGCTGCTCTGGGCTGTCGAAAATGAATTATTAGTCTCATTTTCTGTGGGCAATTTCAGACAAAGGGAGGGAGTATAAGAGTTCGAATTGGAGAATGGAATGAAATAACTGTGTCATTTGGGGAGAACCAGTCAGTTTGCTGAAACAACAAGTGCCTCTGTAGATTTGAGGGGAAGGAAGCTGCCTACAGCTGAGTCTATCTGCTACCTATCCTCCTTTCAACTTTCTTGCCTGACAAATTATCCCCACTTTACAGTTTAAAGTGGACGCCAGCGTGCCAAACATCTAATATACTGTATTTCCTCACTTAGCCCGTGAGTTCATAACAATCTGATGGTGCAAAATTGTAAACGGTTATGATTTAATGTATTGCAATATTTTACACAAGGCATAATATTGAGATTGTCATGTGTATCTATATTGTTTGCTGTCATCTGTAAACTGTATGGGTGCACAAACGGCACAACAGCTTAGTAAAGCTTCAGCATTTCACTAAAAACTGAAACACAAACTTCTTGGATGGTTTGTGCTGCTCAGCAGACCTTATTATTTGTCAGATTATTTATTATGAAACAGCACAAACACAATAGAAAGGTCCAGCTACTTCCACATGCCGTTTATCCTTAATGAAATTCAAGTGAGTGAGTTATAAAAACATTCAACTCTTTGTAAATGTGTTAATTTCATTGCTGAAGTCTGGCTTTTCAGCATGGGAGTCTGTGACAAAGTGGCTAGGACTGAATTCATGTACCATTTGTCACTTGTATATATTGTTATAATGTCTTCTGTTATCTTCTAGTCAATCATAATGCTTTAGTGTAGACACAGCACATGTAACCTTGGCTCTGCATACTATCCCGGGTCTGTTTAGGATAGCATTGGTTACATTCATTACATCTGTGCAAATGTTCTTAAAGCTAAATGCCACTTAATTATTAGTTGATTTGAATCTTTCATTTGTTTATGTAGTTTGGTTGTACGTACCATTGTGTGTTCCTTTGTGCAGGTCTTATGTGTAAAACTGGTATATGGGAAAGGCCGCCCCGTTACTTCCTGTTTATATAGGATATGATGCATTGATCATGTCAGTTGAGTGTAACCAAATGAAGGGGTGTTTCTTTTGTGTCAAATTGTTAATTTCCTTTAAAATTACCTCATGAGTCGGATTTTGTGACGAGATTGACTTTTCAATCCGTTTAGTTGGGTGAATGAGTTTGTTAAGTGGAAGAATGATCTTATTCCTGTTTCTTTGTCTAGACTGTGTTATTTAGTCTACCCTGTTTTCTCAACGGTAGAGATTAATGAGTTTCAGCTGTGGGTAAAATTCTGTATAAAGCAGGTGAGATTTTGACTGTGAGGGTCTTATGTTTTGCGAAACAATTGTTGAAAGGTGACGCCAGAAAATAAAGAACACTTAAAAGAAACTTGAACAGTCTGCAGATGCTGTCTTCCTATCACTTTCCTTGCTGCTTATGTTATGCTACCTCACAGTGTCTATCAGGACTTAGAGGAACAGGAGTTTCACTTCAGCTTCATTATTATTATTATTATTAAAAATGACCTAAACAAAATCCAACGAGGAGAATAAACACAATGTATTTCTATGTCATAAAGTAATAAACCATGTACTGTCTCTGGATAAACCGTGAAGTAGTTAGTAAACTTGGAAACAATCGTGCAATACCTTCGTGACATTTGCTTTTTTATTATTTCTGAACTTCCCAAACCATTCAGAGAGAAAAAAAAATCCTTTTTTTGGACCAACTTTGGCTGGCAGTCGGACCCTAATACATCTGACAGATCAACAAGAGCCATAATTCAGCAGCTCGTGGTTGGTTATTGTGGCTTGTCATAAATTCAAGGCTGGACTCCAACATCAGACTCACTGGGATGTATCTATGAATAAGCCAATATTTTTCAAAGGATCCTTAGACGGCACGAGTGGTTGTGCCTCTGGCCGCAGCCGGTTGGACTGACTTGAGGTTATTAATGGGGAAGTCAGCAGACAGAGCAGTGTTGATGCTTGGCTTTGCAGCATTGCAGACTTGAGCAGACCTATGCATGGCCACAATGACCCAGACCCGGTTTCAAAATAATTTCCTCAGCTCATTTGAATTTCAGCTAGCAGTTTCTAAATGCCAGAAAATGTGTCAGACATAAAAACCAGTGAAGGAAAAGGGGCACGGACGCATATGAGAGGACAGAGGGCAGTGGCCGCAATTTCCTGACATTTCTTTGCAGTGCATTTCTGGGAGAGAGTTTTTCTTTAAAACTTGGCTTCTAAATAAATATTTGGCAAAACCAAGTGTTATTTCAAGTGCCGTTCGTTGCCTGTTCATCTGCTGAATGAGATGTAAGAGGGCTTATAATAGAGCCAACATGTGCCTGCTGCTGGTTTCACAAATACCATACTTAAACGAGTTGCTAAAATAACAAAAATAACACAGAATAGATTCTCACATCATTTTTATAATTACAATCTAGAATGTAATGACCTTCTATAAATTACACTCCAGGCCTGTGTCGGTTGTCTACATAGTGTCAGATATCTCCCACACGGTACAACCACAAAGTTATAGTCTCCACATAGATGTGAGTGTCTACTTCAAAGTAGACCGAGAGTATCTGAAGTAAATTGTGTGTTTGGACTATGTTTGATAGCATTTTGCAGCTGAATATAGCATCAAATCCATTTACAATCATAAATTTTACAAATCCCTTGTGGGATGAAATTTGCTCCAACACGAGGTTTAGAGTCGGCTCATTCATCTCTCACAGTGTTATCTGGATAGCAGATCTCTGTGTGTCCATGGGCTCCATGCTTATCCGGTTTAACCCTCCTCAAGTCCAGACCGGTGTGGTAATGTACCTGGACCCGAATAACGCTTTAGCTGGAGTAATCTGGCATTACTGTTCATATAAATCATTAGAACCCTAAACTGATCAGGGGTCAGATAACTGCTACAGAATCGAGGTGTGTCTTCTATTTGATTGTATGTGTAGAAATGTTTGGATATTTTTTCCTTGTCAGTTACGCATATAAATACCTTTTTAGTAAAGGCATTTTTAATTTTAACAATTGGATCTCAGTCTGTCTTGGGGTTATTTATACTTTTTCTGTGATCAGATAGTTATTTAATTTAACTGATATACATGAACATGAAGTGCTGAGCAATCACAGCGTTTAATTAGTTTTTTATAGTTTATTGCTTTGTGCCATTTTATGGGGTGGAAGTAATGGTCAGCACATTATAAATATAATGTATATTGTTACCCTGTGACCCTAATTCAAAAGATTTGTTTTGGCAGTGCAGTTTTTTCCAGATGGAACAGGATTTAAGTAAGATCTATTGAAACACATAACTAAGATAACTCGACAATAATTTATTAAATCGCCAGTATTTGTATAGCGCTTTACTAGTCCCTAAGGACCCCAAAGCACTTTACACATCCAGTCATTCACACACAGGTGATGGCAAGCTACATTGTAGCCACAGCCACCCTGACAGAGGCGAGGCTGCCAGACACTGGCGCCACCGGGCGAAGTGTCTTGCCCAAGGACACAACGACCGAGACTGTCTAAGCCGGGACTCGAACTGGCAACCTTCCGATTACAAGGCGAACTCCCAACTCTTGAGCCACGATCGCGCCATATCAAATGTTTTACTTTCATTTAATGAACTGAAAGATTTCTGAATGATTTTTGATTTTGTTTCCCCCCCAGTAATAGTAGAGATAAATATAATTAGAAATAAACTGGCACCAAAATCACAGAACACACAGTCCACTTCAGGAGATTTCAATTCATTTCCATCCTCACAGGATGACATACTGTGTTATTGATCAGACAATTCAATTTGAAAACACTCTAATAGGCACCAACAAATATGTTAGGAGGGATCCAGTTCAATTACTCTAGTGCAAGTTAGACCTAGCTCACTGCTGTCAGCTGTAGTTGCCCATGTTGGCGCACCCTGCCAGTCAAAGCATGCATGCTGCTAACATGACCCTAACATCAATTCAATTCAATTCATACAGCGCCAAATCGCAACAACAGTTGCCTCAAAGCACTTTAAGGTAGACCCTACAATAATACATACAGAGAAAAACCCAACAATCATATGACCTGCTATGAGCAAGCACCTTGGCAACAGTGGGAAGGAAAAACTCCCTTTTAACAGGAAGAAACCTCCGGCAGAACCAGGCTCAGGGAGGGGCGGGGCCATCTGCTGCGACCGCAGGGGAGAGTACTAGCTGTAGCAATCAAGAATAAGGATGCATTGCCTGCATACAACTTGTGTTAAACATTATTAAAATATGACTGATTAGTTTGACTGAAAAACAATTCTCATGTTGACAGCTGTCACAACTTGTAAACATATTATTTATTTATGTGATGGCTTTTTTTGGTTAAGTGTTTGTGTGTTTATATAAAGGACAATTTTGTCATAGCATCTGTCAATTAAAGAAACATTACTGATTGATTTTTTTCCCCTCCTGGGTCACCACTCGTTGCAGTCTTTGATTTGTTGGGTTTTTTAGGGGCAAACACATTTGTCCCGTTAGTTCTTTTACTTCTTTGTACTTCCCTCATGTCCGTTGTCATAGTTTCAGCAGTCCCCCTCCAGAAGCTTGGTGATATTTGTGAGTCTTATTGATGCTATGATTATTATTCCTTATAATAAAGTATTCTGATTGTGATTAATGAGACAACGATTGTTATTCTCTCACTGATAAATTTATCATTGATAAAAAACTGTGTGGGCTTTGTCGACCTCACATTTCTTGGGTAGTGCACGTCGGGTTACGGTGCAGGGTTTCAGAGTGGTTTGTGGTTAAGGCGTAACGTAGATCTCCTGCTGAAGCATATATCCCCAGTTACTGTGTAACACAGCAAAGCTACAAATAGCAGACCCCTGAGCCTAATTTAATGGGAATACCATGGCTGGTTTTTGCTCAGCATGCAGTCAGCACTAGACTTTTTGAAAGTAGCAGACATGTTTGCTCTTCTAAAACAGGAAGCCTGCAGCCTCTCTGTCAGCCCTGTCCCACGCGACAGACAGCCTGTCAGCAACTGGCTGTGGTGCGACATCTGGTAAAGTTATTCTCCGTCTCCCCTCAGCTATCCCTCAGCTCTCCCACACTGCCAAAGCAACCTCAGACAAGTGTTAGCAGTGTGGGTCATGACTGAAGGTTTGGTCAGGGAGGATCACCTCACCATCACCACAGTGACCAAAGAAGCATGCCACAAATAGTATACAATCAGAGTAGGGATTTCTGGAACTGTTGATCTTAGGTCAGCTTAATTGTAGGACCAGTTCCTACAATTAAGACTAACTTCATCAGCTTCATGAAGCACTCTAACCACAAATATAAAGACTGCACAGTCTACACTCATGCCTTTGCAAAATATATGTTTGCATTATAAAATCCCAAATGTTTTCCCTACAAAATTCTTTGCCACCTCCTCAGCTGTACTTGGTCAGATCTTTGCTAATGATGTCAATTTAGGGTGCAAGTTAAAATATGTTATCTAAATAAAGTTGTTCTTTTATGCAAGAATTACCTGAGTTTTGACATTAGTGTTGTAACGAAGCCCCTTTTAAAAATCTTGAAATAAACAAGTCGTGGGACCTAAAAATGAAGTACCTCAATTCACTCGGTCATGTTCCCATTTGAACATTTTGTAAAAATGTGTCACTCCCACCTAAAACAACTTAAAAAACACTAACTGTCTAATAAGTGGCATAATAGAAGTTAAGGTATCAGGATGTATGCTTGATAGTGATGTGTCGGTCGCGAACGAAATGGCTCTTAGAGCCGGATCTGTGACGTGAACGACACGAGCCGGCTCCTTATCGTGAGCCGTGGGGGTTTTTTTTTCCTTCTCTCACCCTCTCTCTCGCACTTTTTTCCCGCTTCACTCAGCCTTGTGCTTTGCGCTGGGCAGAGGGGGGAGGGGCAGTAGTTACACTTGCAGGAGCACAGGAACAGAGCGGGAGGGAAAGAGAGAGAAAGAGAGCCAGGGACAACAACGTCACATTAGAAAGGTATAGTAATCATCCACAACTATTTTCAGTTGCGGATGATAAAGGATTCAGAAAGTTTATTCATGCAGGCCCATATGACAGAGAATGTGCATCTTCTTTTTGTTTTCATATTTTAATTTATATTTAATTGTGTTGTGGTTTGCAGCGTTTTGTGTTGTTTCATTTTAAATTTGTTTAAAAGGAAAAAGCTGAAAATTTAAAAGTTACTTAAAAGTTAAAAGTTGAACTGTGACTAGTTGGTTTTTGTATTATATGATTTATTTATTACATTTTATGTGGAGTGAATAAATAAAAGTATATTTACGGTGGCCCCTAGAGACAAAGCACATACAAACTTCAAAACACGTACGAACTCTGAAACACGTAAAAACTCAGACACACGTACAAAACACAACACAAGTGCTCCAGGATGCTGGGCGCAGTGTTGAGCTTTTGTTACCTAGTGGCTACACAAGCCAGCAAGTACCAACGACCGGATTTGGTGTGTGGTAGTAAAAGGTAAATGAACATTTTTTTAAATTATTTGAATATATGTGAGTGCTTGTGTATAAATACACAAACAATACACATATGTATTGTTTGTGTATTTATACACAAACAATACAATTTAGATCACTTGTGTAATTTAAGTGATCTAGTAGCTCTGTTTTGAAGTTCAGTTAACGCTAGAAATATGTTTTGGAGTTTGTACGTGTTTTGTCTCTAGGGGCCACCACATATATTTATATATAAACATATATAAATAAAACCACTTTTTTTACATTAGTAATTCCTTTTGTGCATAATTTTATATTATTGATAATAATAAATTAATTAAAGCAACAAAACAACCTAAAGGGCCGGTTTGGAGCTGAAAGAGCCGGCTCTTTTTAGTGAGCCGAGCCAAAAGAGCCGGCTCTCTAAAAAGAGCCGGAAATCCCATCACTAATGCTTGAGACAGTCTTTTCTAGTTCCCCTGTGCTCTCCTGCATCCTGCTGTCATATTTGTGACTTTGAGTGAGTAAGACTAGAGATGGAAGAGCTGATCTAGAAGCGATGACTGCAATGGTTTGGCCACGTCTGCAGCATGAGCAACCATCGCCTGCCATGATGGTTGCTCCCACGATGGGTGTACATCGTTGACCAAGACGGAAACCCTACGACACCCACAGCGACGTATTGGCTTCATGGATGACCTCCCCCGCCAACTGCCAGCTAGGGACAAAAGAAGAAGAAGAAAGAAGACTTAAGAAGCCCTATATAGATGTAACTACATGACATGTTTGCCAGTGTTATCCATCCATCCACTTGTCTTTATTCTACTTGGGGTCACTAATGTGCAAAATGAACATCATGTTGTATTTAAAACTTGACACTAGTGGCTGAGACCCTAAAACTGACCAGGAACGTGTTTATTGAGGTCATAGAACAAGGCAGCTGGGGGCCATTTTCCCATAGACTTACCCAGAATATAAACCTGCACCAGGATTTAGATGGATGTGCCGTCAGATGTGCCGAAACAATTGAGCTTCATGGCAGCAGTTCCGTCTCACAACTTTGCAGACCTTAATTTTCAGCTTTCAGTGGGTCTTAATGGTTTGGCTCATCGGTGTACGTATTAATTCTTTTTAAATAATTACTGTTCCTTGTGGGTGGCTGTAGCTCAGGTGGCAGAGCAGGTCAGCCACTAATCAGAAAGTCGGTGGTTCGATCCCAGGCTGCCTCTTGGCTGCCAAATATCCTTGGGCAAGATACTAACCCCATGTTTAACCCAGGTGGTCAGAGGGCCTGGTGGCAGCCTCGCCTCTGTCAGTGCGCCCCAGGGCAGCTGTGGCTACAATGTAGCTTGCCATCGCCAGTGCGTGAATGTGTGGGTGAATGACTGAATGTAGTGTGAAGCGCTTTGGGGTCCTTAGGGACTAGAAAAGCACTATACAAATGCAGGCCATTTACCATTTGTTTGCAAAAACATTGCAGATGACTCTAAAAATGCGTTCCATGAACCCTGACTTTTCTTTTGAAGCCTCTACAGTTGTATGCCCTTTGATGGCTCACATAAAGCCTCTGTGCCTTAAAGGAAAACATCAGAAAGAAAAACAACTATCCCCCTTTCTGTACTCGCTCATTCCTCTCTGCTATGCCACAGCTTCTTTGTTGCCCGGATGAATCACGCCCTGAACCTTTTCTCTCTTCAAGATGATTATGTCTGTGTTGTGTAAGAGATGCTCCTTTACCTCTGTTTCCATATGCTCGACACGATCAACAAAAACCCTCTTCTTCTCTCATTCTCCCCCCTCCCTCTCCTGTTGCTACTTCAATCATGAAACTGATCAATGATCAGCTGATTGTCTCTCTTGTTTGTTTATCGCCCACTTTGCACCAGAAAGAGGAAACCAGCGGATGTTGCGCTAAACAACAGCAGCACGTTCAATAGGTCGCAATATGTACATTATCTCGGCAATACCTCTGAAAGATTGAAGATTGTATGTGGCGTTCCTCAAGGTTCTATTTTGGGACCTAAACTTTTTAATTTATATATTAATGATATCTGTGACGTATCAAAAAGGTTAAATTTTATTTTATTTGCAGATGACACAAATTTTTATTGCTCTGGAGAGAATTTGAAAGATTTGGTTGAAAATAGGATTTCTGAGATTAAAAAAATGGTTTGATGTAAATAAATTATCTTTGAATCTGACAAAAACGAAATTCATGATATTTGGCAATTGTGAAAAGGAGGAAGAAGTCATTATGTCAATTAATTAATGGAGAATTGATTGAAAGAGTTACTGAATTTCACTTTTGGGGTGTAATAGTAGATGAAAATTTGATGTGGAAATCTCATATTGAGTATATTAGAAAGAAGATGGTTAAAAACATTTATATTTTGGGAAATGTAAGAGATTTATTAGACTACAAAACAATGCGCATTTTATATTTTTCATTGTTTTCCTCATACTTTAGTTACTGTGTCGAAGTTTGGGGGAATACATATGAGAATACTAAAAAACCTCTAAACTTATTACAGAAGAAAGTTATACGAAGGATTCATAACGTTAAATATAGAGAACATAAAAATAAATAAATAAATTAAAATTAGGAGATTTAGTGAAACTACACATACTATTAATTATGTTTAAGGCTAAAAATAATATTTTGCCTTTTAAGTTACAAAGAGTATTTTTAATGTGTTCGGGGGGAGAAGACAGCAGAAGGAAATTTTATATTAAGCATCAGCTAGCTAGGACTACACAAAGATTAATGAGTGCAACGGTTAGGGGTATACGACTGTGGAACTCTCTTCATTATAATTTAAAGACTTGTATAAATTTGCATTGTTTTAAAAAGTGTTACATGTCTAAAACAATAACTCAACATGAAGAATGTGAATGAAATTGGAGTTAATTGAAAAAGGATCCATTATTTTTTTGCCTCATTTATTTTATTTACTTATCTTTTCTCCTTGTTACTATGTGGGGTGGTATATTCTGATTGTAAATTTGTTGTTTGGTTTGAGTTAGGACCGGAGATAAATGTTAATGTTAGTTTGTTCCTTGATTTTTGGTGCCCACTTGCAATATAAGTTGGATTGTAGATAGGGGGCAGGGTTTAATAAGAATATTTTCTTCTTCCTGCTCCTTTTCACACATGGTTGCAGTGCTTTACTGATAGAAAGTGTGGTTGGTTTGTCTGAAAGAACTAACTGTGGAAACTGTTGTACCAAGTGTGAAATAAATAAATGCAATGAAATGAAATAAAATGACGTTCAAGCTTGAAAAGCTGTTGTTAGAATTTATTTAATATTACTTTCTAGTATCAGCTGATGTTTGCTGGAGCCACAGCTGTAAAAGCTGCTGGTCATGATATCGGTTTGGATATGTGGTGAGAGGGAAACATGAAGATGATACAAATCATAAATATATACAAGACAGTGTACATCACTGTCACAACAGCGTTTGTTTTAGGCTTTATGTTTTTTCCTATAATACCTGGCGGTGTAGTTGGGACGATCTTTTGTCAGTTCAGCCTTATATATTATGTTTAACCCGAGTGACCACCTGGTCAGCTGGTGGGTAACAGGCATCTCCAAAAACATTAGAGCACTTATGCAAATATGTGATGTCTTGATAAATCAAGCAGATATTTGAAGTTTACGCAGCACCATTCTCGCATGAAAATATCTTAAAAGTTTATTTTGTGACCCAGAAAGAGTAATATTTCAAACTCCGCCACTGCCTCGTTTGAGTTTTGGATGAAATGGATTCTGGGATATTGCATTTCGTCATTTCAAGCTGATTGGAGACCAAAACAGCCAATCAGATTTTTTGCATCCAAGTCTGTGATTTGCTGGTTTTGTGGCACAAATATAATGGTTTATACGTGCACGGGCAGAAATGTTTAGAGCGCGAGCGACACATTGCGCAAATGCAAAAACTGAGCGAGAGCGGCTGCTGTTGTGTGTGTGGATAATAGCAAACACTGAAATACATTTTTTGCACGCAGCAATGAATTTTGTTCACTCAAATTTAGCTTTTCTTTGCTCAAAATAAATTTCTCCTCAAAATGCAACACTTGCACTTGCGAATTTTTTTACGTGCGCTCAAATCTTTTTTACGTGCGCTCAGAATAGTGGCACAAAAGTAACGCCATAGCTTTCAACCTTTTGAATTTTTTATCCAGGTTATCTTCAGCAGCAGACTCTCTTTATGTTCTCATTTAAAGAGGGAAACTGATGCATTTGCATTTTCCCCTCCCTGAGCCTGGTTCTGCCGGAGGTTTCTTCCTGTTAAAAGGGAGTTTTTTCTTCCCACTGTCGCCAAAGTGCTTGCTCATAGGGGGTCATAATATTGTTGGGTTTCTCTGTATGTATTATTGTAGGGTCTACCTTAAAATATAAAGCGTCTTGTGGTGACAATTGAACTGATTTGAATTTGACTCTTCTTCTGAGCAATATGGTGTAGGAAAAAAAAAAAAAAAAAGCCAAAATAAAGACAAAATTGGGTGAATACTATATATCAGCACAGTGGCTCAGTAAACCTTAACGTTTGATTTTCTTTAGACGAAGGTTTGTTTTAAAAAAGCTTCAAAATTGTTTGCAGATTGGAGGTTTCCAGGTGGATGTTTTGGAACCTTTTGTTTATATTTTTGTTCCTTTAGTGAAGCGAAGTCCCACATTCCCCCTGCCCACAGTTACTTTGCCATTCTCCTTTCCTTGTTTATTTCCTTTTGGAAATAATCTTCCCTCCAAGGGGAATTGGACAAACCATGTGTGGACTTTAAATTTTGGACGTCTATATATACTCCTGGCACTATTTTTAAAACCAGTTTCCATTGGCTTTGGGTAGTAACCGCTACATCACATTAAGTCCCTGTTTAATAGTTAATTTTTGCACCTATTAGTGAATGTTTAGGTAGCCTGGGGCGTTTTATCCAGTGGTTTTCACTGCTCTCGGGTTTTAAAAAAAAGATTCCTCTTTTTCAGCTCCTTGGATTTACTCCACGAGTCTGCACTCGCTGGCATGAACAGCTGACAGTCTTAGACAAAGCACTGAGTGCTGGAGACAGGGGTTTGGACCTGACACAGGGATGCCAAGAACCACTGCATAGGGAAGAGATATTAAAAGAGTGTGTGTGTGTGTGTGTGTGTGTGTGTGTGTGTGTGTGTGTGGGTCTGTGTGGGTGGGTGGGTGTGTGGGTGGGTGGGTGGGGGGACGAAGAAAATTGAATGGATTAAAGAAAAAAAGCTTCATGTAACTAAAGAGGTGTATGTGTTAAACAGTAGGTTACACATGCTGTGTACTTTGAAGCCTTCTTTTTTTCCTGTCAGTAATAACTGAGGGCTGGATTTCATGAGGGTGGAGAAGGAATATTTAGCGAACTTAGGAATGGGGAGATAAGCTTTTTTCTTTCATTCCTCTGTAAGACTGGGGCAACTTTTTTACGGATTTGGTGCCTTCATAGTAAAGTATTTTTGGAGATTTTGCTGTTTATTTGAGGTGCTAGTGTTCCTTAAGAGTAAAAATCAAGGGGAAAGAGAGAAGGAAAAGAAAGGCGAAGCACAAGGAATGCTTGTACTGGAGCTGAAGGTGGCATAATTGCTGTTTGTCTGTTTTGGAAGATATGCCGATATCCACCTCTCAGAGACTTCTGATGACGAATTGGAAGGAATCCCAGAGTTTTGTTTGCTGACTTCTCCCGCTCCCACAATTTTTTTTTCTTTATTCCTGCTCATATTTCAGAGGCGCCCCTGGATCTAGGAGCACTGGAGAAGGAGGAGGAATAGATAGGCAGGCAGTTTGAAGTGTTGGGCCGAGACACAAGTTTTTGAGAAATTGAAAATTACATAGTAGCTGTATTTTTTGTTTTTTTCTTTTTTTTAGTCGTTGTTTTGACTGAAGCCTTAGCAGATGATTGAGACAAGCTTCAACATGAAAGTAATTTCACTTCCAGTGGCTCAAAGAATAACCGAAGTTCCTCTGCTCTCCCTCCCTCTTGTCTTGCTTTGTGCCATATTTTTGGCGGCAGCAGGCAACCATACGGGAAGAATCAAGGTGGTCTTCACGCCCACTGTCTGCAAACTGACCTGCATAGGTGGCAGGTGTCACAACAACTGTGAGCGGGGAAACACCACCACCATCATCAGTGAGAATGGTCATGCCACAGATACCCTGACAGCACCCAACTTCAGAGTAGGTAAGTGATCCTGGCTTTTGTTGGTTGCGCACATCACCAATCTCGATGGGTGGTATTACTACTAACAAGCCTCAAATCTGGCATATTAGAGCTGCTGGTGGAAAAACATGTTGTTGACATGAAAATCTTTTGCATTTTATCACCACGTTCCTTCACAACAGTACACAGGTGTGAAATTATTGTGCCGTAATGAAAAGAGTCTGCTGTATTTTAACATGATTATGCTGATTTTAAGGATGATAATTTTACTGTCCCTTATGACTCTCATGACAAACGTACATGGTGAACATAGCTAAACAGTCATATATTTTTCTAATGCCAGTTTTTGACCAGCGATGCACAAATCCAAATTTTCCAGTTGTGTATTTTCTTAAATAATTCTGGTGATTTATTTGTCATTAACTGCTGATGTGTGATGTCAAAAAAGAACAGTTACACAGTTGATGAGAGTGGCACATTGTCACCAGTACCTTGTCTAACTTTTTAATCAGCACTGGACAGATTGCGTTTGCGTCACTGGGTGGAAATATCAACATGAAAGAGCACTGTGCACAGCCTAAGGAGCTTAGAACAAATGTACTATGCAAATCTAATAATGTTATTTTGCATAATGTGGGATCTTTACCTTACAATAAAAAGTGCCTTGAGGCAACTGCTGTTGTGACCATAAACGGATGATAACTAACACTATGTCTGAGACATGTCTTGGTATCAACAGAAAGATTTTACAAATCTGAAAGATAGTCAGTATCATATACAGTCAGTATCATATACAGTCAGTATCATATACAGTCAGTATCATATACAGTCAGTATCATATACAGTGCTTCGGGTGCTAGCTGTAACCAACACACCAACAAAAGTTATTTATTGTATCTCCGCTAGAACTGGACTCTTCTACAGCATAGTCAAGTAAAAGCTGCTGAAACATCAAGTTAATAGTAGATATGGAAGAAACCAATCAGAGAGCAGCCTTAGTCTCATTCAGCCAACTGTGACCAGACAGCGGTTAGCTATATCAGCTGATGATGAATTGATAAAAGTTATTGATGAATGGCCAAAAAAAGGCAAAATCTGTGATATTAATTGGTGAATGGTTGAAATTAGGTGGACTTAAAGACTGATGTTTTTCATCTTTAGCTTTTCAACTAAATTTAGAGACAAAAGGTTTTAAAGTCCATGACTGGCTGACCAGATTTATCCCTGAATAATCTCCATGGGTCTCTGATGTTTGGTGGTTTTAATTAAAGCTAAGGACATCTTTTGCGATGTGATCTTGAATTTTGATTTTTGACCACCAACTTTTAAGATATGGATAAGCACATTTACACAGATCATAACAACATTTACAAAATACAGAGAAAAAAATCAAACCAAAAGGGAACGGTAAAACCAAAGGTAGCGTTAATGACCTCAAGATTAGTGTAGACAGTTAGATTAAAACTGGAGAATGTCATGAACTGCTCCTGTGTAACAGAGCACATGGCATGGGTGTTGTTTGGTGTTTCACAGAGCCAGCAGACTGTGTCTTAACCCGCCTGAGTGCTTACAAGAAGCAGATGAGTGTATCTGGCTGTGACACATGAATAAACATGGGGAGTCGAACTCACTGAATTCCTGTCTGACGCAGCTGAACAAATTAGTATGACTGGAGTAACACCAGCTCACGGAAAAAGAGCCTCAGACTGTTAACTGTGAATGACCCGGAAGGATGGTTTTCTTTTTTGCACTGGGATGGATTAACAGTGATGCCTGAACTCCCTTCTGGCTATTGGATAAATATAACTTTAGGTGAATGTTTCCAGTCTTTGACATTAGTATTGGAGCCAGTAACCAATAACCAAAAAGTGGTAAAAGTGAAAAACTTCAAGAGGGGTTGGGGATGCACTGAAGAGGCTGAAGTGGAGATATAAAGGAGATGAATATTACTTAAATAATCCAGTAATCATATGATTGGCTAGCAAACATGTCCATGCGGGCCCACACTGGGTAGCTGTGGATGAACTGTGGGGTTGTTTGGGCAGGCCAAACCTACATTTATCCCACATGGGCCTCAGTTGGGTGTGCCTGCACCCAGCTGGTAGGGGCTTCTATATGGGTTTTATATAGAGAAAACTCATCTGCTGTAAGACCTATGTCCGGACGCTCACTTAGGGCCTGTGTGGGATAAGTGTTGGTTTGCCCTGCCCATACAGTCCCACAATTCATCCATACCCGTATGTGTGTGTATGCTGTATTTATAATAGGGAACCAGCATACAGGGAAATATTCTGGTGAAACCACAGAACATATATGAAGCTGAGAGAAGGTGACTGATTTATAACCTCAATAAAATGGAAGTTAAATTGGATCTTATCTTGTTGCAAAAGAACTTTGGAAGTGAACTGCAAACGACTGTAGACTGACTAGTGGGATAGGATTTGAATTGTGTTTTTGTTTTTGTTTGTTTGTTTGTTTGTTTGTTTGTTTATTAGGACAGGTGATTCCCTATGGAACCTGTCCTGTCCTTACATGTCTGACTATGAAGCAAAAGAGCAAGGTTTGTCCTTGGGAGGAGCCTTAAATCACTTGAGGGTTGTGTCAGGAAGAGTATCTGGTGTAATATAATGTGAATAAGGGAGTGGATAAAACTAGCTTTTTTTAAGCAATAATCTACTGCTCACTCAATATCAATTAGTGGTGGTAATACACTAATATGCATGTGTGGCCACATGTGGGTCCCACACATAGAATCTGGGCATATTGTGGGTATGCTGTCTCTGCCTACTGTGATCAGACCACTTCCCACCATAGGATTGAGAGAAATGAGAGTTAACGTGGCAGCTAACTTGCATGCTTTCTTATATGTTAAAAAGGCATCCATCAAAATGGGTCTTCTGCAGTTGCTAAATCTTTCAACGATTTTAGAGTTGTCACACTCCATTTCGGGCACTACGTGCAGCTTGTGGCTGTAGTTATGGGTTTGAATGCAGATCAAACAGTAAATCAACAGCTTCACTTTCATGCCCAGCTCTCACCACAGGAGACCAGTATAGCATCCACAGTACTGTAACTACTGCACCAGTCCATCTGTCACTTTTAATACGCACCATTTGCTGTTTTGTTTGATAAAATTGCCATTTTTGGCAACCAGAAGTGTGCCTATTTAGTTGAGAATGGTGGCGTGCTCAGTTATCATGTAATGTGAGTAAACTTGATTAGGATGATGCATTGCATAGAAACTAATATTGGCTACCTCATGCTCAATAACAGGCCAATAATAAAGTAGAACTTCACACACCAAAACTGCACAGAGCATTAAAAATGCTCCAAAAGGCAGCACCAGGCACAAACATGTTTACAGTCGTAACATTTGCTATGAGCTCACATGCTTGTCCAAGCTTGCTTCGTCCTCCCCTTAAAGTTCAAGCGCTTCCTTTCTCTGTCTTTCTCATTCCAGCAACAGTGTGCAGGGCAGAGCCTAGATGAAAGTTACTTGCACACCATAGTGAGCTTCAAGAACTGAGACCGAATAAATCATGCTCGTCTTGTTTATCATACTTACCTCATGAGATAGGTGTTGAGGGACGAGCGCTGATTCCCTAAACTGTGGATGTGTTTATACTGTTTTTATACTCATGCCAGTTAACTGAGATCTCATGTCCAGAAGATGCAACTTGATGATGCATTTATCAGCAAGTTTCATGTAAACAGAGGAAAATAGAAACTTTAAAGCTCTACAAAGTTTAAACATCTCCTGCCATTTTGGATTCTCTTGTGTTCTGGAGAATTTATTACCTCTTTAGAATAATCCCAGTGGAATAAACTTTATTTTCAGTCAAATGCTATCTGGTTATAACTTAGCTGCCTCAAGACTTTTCACAAGCTAATCAGCAGAAAAATGTTCACTGGGACATCAGCCCAGTCTGTCATCCATCTGTGTGAATGTCTCAGCCTCACTGGCTGCAGTTCATGGTTCTTCCCTATAGTAATAATATTGTACATAGAAATGATGTAAATAATTTGTGATTTTATTTTTCCATCCACTGGGGCTACACACTAATTATTGTGGTGATGAAGGTTCAAAACATTTGCGGTAGGCCAGTCTTGTTACTGCTGTGACAGCAGTGTCACAGCGCTGTGGTTACAGCACATGAAGGCGTTGATAAGATTTGCTAAATGATTTATAAAAGGATGAAATGCAGATTTAAACAGTTTGATTTGAACATTTTGTAGGTGAGAATGTGGACACCAAGCTCATGGCAGCAATTTGATAGGCTGACAAAAGTCCAGCTGAGATAACCACATTTACTCAGGGCCTTCATGATGTGATGTTCTGTTTATAAGGTTGGAGAAACCTGCAATCAGCTGAGACTGAAGAAGCCACTTGGATGAGTAATGAAACGAAATAATTCTGAACATGTGCAACAATAATCAAAGATTGCAACATTTAGAACGTTTGTAACTGCGACATGAGGCTCTCTGGTAAATATCAAGCATTTGATGGTTGTTTCCACCTACAGCTGATCACAGAGGGATGAACAGATTAAGAGTAACGCGTAGTACAACACTCAAACTCATTCACCTCTTTAGAAGAATCCATTCTTTTATAATTTTTAGTAGAGGCAGACTGTATGGTTTGATGCTTAGTTTTATACACCTGTTGCAATGGGACAGAAAACACCAAAACACAAAGATTAAGAGGTGAGGTTAGTCCATGTAATCAATTTTTTAGCCCTAATGTGGTCAATTTAGCAAATATTGGAAAATTAGTGATTTGTGGCAAAATGTTAGATAAAAGCTACTTAGGGTTTGGTGATAGACAACAGTATTCAGGCAATAACGTCATAGCAAACAGCAGGATATGTTTTTAAAAAAAAATCTCTGGTTCAGTCTTTTCAATGTGCATCCCATTTGGCCCACTGCAGCCCCTGGAGAGTGGAATTAAGTGGTGTTTTTCCAGCTCCTCTGGCATATTTTCTCCCAGGTGAGTCCAGTGTCTTTCCAAGTGCTGAGAGCTTTCTGGCCCTCAGCTTCTGCTTCCCTTTATTAAAGGTGCCTGTGGCTGCCAGCTCATTTGTTGCAGTCCAGACAACATCGAATCACTTACAGTTGGATTTAACAAAAAATAAAGTTTTGGTGGGAGGTGTGAGTGTGTAAGGCAAAGCAGCAGGGCCTAAAGGAGAAACACAGGTGTACCAGTTCATGGTGAGGAAAGTAGCTTTCATTTTCTTTCAGCATTACTTTCATTTTATATGCAATGAATCCTGCATAAACAGTCTAGACATTTTTTGTTCTTCAGGCTATGCTCATTCTCACATTCAGTTTTAAATGAAATAACTGGTACCACATGTTAGCAAGTCTCAGCTTTAATTTAGTTTCACTTTTCATGTTCAAGTCAGTTTAGCTATTCTTAGCTAGTCCATCCATCCGTCCAACCATCCGTTTCCACATGTCCAAGTCACAGTCATGGTTGAGCTGGAGCCTATCCCAGCTGTTATATTGTGAGGCGGTACACCCTGGATGGATGGACACACACACACACACACACACACACACACACACACACACACACACACACACACACACACACACACACACACACACAGAGTTCACGTCCAGTTTAGAATCACCAGTTAACCTGACACCATGCATGTCCAGTTGAAGGAGGCTGCAATAACTGGAGAGACCACATAGACACAATCTTTCTAAGGCACAAGAAGACAAATCTTTGAAGAAGTGCTCCCTAGCACAAACTCTTTATAATTGAAACCATCTGACAGAAGCAGGTGATTTTCAGAAGTGTGCAAACATCCTGCACTCTCTGCACAGGCACTGCTCCTTTCCAAAACCAAATATGACACAGACGGTCTCCCTAAATGTGAAGGTGCCACTTGGAACAGTGCTGGGACACAATCCTCCAGGAGTTTAATTATCTTTCATGTATCAGTACAGATATCATTCATGTTTTTATTGTCTTAGCCTTCACACAGTCACATGGTTATTACAGAGTGGTTATTGTCCAAAGTGCGCAGTTTTATCATCAATCACATATGTATGAACAGAAGCGACATCTCCAGAGTTATTATGGGGAGTTTTTCAGCAGAAGTCTTTCTGATTCTGGACAAAGACTCTCAGAACATTCATCAGCTTTTGGAATACGTGCCTCCTCTTTCCTTTTCTCCACTCGCAGTCACATCAGCTGAAAACCTGCGTTTTCCAGAAGAAAACCAGAAGAAAACCTCTGGCTTCACACTTTGAAATTTCATCCTGGAAAACTACTTTTGTGTGTATAGAAGCAGGGTTGTGGCAGCTGAGGGATCTTCATGAAATTCATCACCAGTCCTAAATTTTCTGGGGATGCTAACTGGACATTCAGTTTTTGACCTTTTGACCTTTTGTTATCTTTGTCCCTAGGCTCTGCTTTTCATGAGGACATTGTCAGAGACAAATTGTTTGAGTGCATAGAATGTTAAAACTATTTTAAAAATATATAAAAAATATTTTGACTGTGGTGCTTTAAGTACCCAGTTGATATCCTTCCATGGACTCAACTGTCAAATACCACATAGAGCATGCTCTGCAAGCTGTTTACTGTGCAAACCCCCTTCATTCCAACTCCTCTTTTTGTACTGACTCTAATATATTATTTGCTGTCATACCCTTTTCTGAGGGGTCTGGGGGTCCTGCTGGATGTCCATGTTTGTATTTTGAAGTGTGGAAAGGTGTGCTCTCTGCTCAATATAACAAAAAATATAAATCACCACAAGTGGAAATAATGATCTTTTGACTATAGTGATCTTAGCTAAAACTGCCATTTACAGAAACTGAAAGCTGGAGCGAATAGCCTCTTTAATATTCACTTTGTTGACTTCTGTGGAGAGGGTATGTATACAGTACATGTGTTGTGCTAAATGGAATTCCTTTGAGAGTGAATAATCTTTTAAGAACACAAGCAATGAGACTCAGGTTTACTATATAAAACCCCAACACTGAGAGTGACTGTCCTATTATGTCAGCTGAGTATAAAAATGGAGAACGGGAAAAACAGAGGTCTTAGATCTCAACATTTCATTTTCAAAGAGGTGCTTTTGAAAATCACAGTGTGTGCACACTTGCTTGTGCTCATTCTGCACATAAGAATTATCCTTCCTTCTCGAAAGGATAATTTCTGGTTTATGATGTCTTGAGTCTTCCTCAGTTCTCACTCTAATAATAACATTAAATTCAGCAGGTTGTCTGCTGAGGTCTGAGAACACATTTTTGAATTTTGGTCTTGCAGTTTCTTCTTTCTCAAGCTTTTACATTTGGGTATACCAAACTATTTGTATGCCAGCAGGTGGCAACTACACCGTCTCCAGTTAGAAGTGGAGTTTATGGGAATAGCAGCTAGTTAAGTATAGGCTGTTTATTTTGTTAAATATAATCATATTTAGAGTAACAAACAAAATGTTTCATCAAACAGTGATGACTCCCTGTATTTACAGTACCTCGACTGTGGAAGGTAGTAGGCCTTTATTTGAAACAGGTTTGTAATAGACACCAGCTTTAATTTCCAATTCTGTCTGGCTGATTAGAATAAATTTCATGTTCATGTACACAAAGTCTCGCTGCAATACACTCACATTACCGTTATACTGATTATTTTATAGTGAGCAGTGACTCACTCTGGACACACATCAGTGATATCATCTGTGCTTCTGTACTAAAACTCTTTACTTTAACCTCCTAAGACCCGAACTCTTCCACGCCATGCATTTTTAATTTCTCTTTGACATTTGGGCATATTGGGGCCCAACATCAGTAAACAAAGTCTAAATATAGTGCAACAAATCAAACACAGAACCGCTGTGTAACAGAACAATGACAGAACACGCGTAAGGTTTTAGCGTCGAGTCAGCTGGACACTGAAACCCTGTTCTGCTCATTTCCAAGTCCAAATTTTTATTCTTAGATTCCACTACACTGGATTTGCATAATTCAAAATATTGTTTATATTCATCTTATACTGGACCGAAGATCACTGTCTGTCTGAAAGAAGTTATTTTAATTCCTCTCCCTTCAAGCCAAGGCCTTCTGATTGGATGGGCCACAGAAACAGAAGGTCTGGACAGCAAGTATTTTAAACTGTGTTCATTACTATAGCTGTTCATCTGAGACGAAGGGCTAAAGGGCCATCGTTACTGACATCATACAGGTCCAAGAATAGAAAAAAACTGTCTAAAACCCAAGTATGTAGAGCAGTCTGAAGCTTTTAGCCCACGGGACATTCAAATTCAAATTTTATCTGTCACACACAGCACCATACACAGTGCGACATGTGGTGAAATGCTTATTGCTGTGCAATGCCCGACCATTAAATGACAGTAAGATTTACAGATTTACAGGTTACTACAACATTTACAGATTTTAACTTTTAATTTTACAGTAAAAAGAATGTGGAAATAATGATTTATGAAAGAAATTATGAAGAAAAGGAAATTATAAATTATAAGAAGTGTGCAAACAGAGTGCGTGCGGTGATGCGATGTGTGTGGGAGAGTCCAGTCCTACACCTGGTTCAGGGCCCGACTAGCCTGGGGGAAGAAGCTCCTCCTCATTCTCTCTGTTTTGGCCTTAAGGGAGCGGAAGCGCTTCCCAGACCTCAACAGTGAGTAGAGTCCATTGTTGGGATGGGAGAGGTCCATCGTAATATTCCTGGCTTTAGTCTTGCACCGCTTGGTGTAGATGGACAGCAGGTCAGGAAACTCTGATTGAATGATGCGTTTGGCCATTGCAACAGTGTATGACAAAAATAAGGAAAAGCATCATAGTTTCTATTAGCAAACATCTCACTTTAAATTGTCCAGCAGTTTATGTTTGAAAACAAAAAAAAGACAACGTAAAAGTGGTATACTCTAAAGTCGGGCTATTTTGTGATTGACTACCACATGGTTGTGCAAAGTGTCTTCTGCTCTTTCAGTCACATAACCCCTCAGTCCTAGCCTGCTCTACCCTTGTTACCAACAATGTGGTTAATTCTCAGTCCAAAAGGCTTGTAAATAATAATGTACACACTAAGAGATGGCAGTAGTTGCATCCACTTCTTTTATAGAGTTTATACATGTCACTGAGAGTCATACTGAGTAAAATGAAAAGTGGAATAAGCAGGGATTAAGCACGTGTAAACATGTGCTCACACACTGGTGAATTTCATACTAGCTCGTATACAGGACGTTTTCCATGTGGTGTGCCCTGTGCTGATGAGGTATGTAGAGTGATTGTGTGGAAAGATGTTTGACAGTGATGATTAACGGCTGCTGTGGTGGGCTGGAGTTTTTAGATGTGAGTGACATGATTTTCCTGTTCATGGATGACCTCTGGTTTGACTTTATCAGGCTCTGAGACAAGAAAATAATCAGTCAGAGCTGAAAGAGATGTCAAAGCTTGACAACACATTTTTATTTTGTCTTGGATCTTGTATTTAATTTCTACTACATTACACAGTTAAACAGGAAACAGTCCTTACATATATATTGTATCACCTGGTTTACTGTCAGTGTGAACCTTTTGCCTGAAAAACAGTGAATTTGTGGTATCCCTCACTTCACCCGTACACGCTGATGTTTGTACCTATCCACTCTTAAAGTTATGTGTACAGATCTGCAACCTGCTCTGTGCTGTGTGTTCATGGTCTGTGAGAACAGTAGACTTCTCTAAGAATAATATTTTCCCTTGAATAGCTTGCATTTTACTTGTTTCGTGGTGACATGTGCTAACCAGTCACACAAATGAAAATCTGGGCTGACTCGCAGATTTGTTGATCATTTCAAACTCATTATTGGCGAGTGTTTGTGTGTGTTGAAGTGGAGCCAGTAGCGCATTAACACCTTTCGCTTGGTCTTTCCTCTGCTTAGTGGTGTGTCACCTGCCCTGTATAAATGGCGGTAAGTGCAGCACCAGGGACAAATGCCAATGCCCTCCAAACTTCACCGGAAAGTTCTGCCAGATGGCGGTTCAGAACGGACACCAGCAGACATCAGGAGGCTACAGCCAGAATCAGGTCCACTCCACACACACCCTGCCTCTGACCTATAGCAACGGCCAGACACCTGGTGAGTGAAATGTGACATTGGCCTAGACAATCATCATATGTGTTTTATCCAATTAGATTGGTCTCTCGGGCCTTGGCAATCAAGAAACAAAGAGAAACAATCCAGTTGATGCACATCAATAAATATGTGCATCTTCTCCTAAAATATCAGTTTTTCTCTTCTTCAAAATAGGATTAGGCTTTGGGTTTATTTATTTACTTATTAATAGGATTTATTGTAACTGAGGCATATCACAATTTGTTACTTTTTTTGTCAGGAAAGTCATTTTTGTTTGTCTCTTGCTTTTGGGGAGAGTTTGACTCCTTACTAGTGACATCATAAACCTAACAAAGATGGTTAATCTTAATCATCTACTGTGATGCACCACATCAGTGTCATGCTTGTATACAGTATGTGTTTTTCTTCCTGTACGGCCCAGGCATCGTCAACATCCACATCAATCACCCCCCAGAGGCCTCAGTTCAGTTCCACCAGGTGTCTCAGTTGGACAATTACAACAACAATGGACAGCAAACAAAAGGCTCCTCCTCATCCACTAGTTATAGCTACCATCACAGCGAAAGCAGCCAGAAGATCCAGCACCATGGCTACAACATAGTCTATCCGGGCCAGCACAGCTACCAGTTTCCTCAGTACCAGCCTGTCACCTCTAAGAATGCACTGGGCCGCTGCTTCCAGGAGACAGCAGGCAGTCAGGTACAATGTCAGACATGTCTGCTGTTTGTGAGCTTAATTACAGTCATAACACATCTGTTAGATCAAGTAAGCCTTTCAGTTTCAGTAATCTAAAGCAATCAATCAAAAAGTCTGGGAAATATTTTGATTAGATATGGACAACAATAAGAGGCACAAAGACTACAAAACATGACACCGGTGGTATTAATCCCAAAGACACATTTATAGAAGACGATGGATGTAAAATACAGAACAGAAATAATGCCTGTTAGTTAGTATAGCTCAAAGTTTAAAATTAATATTCTCTGCATTACCAGATCATATTTTATGAGGAGGTTTGCATTTATTTTTGTCCTCTGAGGATACACAGAAGCAAAAATATTAATCCTCACTGTTTTGTCCTTTTCTCTGTTCTCTCCATCTCGATGTGTTAGTGTGGAAAGGCTCTGCCCATTCTAACTAAGCTGGAGCAGTGCTGTGGGACCATTGGGACCTCGTGGGGATTCCACAAATGCCAAAAGTGTCCGAAGAAACCATGTAAGTCCAGGTCTAGATGTTTTTCTAAAAGTGGTAGTGAATTCATAGCCATGGAATTAACGTTGAGGGGAAGAAATGCCGGCAGGTGGTCTGGGCTCTGCAGTCCCAGTGCCCACTTTCAAATCTTGAATGGAAATCTAAATATGAAAATCATTAACATTAAAGGTATTGTTTATGTATTTTAAGTTGTGTTCCATCAACAACAGAATTTAACACAGAGCTGCCAATAGAATATTTTTTCTAGTTTTTCACTTCTTAATGCATTTTGAAAGTAATGGCATAGTGGAAAAGTACAGTTTTTGACTCTGATTTTGACCACCTACTGAGCGTACCCCATGAGTTGGAAAAACCACAGACAGTATATCTTAATAAGAGTAATAATATTTGTTTCATTCTAATAATGATTGCTGAAAACAAAAAAGAAGCCCTATACACCATAAAAGCTTTTGAAGCAAGCAAAAATTAGAGTCGTTGCTACAATGTCTCCAGCACAAACACAGAAAGCGCCTCACACAAATAAACATAATGGTGTGCGTGAATTAAGTGGCAGCCCTCAGATTTTTACAAACTGAATCCAATGCATCGTCAAAAACTTCAGTTCTTCTAACGGCCACTTAGAATAGCTCCAAAAGTGAGTCATTCCCCACTTAACACATAAACATTTATACAGCTTAGGGGGTTGGATTTTTTATGACGCATTCGTCTGGATTCTTGTGTTAATGGCGCGGCACCTTTGGCTGACTGGTGAATATCAACACAGGCAGCAGTAACTGATAGACGTCTCTACCCTGTCTGCAACTGTCTCTGCTGTGTTTGTGCTGTTGGGGTTAGAAAAAATGTGTTGATTGAAGGATGTGTAAAAAGCTGTGAATGAGCAAGAATCACTTTTCCATTACACTCTCTGTGTGCTTACACACCACTCTGCATTTAATCATTAGTTATTAAAAATCTCTGGCTAATCTCTTTCTTCCTGTCAAAAGGGAGTTTTTCCTTCCCACTGTCACAAAGTGCTTGCTCAGAGAAGTTGTCTCTGACTGTTTTAGGGTCTTTACCTTACAGTATAAAACGTCTTGAGTTTGCTGTTGCAGTGATTTGGTGCTATGTAAATAAAACTGAATTGAGTCAAACTGAAATGCGTTGGATTGGATGTTTCTCTAGCGTGACCCAGGAAACCTTGGCAGCTGCTGCTTGCACTGACATGATACACAATCACTTGGTTTTTAAGAGCTGGTAAAGTCAGCCGCTTACACGTGATGCGCTGACACTTATGAGGGCAGTGTTTTATGAATAAATAAGAGCACTGGTTCAGTTCAGTTCATGAGAAAGACGATCCAGCTGACTCGCCTGATATTAATGCCCTGCTTTTCTAAACCTTTACAGCAACATGTGGAGGAGCATCTCAGTGTCCTTTCACACTGTGGTATTGAGATAATGCTGTATCAACTTTCTTAGCAACCTCATTAACCTTTTATATTACATGCTGTGTGTTTGGCAGCAGATCCTCACTGACAGCATATCATGTCTTAGGACATGTAAGATGATATTTTAATGAGAATATAATCAGTGTAATTCTGCAAAGACTAGTTTGTCTTCAAATATAATACTGCACAAAAATCTTGAATTAACACTCATTTTGTTATATTTTTCTAGGTAAACAGCAAATAGCTGTAGCGGTTATAATATGTGTAAACCTCAGCGAAAATAGAGTATATAACAAAAACAGAATCCCACCTGGAAAGTCAATAGTTGCTTTCTTGTAATTTCCTTAAGTTGTCTTCAGGAGTGGATCTCCAGGCTTCTTTAAGAACATTTGAAAGCTCTTTTTTGAATGTTGGCAGCAAACGCAGATGAAACTGGTACACAACTGGTTCTTTGCTAAGTTGTGTTTACACAGTACACTTATTCAGCCCTTGAGCTACCTTGAGCCTTGATTTTTATGCTTAGCTGTTTGAAAGGTCAATGTTAAGTCGCTTAAAAAACAAGCAAACAAAAGGCCTGTTCTTGGAAAATGTTCAGGTTTGATGACTGGACTCAAAATGAATGAAAAAGCAGCCAATTTCCAAAGTAACTGGCGGTCAAAGTGAGACCGCTTTCAAAAAAATGACAACGAAGTCTGGCTCCTCAGAAGCAAAATATATAGAAATGAGGGATGCCTCAAGACATTTTTTCAAAGTAGTGTAAAATTTCAGACTGGGCTTCCTTAAAAGCAGTCAAAGCAAAATATCCAGCTGGCTTGAAACCCACACTCTAAAAATGTTTCAACACAGCTCAATGTGTCTTTTGCAGCCATAACTTTCAGCTAGTGACAAGCAAAATAAAAATGCAGCTAGGAAACATTATGAGTCTTGTACTGGGTCGATTTAACAAACAGGTGACTTTCACCCAAACAGCTACTTCCAGAGAGGAAAAGCACTAAATGCCAAGGCAGCATGTGGTGCTGGCCCTTGCCTCTTAGCTCTGTTTAAAGTGGTACCAGCTAAACTGAGTGTGTGGGGGAGGTGAGGATGGAATTGCCAGCCTTTTTATGTAGTAGCTGGCTACTCAACACTACTCCCTTTATAGAACTGTGGAACTTGTCTTTGAAGCCAGCGCTGTTGTATGTAGAGCATGAAAAGACGCTCTCTAGTGTATTATCCCCAGCTGAACTGAGGAAAGGGGTGGTACTGTAGTACTTTTGTGTAAATCCATCAATACCCATATGTGAAAACACACTTTGCAAACTCATCGTTACGATAGCAACATGTTGGTTATTGTGTGCAACAGCAAATTGAGTATTATTCACAGCATCCTAATCCATATCCAGTGTTTGCAAGGAATATAGCTGTGAGTAAGTGTTTTAAACATTGTGGATTTTCACACCTTATTGCAGTTTGTTAGATTGAAAAACACAACCTTAACTGTCAACAGAAGGGGGCAGTATATTACCAGAAAGTTATAATGTACCTGAGCCCCTCCCAAAGAATTAGGTCCTTCCTCGAATCTAATGCTGAATTAATTTCGATACTAATTATTCGTATTTAAACTAGTATCTAATAGCAGAGCATAGATCCGAAAACGCTGATTTGAAAGCTAGAGAGCCACGAATTTGAACATTATTAACGTGAATGCTATTTAAGAATTCACAGTACTCAGTATACATTAAAAATGTATTCTTTGTGCTGCAGAAGCCATCAAAATGTTCAGCTGTTTCAGAAGGTAGAGAAAAAAAGTCAACATTGAAATCAGTCCCAAGACTTTACGTTTTCAGCTGTTCTTCATTTTTGATATCTCCTGTAGTGTCCAAACAGTGACAAGTTTCAGAAAGTTTCTAAGATTACAATACTTTACAGCTGATGACATGATCACTGTCCCCCACTGAAGAATTTAGGCTCTTTATTTTATTTATTTATTTTTCTATTTGAAGTCTTTTCACTCTCTTTGAATAAATGACCTTTCCAAACCAGTGAGACGTCCAGAGCAGCCTGAGTTTTTGGAGTGCCCACGTTAAGTTTTCTCCTTTCTCCTGAGCAGAAGTAATTTCTCTGTAAATTTTTGGTTATTGACACAAAAAATATATGTACTGCTTCAGTAGATTTGAGGTTATAGTATTGTAAAGGTCTTTTAACTCACGCTGTAGCTCAGCTCGGTGCACACTCATTCTTTTGTATTCAACTTACACTTGTATCAGAAATCTGAGCCTGTCTTCTCCCTGTGTCCCCATTTCAGAGTTGATTCAGTTTCAGCATTAATCAGTGACTCCAGTCCAATCCATTCCCTCAGCTTTGTCATTGTCAAAGGATTTCTGTCCTGCTCTTCTGTACTTGGCCTTCCCTATTTTTAGGGAAATATTAATACAAAACTGCAAAGATGAACTCCCTGCTGCAGCTTTTGACTAATTGTTCAGTCTTAAAAAAGTATACAAAACAGCAATGAAGTTTTTATTGAACCAAGGGAAACAACAGTTTCAGAAATAATAGGTCTTTGATCCATCCTTTAATCTGTCAGGGCCTCGCATACACATCTGGTTAAACAGCGAGGAGCAGTTTTTTTGTCGTAAAACACAGCTGTTAGGGACACCACGGAATCTGTAGTCTAAAAAGACTGATTGCACACCTGAGCTGCTCAGGATATAGTTCTTAGCGTATAGGAGAGAACAGAACTGAAAGACTTGCTTTTATTGCATGTGTGCTTGCTTTTAGCACACATGCAATAAGACACCAGGACAGGGAAGATTAAGTCTTTTCATATCCAGCATTTTAGTGGGAGTCACCAAAGGGCCAGAGATTTGCACTCTCTGTCCTCTCCTCAGGAATGGTGGAGGCATGAGGTGTTTTTTCTTTTTTTAAACATTTAGGTGTGAAATAGTCCATTGTGCGATGGAGACTGTGGTAACTGGTAAATAGACTGGCTTTCTTGGTCAAACAATCATTGCCTTGTTTTGTTCTAGAACAAAATATCAATCTTCTTTTGAGTATTTGGGTACCACCTACCCACTGGTTCCTTTGTCCAGCTGTACTGCAGTGAGACTGACTTCCTGTGTACTAATGTTGCTGCTTAAGTAGCTTCTAGCAGCTACGTCCACCTCCTTCCCTGCAACCCTTCATGGTTCCATTAATAACTCTTTTTGAACACTGTATCCTGTCTTAACTAACTATCATTACCTTAATTTAGTCATTTTTCAATGAATGAATCCATTGTATTTTTACAGATAATAGAGGCTTTGCTGCTCATCTTATTGCGTGAAGAAGCTCAAATAAATGTATTTTTATCTCAGCTCATCTCTCTATATAATTTAATATGATTAATTTTTTTCTTTCTTCTGTCTGTTTGGTTTAGAACTAAATCGTATCTACTCTTCAACCACTCCTGTTTGTTTAAAGATACAAATAGTTTATATTCATTTTACAGCAATACGCTGAAACTACAGAGATTAAATATGTAATTCAGTTATACGCAAAACAGCTCGCATAGTGACAAACATATTTATATTGACTGGGTTCTCATTCTCAATGACAGTCTATGTTTGAATTTGACTATCAACCTGAGGTTACATAGAAAAAAATAAAATAAAATACATAAATATAAAAAAATGCAATACAGTACCTTCACTTAAACCACGGTAAAGGTACGCTGTTAACTTGACCATAATTAACATTTTTTACAATTTTAGAGTGAATACGTTTCTTTCCTTCAGGAACATGATTTATGCTTTTTTGCTTTATGAGACTTTAAATGAACACTCATAAATGTATTTTGGAATTATTACAGAATAAGAACCCAGACATTTGCTCTCAAAACTGTGACTAACATGTGCTCCTTCTCTTTGTTTTGCTCTTCACATGCTCCCGTCATCAGCTTTCCCCCTGATAGATTGCCCTCAGGGTTACATAAGAGTCAACAGTTCTCATTGCCAAGGTAAGAATTGATGCTATTGTTTTTAACATCCTAATGCTTATATAGCTTATAATAATGTGGTAAAGACACGTGTGATTCCCTGTAGTTCAGTGGTTCACAAACTTTTTTTTTCCTAGACCCCCCCTTTGTTTTACAAGAAACTCTTTGTGCCCCCCCTCCCCGGCACAAACACATCGTCCAACCACACACACCCTTGTTTTGTTTTCTAACTCCAGTGCAGTTTATTTCACACCTCAAACCTTTTGTAAACAATTAAACAAATTAAAGTAAATGTCAATAAATTGCAGGTAGCAAATAAACTGCTACCTCTTTTAAGTAACAGAAAAACAAACCATCCTTATGGTGTAATTATTTAACGTGATCACCTGACTATTATGTTTCTCTAAGTTTCTCTGTTTTAACTGTCGGGTGTGGTGTCACAAAATGTACTAACATTACGCCTCTCGGTGTACTGTGAAAACGATTGCAGTACTACTTTTAAAAACATCAACATTTCAGTATGACCGATGCTTAAGACCAAATACCACAAATTGCCACAAACTTGTGAGTTATGCCTCTCCTTACCCTTCTGTGCCTCTTGATGGGAACTTTTATTTTAGACAGGAAGCCTCCTATATGTGGTTACAACTAGGCAGGAACAGCATTTTTAAATGTTGTAAAAATATTTAAAGCAGTTTATGTAAGTGACAAGTGTTAAAGATACTCTAAAACTCTGCGATTGAGTTTGCATCAAAAAGTGTGAATAGAGCTGAGAAGTATTATCTCTATGTTATATTCAAATTAAGAAACTGGCCCTTCCAAAGCAACTTCCCACCAGTGTCTAAGTTAAAAAAGAACCTACTGAAATGATATCCACAAAAACCACGAGTCAGTGACTCTAAACTGGGGCTAAGCAGAATCGCAGACACACATGCAGCATGCACTTTAAATTAGGTTACAGCTGTGTAGGGGTGGTGTTAATCTGAGGCTAAATTTAATCATTGATTGTTCAGGGTGTTTCCTGACTGATGACAGTCTAGAAACCACTAACTGCAAAGTGGAAGTGGGCCAGTGTTTGGTGGCACCAACTCTTTTACAAGAACCCACAAAAGAGGAGCGTGACCTTTTCCAGCAGACTGTTCTGCTTGGCTGCTCAGAACATGGAGAGGAAGTCATTTTTTTCCATGACATTCAAAGTGTGGTACTGCACAAAATATAAAATAAAGACACAAACACATTCACAAGCATCTGCTTCGAATGCTGAAGAACAAACAGTCTGAACCATCCACCCATTTTATATGTCTGGTCATGTGGGGATACCAAAAGAGACAACCAGGAGTCATCCTGGCTAAATACCACTGCTTATGGGTCTAGTCACTACGTACAGCTCTTAGCCTCTATGCTACCTATGCTAAATTAACAGTGTTCCCTTCATGCTGAGCCCTCTCTTCACAACCACAGACTACTGCAGTACATTGCAGATACCACGCACTGGTAAGACTTTCTAAAAACGATTGATCTAGTAGTAATGATGTGGTTTGTATGTTTGCAAGAAGCATAGTAGTTTTTCAATAATAGTCCCGTGTAGTGGTGGCAGTTGAGTTCATCTGGATTTCCTGTTTAAAAATAATTACAGTTGACAGAGATTTAGCATCAGTAACAGCTGACTCGCAAATGTTTCCGTTCCTTTTCCATAAAAGGTTGTTGTTGCATAAAGGTTGTTTTAGTCGGAGCATGAAGGACCTCAGGAGTAAAAAGATCAACCGAGAAGGCTGTCAAAACATGCTACCTGAAACAGCTGAGCTCCTTTTCACCATTAAACTGGAAAACGTGTTGATGCGTTACTGTAATCCAATTACTTTTTCAAGAGTAAAGTAAGGAGTTACTATTGCAAAAAAAGTAATTACATTACTGTCACTTTCCCGTAAGCACGCTGCGTTACTGCATTACTAAACCGTGTCTCATGACAATGACGTAAGCGCATGCGACGTCCATGGCAGCAACAGACGTGTGCAGATCAACAGTGGATAATATGGAGCGTGGGAGAGAGTACGATTATGCATCGTTTAGTTTGAGTCCGTAAAAAGTGACAAAAGCATTTGTGTCCGCTGTACACTCTGCATGGGAAGAAAATTTCTTTCTGCAGTACAAAATTAAACTTCAGATCTTACTTTTGAAAATAAGTAATCAGTAAAGTAATGGGATTACTTTCTTGGAGAAGTCATCGAAAAATGCAAGTTACTAATTACTAGTAACTTGACCAACACTGGTGTCACTGACCATAATCACTCACACACTTGGAAATTAAAGCATTAATTCAATTCAATTCAATTCAATTTTATTTATATAGCGCCAAATCACAACATAAGTCGCCTCAAGGCGCTTCATAGATACAGAGAAAAACCCAACAATCATATGACCCCCTATGAGCAGCACTTTGGCAACAGTGGGAAGGAAAAACTCCCTTTTAACAGGAAGAAACCTCCGGCAGAACCAGGCTCAGGGAGGGGAGGGGCCATCTGCTGCGACCGGTTGGGGTGAGAGAAGGAAGACAGGATAAAAGACATGCTGTGGAAGAGAGACAGAGGTTAATAACAATAACAGATTCAATGCAGAGAGGTCTGTTAACACATAGTGAGTGAGAAAGGTGACTGGAAAGGAAAAACTCAATGCATCATGGGAATCCCCGGCAGCCTACGTCTATTGCAGCATAACTAAGGGAGGATTCAGGGTCACCTGGTCCAGCCCTAACTATATGCTTTAGCAAAAAGGAAAGTTTTAACAGTGAGCTGCATAGGAAAGAACACAGTTCTACAACATTTGACATTTTAGTTGTAATGTACTCACTTTTTTAGAGGTCACGTTTTAACCATGCATTCAAACCTCACCATTCGTGGCCAATACAGACATGGGCTGTGGGAGGAAGCTTGGGTAGCAAGCAGAAACTCCTGCGGGGACACAGCAAGGCCCCAGCCAGGATTTGAACCTGGAACCTGAAGGCATGCTGAGGGTGGAAAATACTAACCACTGAACCACCAATAGTTACCAAAGCTGTGCAGACCTCCAGACTTACCCTTGCTATTCATACTGTCCAAACGTGTTTTCACAATGTGTATATGTGTACTGTGCCCTTCTCGCCTTAAAAGCCAGGACCACCAAACAGCACTGATAGTTTCATCAATGCCAGCTGACTAACAGCAGCAGATTTTTTAGGCACTGCAATTCTAAACTCATGTACTAGAAAAGTAATAATGAATAGTACTTGATGCACTAATGGAAGTATATGAATTCAGGTATAACAAGTGTGGTTAATTGTGTTTTTTGGGGGGGTTTAGTTCTGCAAGGTGAAGAAATTGTTTGAAAAACCTTTTCATTAACTGTCAACTCTTCAATAATTCACAGATCTAGATGAGTGCCAGCTACAGGGTGTGTGTCCAAATGGAAACTGTGTGAACACTCTGGGCAGCTACAGGTGCACATGTAAACCTGGATATGTCCCTGACCCCACGTTCATCATGTGCATACGTAAGTCCTCCAATCAGTTTTTCATCACAGTTGCTCGTTCAATAATTCTAGACAGAGAAGATCTAATGGAGCTGCGTCAGACTGAGCAAAAGATTCTTGCATTACATTTGCATGCTGGTCTTAGATATGCAGATTTGCACATTCAGATCTTCAGATAACTTGAATACCATGCTTGCATGAAGATTTTCATTCAGATCTTCATGCAAGCATGGTATTCAAGTTATATAAAGCATGTACTGAGAGTTACACACAGCCAAAACCGAAATATCTCATTACGGGTCGGTAAATGCTGGGAATTGTAGCCAGTTGGGCAATTTCTTGAGCACAATTATTAAAGTTATTATTTTAAAACATGCCATGAGCATGTATTGCCTTTCTTTTGCAGTGTAATATAAATTAGCATGAAAACAAAACTAGACTATCCAACTCAATACAGATACTTAGGAAAATACTTGATAACTGATAACATTCAATTATTGAGTATTTTCCACCAGTTTTTCCAAATATAGTTAGATTTAACAAAATAAGTATTTAATATCAAGTTTATAAGTTCTATTCATTTAATAAATTATTTAGATAATTTCAATGTATTTTAGATCTTACTAATAAACAAAGACATCAGAATTATTTGATTCTTGTGGAGGAAACACATTGCGGAAAAATTAACAGTGTGTTTTGTGCGGTATTAGGTATGCTAAAATAACTCACCATGAAATATTGAACTAGTTACTGCCTGCTTTTTACAACTGACCTCACAACTGGCTTTCACAAGATAAGAAGGACATTTTAATAAACGATTGTAGAGGTAGAAAAGTTCAACTTTATCATGTTGTCCACATCTGCCTGCAGCCTTTCTTTCTCATCACCTATTCACACTGCTCTGCCTCAGTCTGTAGCTTGTACATCCTCAGCTCTGCTCTTCAGCCCTGACACCCATCTGATTTGGCTGCTCTGCTCCAAAATGTGCTGTTTATGTGCTCGGATTAGTTCTCCACACTCCGGACTCTCTGCTCAACTCAGCTACGTTTCCCCCGCCGCGCTACGCAATCAGTAACCCACCCAGTTCTCCATGTGTCTGTAATGCGCTCTGCCATGACTAAATATTTCATTTGCAACCCATTCAGCTTTATTATTGATTCATTAATTATTCATCTTTAACTACATCCGCTATGTTGATGATAACAGACAGCTAATTTGGCTATTGGGTAACTGCTAATCGTTAAATGGGGCCGGGTTAATATTTATGGTAACTACTACTGTAGTATTTAAGTATTGTGAAATGGGAGCTTTACAGACCTCTCTTGAAATTCCTCCTACAGTGTTGTTTAGCATTGTGAATGTGAGCTACTTAGGCTGGTAGTGAGGGGAGGACCTGAAGTTGTGTGTGAACTGGAGGAGGCAAAGATGACACTGATGATGATACTGATGCATCGATATTAACTTTCAGTATCGGTTAATATCTGACAATCAATCAATTTTTTGACAGCCCCAGGATAGATAGGTTGGTGCATGGGACTGTGCCTTTTTTCCTCCTGTGGCTAATGAAAGTCACGTGTCCATTCGTTACTGCTACTCATTGATTGACAGGCACAGCAGAGGGCTCCTCAAACCTACACTCCACTGAAAGAGTACCCCAATGATTTACATGTTTTTCATGCTGTATCTTTTTCTTCACACTTATTCTTACATTGCTTTAGTGTAAGGGGGACAGGTGGGCAATATGTTTGAAGCATACGGTATCCTAAACTGTGAGATTCTCAGTTGTCCGGGGCTTTGTGACTTCTGTTATCTAAATCCTGAATACACACTAATATATTCATGATGAATAGATGCTGAACCAAGCACGCTATTTCTTGGCAAACACTGTTCAGACCATTTAGACAAAATAGCCCAATTTCTGTCTCCTCAAACCACAGAAAGATTTTTCTCACGCTCTCACAGCCCTTTGAGCATTTTGGGTGACATCTGCGTTTTGCTGAGGAGGGGCTCCGTTTGCTCACTCTGCCATAAAGGCAAGACCGGCGCAGTGCAGCAGGGTTAGTTTTCATTCTGGCAGGTCGTAATATTTCTGTAGACAAAGCCCACAGTGGCTGTTGATTTCCTAGTTACCGTCCTGGCCAAGGCCCTCCTTGCCTATTAAGTCATTTCGGTCAGATGGCCTACTGTAGCAAGAATCTTAGTGGTTTCAGACTTCTTCCATTTCATTCGAATTGATTTTATTTTGCTCCGGGGAACTTTAAATGTTGAAATTTTCCTGAACACTTCGCCTAGACACAGTTCCTGTCTGAAGGGCTTTGTTGTTTTTTTAACCTCATCATGGTAAACGGAGCGTACGTGTTCTCTGTAGAGGTGCTCTGATTTGCTGATGGCCAGTCGAGTGCATTTGATTAGCAGCACCTGGACGCATCTTGAAGTTGTAATAGTGCACTTGTGCTTGAAGCATTTTGGCTTAGTTTTGATGAAGAACATGGTGTAATATGTAGTTTGTATTCACCTGTATTAAGAGCTGCTCAGGAGAAGATTAGGTTTATTATGTCCTGATAGATAAAACCTTAGAATTCATCTTTCTAAATGACTTCAGCTTGATATTTCCACACACAGGCACGAGTAGTCTCAACCTCACATATTCTTCAAACTATTTGTTAAATGTTACTATGATACATGTCATTTAAAGGTTTGTGCAAATTTTCAAATGGCATCAAAAGTAGCATTAAAAATATTAAAATCAAACAAACCTTTTTCTAGCTTTGAGAATGAACTGTGCAAACCTGATTCTGACTTTTACTTCAGTCATTCCTGATGTTTTTAATCAAGGTATTTGTTGGGAAAATAGGTCAAGTATTTAACCCTTAAGTGAAATGATTTACTTCAGGTAATGTTTCTGGCAAAAAGGAAATCAGCCTGGGTTCCCCGTGGGGGTCGTTAGTTTGTCTCTTTTCCAGTCAGAACTGTTTCCAGCATTTATTTGTGGAGTTTAATTTTTGCCCTAAAACATTTAAACCAAGCCAAACTCTCTGCATGCCTTCATCTCAGCCAGCACTTTGGTAGTGCATGAAGCACTGGCATGAAAATGTTCATTTTTTCCCCCAAGTTTTTCCTTCATCATGTGGTCTTTGCTTTCTGGTGTTTAATGTGTGTATAGCTATTTGTACCAGTACCAAAATGTGGTTGCCGAGCCTCTTGTTGTAAAACATGTACTCTCTTTAATGTACTCTGGTTTTGTTTTAGACATATATTTAGACTGCGTTTGTGACGGGGGGGGGGGAGGTTGCTCTGGTGAAGGGGACTTCTTTACTCTTTATCCTCTCTTTCCTCCATGTTTGGGTCTCCTGCACTTTGGTGTGCCACTTCCTGCGCCTCCTCCCTCCTCTTTGCCCTCCTTCTGTGCTCCTCTTCAGCCAAAACACCCATCCAAGAGGAGAAGGGGGCTTGCTTCCGTTTGGTCAGCTCGGGGAGGCAATGTTTGCACCCAGTGTCTGCCCAGCTGAGCAAACAGCTTTGCTGCTGCAGTGTGGGCAAAGCCTGGGGCCCTCGTTGTGACAAATGCCCCCCTCCAGGAACAGGTAAGGTCCCGAGAAATGTCAGATAGTTGTCCTGTCCCAATAAGGCCCCAAACCTTCTGTTGTGACTTCTATGGAGGAAACACGATGAAAAACACTATTCAGCCGTCTTATAATTTACTTTTACGCCTTGCAAATCAGCAAACTCTAAAGCTCCGTCCTTTGGGATGAGCTTGAACTTATGTCCCAGTCTGTTATCCTGCCACTCTCTGTCTGCATGGGTTTCACAGCTTGGCTGAATAGCTGCTTTTAGATTAGAATAGAAAAACCTTTTGCAGTAATTTGTTTTGTCACCTGCCTGTTTGTCTTTGTTTCGACACATCTCAGTATGTTCGTGGAATTTAATTACAAAGTGATGGTTGGTATTTCTAGGTAGTTGCATTCCCTTATGTTGTTGAAGGCACCCACATCTCATTTTTCATTTCAGTTTGTTTATATAGCACTAATCCGACAGCTGTCTCAGGTTGCTTTCAATTCTCATGTTTTGTGACGATGACTCAAGATTATCTATTATGTATCTGTACTGAGAATTATGAAAAGCGTCACGCTATTGTCTAAAAGCATGCGTAACAAACAAGTCTGTCTTCATTCATTCGACCACCTTTACTTTATGTAAATTTACCAAAAAAAGAAACAAACAAAATGCGGAAACATTCCAAATACATCCTTTATTTAAACAAGGCTACACAGGTAGAATGACGTCCTTGTGATGGTCCTGCGTGTTTTCCTGGTTATATCTTGAATATTCAACTAAGCAACAAACACGAGTTACAGAAAAAAACAGATATTTTGTCATACAAAGCTCACAAAATAACTAGAAATTGCTGCTCTGTGTCTTTCACGTGTTACACGTCTTGCCACGTTGCTGGCGGTTTTAATTGCATGCTGCAAGGTCCGCTGTTAGAAGAGTCAGGGTTATTCATTCATGTGATACGTCACTCTGCAGTGTTGTACAAATGGATTCTGATACCAACACTAAGAAATAATATCATTATGCAGGCGCTACACATGTGTTTTACTAATTAAGATGAAGAGAAACATTAGATTGAAAAATGAACTGTGAAGATGTTTATGTAAAAACGTCTTTCCTTGTACAAGGATCACACATGTGATCAAACTTAATCGAAGTTGGAACTGAAATTTCTGCACATCTTAAGCTGGGATTCAAATCTGACTTGAATCTGAAGCCTGTGATGCCGCAAAACAGGCTCAACCTTTCTTTTCAACACATACAACTCATATTAGATGGACTGCTGTTTTAAAAAATAGTTAGGATTCTAAAATACATCGGCTGGATATGGACATGTCCCAGCCTGGGATTTTCCTCATTTCTGAAACATTACTGAGTGTGTAACTCCAATCAAAATCTGTCATGCATTTCTATTTCTAAATTGTTTTTTCTACTAATTTTAAGGTGTTTTATTCAGTGAAAAAGAAAAGTCCACAGTTTTTACGGTGGGTTCTCTGTTATCTCATCGTGGGAACTGACTGCTTAATAGTATTTAGTTATTCTTAGTTAGTTAAATATCACTTTTTCCTCTTTTTGTAATATCTCATTCCATTTCTCTTTTTATATTGTTATACAAGAGAAGGGTGGAAGTTATCTTGATAAGACTAGGACATTTACTTAATATAGATTTGAAGGAGCAAAAATGGAAAGTTGTGTGAAGGTAGAGCATAAAATGCTTTTTTCTCTTCACCAGAGATGTGTTCAAAGTACCCTCTACTTGGTAAATGGTGGATTTTATTTGAGTTTTTATTCTGGTGCTTTTGTATTCATTCTAAGAATACAGATATAGAGTTAACTACTCATGTCATGTGTTGTCATGCAGCTAAGTTCAAAGAAATCTGTCCTGGTGGAATGGGCTACACTGTTCTGCCAAATCCTCCTGTCAATAAGCCAATTTATCAGGAGCCCATTGACCCACCACAACCCCTACCAACACCAGAGAGACCTGTGGAGGCGTTTGGAACACCGGAAGAGATTATACCAGGTGAGTCTTGCAATATTAATAGCTAATTACCAGTGCATGTTTAGTTGATTTAGTCTATTTATTTTATGTGTCTGGGACCACAATAATTGAGGTATCTTGACTGATTTGTATCACTAACAGTAGGGATGGGTATCGTTTAGGTTTTATCCGATACCGGTGCCAAATCGGTACTTTTGAAATGGTGCCGGTGCTTAAACGGTGCTCGAACCGGTGCTTAAAGAATGGAGAACACAAACTGTCCAAAAACCTCTCATGTTCAGCTGTTTTTTTTTTGTAAAAATATAACAATGTTAGCCTTTTCTGCAGCTATGGGGCATATATGGTATCACTCTTGGCTGGAAGCAGTGCTTAAACAATGGAAAAAACACAAACTTTGTCCAAAAACCTCTCATGTTCAGCTGTTTCCCACTTTTTCTTTGGTCATTTTAGCCTTTTTGTCCAGGGTGAAGGGAGCATCTGCCATCAAACAAGAGGACAGCCGCATGTAGCTATGATCATGTTTACTCTACTCAACGTAAATTACACTCGAACAACATTAAGCGACTCACGCAGAGAAGAACGGCTGCTGCTGCCATCATCATCTGTCATCATTTCTGCTACACTGGCAGGGCTAGGGGCCAGGACTCTATTCTTCGGGTTTTTGGGGGATGTTGCTCCGGGTCCGATAACTGGACCCGACGTGCACGGTATGAGGTCTCGCAGCAAGCTATCAAATACGGCGCATTTCTCGGCTTTTAAAAAAATGCTATGCGTCGCCAGCTGTTTAATCGGATTCTTGGTGTTACCTCCTTTGACAGTATCACAGTATCAGCTTAAAGCACTTGTTGCAGGCTGCTGAGTTTGCATATTTTGCTGTGAAGTACAGCCAGACTTTTGACCGCTTCGCCTTGGACATTTTTAATCTGTAGCTCTGCTCTAACAGAACGTACGTACCTGGCCCCGCCTACTATCCTGGGAAACGTAAAATGATTGGCTAGAAGTGTATCACAGCTCAGGAAAAAAAAAAGCACCGAAATAAAGCACCGAAATATGCGCTGCTTTTCGGTCTGGTTACTACCGTTTATGTCAGAACCGGTGCCATCATGGCACCGGACACCGGTACCCATCCCTAACTAACAGTATTCTATTTATGCTGTCTTTATACTAGATCATATATAATTGATATATAGGTGGAATTCAGTAAATGAATTTAATTATCACTAGGTTAAATTCAAATTTGTGCACTAAACTGTTGCTTGCAGGATGCTACACAGTATAAAACTATTTTATTTTATTTTAATTTATCAAAACACATCCAATATCTGAGCGCTTACCTTTAAATACAACTTTTTCCTCTCCTCTGCTGTCCTGTCTGTCTTAAACTTTCTCCATCTCTAAATAAAGTTGCTCACTCGTTTCTCTTCCTGTGAAATGCAGCAGTTGGACCGTCAGACACACTGTGAAACAAACTGCACACAAACAGTTTGTGTGTTTGCTGATGTTTGTCTTTCTGCGTGCAGTTTGCATGTTCTCAGTGACATTGATATTTGTGTAAAAATGTACGGAGAAAAAAAGTCATCAGAAAAATAAATATTGGAGTAAACTACAGACAGCTTAAAATTCTAAGTACGGTAATGAAGTGTCCCACCTCTGGTCACCGTCTGTGTTCAACAATGGCTGTTCTCAGTAGATGCAGATGGCCTCATTTACTTATTTTTCCAACCTTTTGTCTTCTCGGTCCAAAATCGGCCCTTTGTCCTCTGAGTGCAGATTCAGCCTTTTCCTTTTGAGGTGGCTCTCCTATGAGGTGCCGTGTGTTTGTGGAGTGACTCTTTGGTTTCTTCTATGAACAACCATTGTTGAACAGAAGTGGTGGCTTATGACATTTGATTTGCTACTTTTGAATAAATCATTATATGGACCTAGTGCGACTTGTTTGTACAGAATATTATGCAGTGTTTATAGTCTCTATCTGGGGCGAAAAAACCCACCGTCTTTCTCAGAAAGACATCAACTTGCCCTCTGTTGCAGAATTTGCGGTGCAGCAGTTAGATACTTGAGATATTAAGATGTGAATACTCCACAGCTGTATTTTATTTGGCACACTTTAAAGTGTCTGAACTCAATGTGCTGTCAAAGCAACAAATATATCTGATGGATTGCATTTATGCAGTGCAGCAGAGAGAAAATGTTTTTTGCACTTTATTGAATGCCGAAAATGTGAAAAAGATCAAGCTGTGTAACAAATTACACCCACTTGCTCCTGTTTGAAGTGTGGTATTAATTTATCAGTGTCGTGGTGAAAAATGCCGAGACGGTGGGATAAACGGGAATCTCACGTTTGCAAATTAAAACTCTAAAGTAACATTAAAAACTCTGATTTATGATCTTCTTGCATGTGATTAGGAAGCCAGATTTTGAGAAACACATCCCTCTTGTGACATTTGTTTGTAGAGGACATGGATTAAAGTGCTTTGACTGAGCGCTCATTCCCTGTTAAAAGCCCAGCCCGCAAGCCATCAAAAAGAGAGCAAAGGGGAGATAAACCTGCCTGAGAGAAGAGCCTCATCCTCTCCTGTTATTATTCAGGACATGCTTGGCAGCCACCAAGGGAAGGAGAAACTTTGCAACATCTTAGCCAAAGCCAGACAGAAACCAAATTACTGTTTAGCTTTGCTGGAGCAGAGTACAGAGTTTTCCAGGCACAGAGGACAGGGCGCAAAAAACAATCGGACAAAATTCCACCACCCTAAACCTGTGCAGATTAGTGTTTGGATACCACCAGAAAGTAATGAGGCACCTGGCAGCCATACATATTGGTACTTTGAAGCAGCAAAAGCTGTGCTGGGTGGAAGAAGGAGATATTTTGCTTTTTTTCTAAATCTTTACTTTTGTCATCTTGAGACCTGGAAATGTGGTGTGTGCTGTTTATGATCTTTTCACAACATCAAACATGGACCTGTATATATGTCGCTAAGCATTTACTTAAACAAAGGTTGGATGTTGATGAAATTGAGGCTTTTCACATAAAACAATTGCCTTATTTTTGAAGGGTAATAAGAAGAATCTTGTTCTGGATAAGGGGAATTCTTGTGATTATGTGACCTTGAACATAATCTGTATGAAGACCTATTAGGTGTTGAAATGCTGTAAATTCTTACCAATACTGCAAGAAAAGTAACAATTCTTGTGAATTTCTGACCGACAGATGATGATGGATGACAAGGAGAATAAATAAGGTGCATATAGCTTTATAATTAATGAATAAAGTATTAACTAATACCTTACTAATGCTGAATACGTGTGTTGTTCATATAAAGTGTTACCAAAATGCTGTGATTGGGGAAGCAATTGTTACTTTTCTTGCAGTATTGGTAAGAATTTACATTTCAACAGCTAATAAGCAGTAAGCAAAGTCTGAAGGTATTCAGTGTTTATGATGTCAAAACAGTTTTTGACTGATTAGCTTGAGTGTCTTAAAGATTTAAGACACTCAAGCTAATCAGTTTTTTTTTTAAACTTTTTTTTAAAATGTCAGATGACATTTAAAAAAAAAAGTTTGAGCTACGCTACATTATCACAAACCTTCACTCAAAGTTTTTGTTTGTATTTTTTTTTTTGGTCAGTAGCAACCAGTTCACCAGAGCAGGTAGGTTTGGTACCTTTTCACTCTTTAGAGTGAAAATGCAAAAGCAGTTTGCCTGCATACGCTTAGCAAATACACTTACCTTCAAAAGAGTTTCAAAACCACATTTGCATGAAATCAGCAACATTGCTGCATGACTTTGGCTGGTCAGTTGAACAGCAAGTCAATTTCTACATCTTTGATGTGACTTTAAGAACCAGACTGAAATCTTTGACATGGCCCCAGATCTGGATACTCCACGCTTTTCTAGCTCCCTTTTGCCAAGCTGTTTATTCTTGCTCTGTGATTAAATTGCAGCCAGTTGCCATGCAAGCTAAATGCTAATCTGCTTCTCAGCACAGTACCTGCATTGCATGACGTAAGTAGTAGGAGGCTTAAATGATGAGTCTTGGCTAAAGATGCACTGCTCCAAAAAAATAAAGGAACACTTTGAAAACACATCAGAGCTCAGTGGGGGAAAAGTCTTGCCGGATATCAATACAGATATGGACTGGGTAATGTGTTAGGAATGAAAGGATGCCACATTGTTTGATGCAAATGAAAATGACAGAGAACTTAATTCAAAGACACCCTCCATAATCAACGTGAAAGAAGGATGTGGCAGGCTAATCCGTTTTGCCAACATTTCATTTGAACAATTTGAAGTGGTACTCGATGCTCCTAATGAGATAACAGGTGATTTCAGGATATCAGGATATCACTGAGCTACTGAACAGTCTAAGGCACAGGCTGATGCTATCGGCCTGACAGAAAGATCATCTCCCAGAGGTGTTCTATTGGATTTAGGTCAGGCAAGACTGGAACTCAAGGCCAGTCTATGGTATCAATTTCTGCTCTTGCCACATGAGGCCGGGCATTGTCGTGCACCAGGAGGGATTTTTATCCCATTACCTAATGGCAGTCAGGGTGCTGTTGCCTAGCATGTAGGGGCCTGTGCGTTCCTTCATGGATATGACTCCATGGACATCACTAACCCACAGCCAAACCAGTGATTCTGAATGATGTTACAGGCAGCATAACATTCTCTATGGCTTCTCCTGTCACATACGCTCAGGGTTAATCTGGATGTAACCCTTTCACTGGTTCACTGATATTAGAGTTCACTGGTATTAGAACTGTACTTTCTGGTATTCTATGGCAAATGCCAACCCTTTAGTCTCACCCCATGGTGTCGGGGAGTGAAAACAGGACACACTAGAGGATGTCAGACCCTCAGTCCATCCTCATAAGTCTGATTGTTCTGATTGTTTTGTCAGAGACATTCACACAAATCATTTTGTAGAGCTCTGTTCCTCCTTGCACAAAAGAGCAAATACTGGTCCTGCTGATGGGTTAAGGACCTTCTATGGCCCTGTCCAGCTCTCCTAGAATAACTGCCTGTCTCCTGGGGCCTCCTCTGTGCTCTTGAGACTGTGCTAGGAAACACTGCAAACCGTCCAGCATTGTATTGATGTTCCATCCTGGAGGAGTCGGACTATTTGTGCTACTGGTAGTGACACTGACCCTAGGCAAATGAAAAAACAGTCAGAATAGATGAATGTCAGTGGCCTCCAGTTGTAAAACCATTCCTGTTTTGTGGTTGGTTTCGTTGTTGCCCCTCTAGTGCGCCTGTAGTTAAAGTCATTAATGCCAAAGTAGCTGAAACTGATTAACCACCAGATCAATATCCCAAGGTTAATTGACTTGATTATATACGCTGAAGTGTTCCTTTAATATTTTTGAGCAGTATATGTATACAGTGCTATGTTGATTTTATGTCTTTGGTGTTGTCTGTGTCTTTTCATTGAAGGAGCTGGTAATTCCTGTGGGTAGCATTAGTCCAGTAGTTGAACCTATCCAGCCCCAGCTATCTCCGGGTGTTTCCACTATCAAGATGGAGGCACCTTACCCAGGTTCCTGCTTTGCCCTTTAAACTTCAAAGCAGTTTCAGACTCAGCTCATCGAGCTTATGATGGGCTCAGACAAAGCGATTTTTAATCCTTGGGTTTAATATGATCCAGTGGTCTGGAAAGAGTGCTGTTTCAGTGAGGGTGATTACTGAGTCATTTTAAAACTTGTTATTGACATGACAATGATATGTTATATATATAAATATAGCTTGTTGTTTTTCACAACACACAATATCACTGTAAAAGAGGTACTAGGTAATTACTGGAAACAAAGTGGTATCCCAAGCAGTATGTATGGTACTAATTGTACTGGGTTCCAAAAAGCCTACAAACAGAACATTAAAAGTGAGTTGTTGTTGTTTTTTAAAAATATTCTCTGTGCTGTGGATGCACAGAGGGATAAGACCGAGGTAGTAAGAATTTAAAAGAAGGGCACAGAAGATCAGTGCTAACAGCACATTATCTTACAATCTGCTCGAGTCATCTGGTATCCACAGATTACACAAAATAAACCATCAGTTATGTCCCTGATGTCTATTTATGGTATGGATAGGCATCATCAGTTTGATATTGCCTCATCTAAACCCAGTATTAGATCACTTTGTTAGTCTTAACTGCACACAGGTTTTATTGTACTGTAGTTTTGTTGTAGCGACGGAAATGTCACCGATTGGTGAGTAAAGTCCTATTTTGATGGCACAACTTGTACATTTTTACCATCAATATCAGAAGTTTTTTAAACCACATGTTACAAGCAAGGGCTACATCTGACAGCATGCTCTTCAGTAGCATCTTGTCACAAAGTCTACAGCAAACCCTTAATAAGGCTATATATATATATATATATATATATATATATATATATATATATATATATATATATATATAGCATTACTGTAAATTTCCTTTATAATTCATGCTCATAAAATGTTGAAACTATATGTTTTGCATCATAGGGTAAAGTAAAAGAGTATAGACGGAGCTGTTGGAAATTATTTAGGAACCATAGCAAATTAGCCATAAAGCCATATAGGAACAGAGTAGGATGGTTAAGTGCTGAGGTACATGGCACATGTGTAGTTGGACTAGTATTTTTGTCCGTATACTGTATATTCATTATACAAAGTGAATAATTAAAATCTTTTCTTTTTTTTGCTTATATCTCATAAATACCAGTAAGTTATTTGGAATATTTCAAGTTTGAGTTAATTACTATTCAAAAACTGTACCGTTTGAATACTGTCTCGGTGCACTTCACTGCACACAACCACAACCACGTATAAGACAGCTGACATGAGAGTTGTTCAGATGATGATGATCGAATACCTCCACAGGGAGGGTAGGCCACAGAAGCTCGTTGGGGGTGGGTTATTTATTTTTTGTATTGGCCTGCAGTAATCATTATAATGTAATATTGATTGTAAATTTTGCTGGGTTTACTGCCTTTTTACCAAGAATAATTGTTTGTTTTCTGAAATTTCTCTTCTGTAAAGTCACAAGGCTGTCCTTTCTAAACCTGTTAAACTTCTTGCCAAAGGTACTCCCTGGGACATTAAGAAGTGGTAACAGTTGAGGTCATATGATCACATTTTTGCAGGAGCAGGTTGAGGTGATGAGTGATGGTTATGACAAAAAATAAATGTGCCTGTGCAGGAGCCCTTTCTGTTAGTAAAAAAAAAAAAATCAAATTCTGTCATTCATGATGTTTGTACCAAAAGCTTCAGTACATTTGTGCAGAATATAAGATCAGGTGATATTATCCTTTCCATTGTCCTTATATGTTACCTAGTGTGGATAATCTAGTCACTCTAGTGTTGTATTTCCTGCCACTGGTGGTTCCCCCATCTCTCTTTTTCTAGGTGTCAGTCACACACGAGTAGAAGCAGGATGACAACCTCCATGCAACCAGGGGAAAAAAATGGTTGGCAAGTGATTGCACAGAATTTTTTGGCTGTCTGGGGCCAAATACGAGTACTTGAAACAAAGTCGTCTTGCAACAAAAAGCAGTTGCCCAATGGTTGAGGGTGCTGTACCATCAACCTCTGGGCAGCCACTTTTTTGCAGGTCGCCACATTGGAGGCAACGTTTCTCTGTCCGACTGACTGCACTCACTCTCAAATAGATTGGGGAAAGTTTGCAATTAAGCACCGTCTAATTTATGAAAGCAGACAGATTATCAACACTGAAGAGCATCTCTTGTTTTGCAAGACGTGTGTGATGGTTGCTGCTACCAGTGTTGATTTATTTAAACAGGAGGGACGTTGTGAGCGCAGTGCCAGAATGTTGGCTAAGTCTTTTCACTGTTTAGAGCTTCACATTTTGCTTTTCCACAGTAATCCTGGCATTTATTGAAATGAAACAGACTTGAAATAAACTTAATGGACTATGAGAGGGAGGGAGAAGGAGAATCCTGAGATGATAAGACGATGCGTCTCGTGCTCTTTTTTACTGTGAGCCGAGTGGGTTAAAGTGTTTCAGGGTTTTAGTCACATTTGTACTCATTGTAAACATTTCATATCAACATTCGTGTCTTTCATTCATTTATTTGGTTTGATTGGTGCTATTACAAAACACATGCCTGTCAAAATGCATGCATTAATGGGATTGTGATAGGTTTTAGACTCATTTGTGAGGTCCACAAACATCTAGAGTAATTTTAACATAACCATTCACCCTTAGGTCATAAACATATTGATCTTCAGCCTGATTGAGCTGAGCTACCATGCTGTCTTCAGAGAGCAATGCAACTATGCTTACACTGTTTTATTCTGTCAGTACATTACTCACTCCCTGATTTTTGAGCTGCAAATCTGCACTGCTGTTGGTACAGTGCTGGCCATTAATGAAATTAACTAGTTGTATCTGTTTATTTATAAATGTATAAAGTATATAAATTTACCGTGTTTACTTCCGGCCCAGTCTGTGCCTGATGTGTAGATTGTTTGTGATCCACCTGTATACCTCTAATGTAGACAGCACCAGATTTGCAACAGACAACAACAAATCTAACTTTTTTAGAGTTAATCATGATTTTATTGCATGCAGAGCACTGCCAACTTGACCCCGTGTAATTAAAACTGATCGCAGACTGCCTCAGTCTTAACAATTGTTGTGTCTCTCTTTTCTCACACTCTTAAAGGTGTTTTAAAGACAACAATTGACTGTCAGTCATCTTAGATTTGGTTCCCATCTTTGAAGGGACCATTTCAATTACAAGGAGATTGCATTTGATTATTGATTACACATGTTGTGGAGCAGTCTCCAAACTGTTTTCCCCAGTGCCTGTGGTCTTAACCATCGGATTAGAGATATGCATTCAGAGTTGCATTTCTAAGCATTGCTATCATACTGAGGTCTGTGCATATCTGTGGGTGTGATTTGGTCTGGTCCTCTGTGACCTCTCATTATAACTTCAGCTTTGTATGAATACACCCAAAGTTGCTGTAAACTGCATTGTCTTTCCTTGCCAAACAATGAGAATTATATTTTGTCTGTCGCATGTCCATCTGTGAAGACTCTTATACAAACCCAAGGTACCACTTTGCTATATGATTTTGGTGTTCTGTTGCTTAGACACACCAGTCTGGCAGTCTAGTTTAACAGTTAATTACAGTTCAGTGTTAAGCTATAAGTAAATTGTGAATGTTTTTAAAATGAATATGTTGAAATAGAATGAATTAAGAATAAACTACATACATACTAGAACTAATGGCTTGTGTTGTGGTTTTCTTTTTTGGTTCAACAGAAGTGGTTGAGAGGATTTCTCCTCCTGCACCAGTAGAGATTCTTCCAACTAATGCAGGCCAGGACATCGCACCTACTCAGGCAGCAGGTAGGGCTGAAACATTCTTCACTCTTTCTTTGCAAACTTTTTTTGTTCTTTTGTGTGTTTTTTCTGTTTTCTCTTTTTCTTCGCACCAGCTTTTTGTAATTGTGTAAATGCTAGTTGGTGTCTACCTCGTAAGAGATGAACCATTTCAATTTAGGAAAGATTCGAGTAATTTGCAAACAATGTTGGGAAGATTACTTTTTAAAATGTATTCCACTACAGGTTACAGAATACATGCCCCAAAGTGTATTTTGTAACGTATTTGGATTACTTAATATATTATCATGCTTTTTACAACTACTTGAATGTACTATTGCTGTGTGATTTATTACTATTACTGAAGGTTACTCGTCATACCAAAACCAACTAGATTTTTAAATCTTGCTTTTAAATGTTGCTGTTCAATTTTTGTACTGGCAGGTTGACGTACGTCAGCTCCCCTGACAAAGAAAGCCCAGTGTTTGACTCCCTGGTACAATTCCCAAATATGGACCTTAATGTAGATAACCCATAAGCTAGAACACAAAGTGTCTCAGTAGATTTTCATTTAACCTGGATGCAATCCAAATGCAATCCATAAATCTACAGAGACATCTTATTATACTGATTGAAGAAAATAAGAAAACCCCAGGGTTCTCTTCAGCACAGTGGCCAGGCTGGCAGAAAGTCAGAGCTGTGTTGAGCCAAGCATTCCTTTAGCCTAACTAAACTTAGCACAGAAAGTAAGGAAACTTGTGTTGGGTCGATTATTTCTTTATTGTAACAATTATTACTGGCAATTAATCCTATACTGTTGAAAGCCTGTTTATTTCCTCTGAAGCAGTGCCGCGTTTGTAAGGAAAATGAGCAGCAGAGTTATATATGTGGGTTGTGCCCATGATAAACTCACCAAATCTTCTCTGCAAGACTGCTCAAAGAAATCCTAGTATTAATTGATGCTTCGCTCTCCACCTTAGAGTGGCAGTAATTAAAATATTACTTAAAAAGTCTTCTCTAGGCTCATCTGTCTTGACTCCAATTTCTTTATCTAAATAAGGAATCATCTTCTCCCATGAAGTTTAATTATGTAGTTCCACAGGTTCTGCGCGGGGACGTTTCCCTCAAATTGAGTGAAATGCTGAACTAAAAGATTAAAGTTTGAAAAAGACTTTCTCCAAGAACTTTATGTTCCAAGTGTGCTGGAAAGGCTCCAGACTTCATGAAGTCATTGAGAGAATAAATTTATATATTTTTTTCAAATTGTACATAGAATTAAAATATAGACGAATCTATGAAGAGGCAAATGTATCTGATAAATGTGATTCAGGTGAAAAATATTTATACCTTTCAGCCATTTTATACATATTCCATTTTCTGAGGCTCAAAAGTAACTGACGAGTTAAAATTGTTTTAAATATAAGAATTGTGTTTAGTACTACAGTCAGATTTTTGCAGGTTTTTGAAAAAAAGGACTGGAATTCCAAAAGTGTTTAATGTTGCTGAAGTTCTGCAATCAGATCTTGATTTCTTTTGTTTGAAGCAAAATTGCTTCACTGTCCAAATACTTCTGACTGCATGTGTCTCCGCACTTTGTGGATGCACTCCGTGTTATATATAGTGTGTATGTTGTTGTCCATAGAGTCTTCTTAGAACTTGGAGAAACTTCTCGAACGGTTGCCTGATGTCCAGTAACACTTGTTAGCGCAGAACTAATCTACATCTTAGCTTTCCCAGTTGGAAAATAACTACATCGCTAACTGTCAAAGATGTTTGCTGTGGTGCAAACTCACATCTCGAATCATTTACTAATGAACTAAAAAGGATTTACTATGAAAAGCAGCTCACAAGGATAACTGCAAAGTACTAAAAGGTATTTATTTGACCTTCTTCACAATATGCTGAGAATAACTGCCAGTAATAAAACACTTTGTCTGGTTTGATATGGTTTTAATTCCGTCACCTGCTCCGCAGTCAGTTGCTTTCGGCTACTTTGTGGTAGATTATGTGAACTTGTGATGCTTTTTTATTAAGCTGTTAACTTGTGGTACATTAATGGTAGGCTGTGGTTCCTTGCAGCTCTTTATAGTAACTTATGGGACCCATTATTAGCTCTTAAAAGTGCTGCTACATTAGTGCTCTCCTGTTTCTCTTCTGGCCCAGAGGTAGATGAGTGCCAGATCAACCCTTATATTTGCGGCCACGGGATTTGTTACAACACAGCTGAGAGCTATATCTGCCACTGTGATGAAGGATACCACCTGGATGAGACCCAAACCACCTGCATAGGTAAGGAATGTATTGGTCAGAGTTGAAGTTAAACAAGCTTTGTACGCCATGTGTAGTGCGAGCAAAAGCAACATGATTTTAGCAAAGCTCATGGAATCAGTGTCCTGCAGTTGAGATATGATAGGTGAAATGAATGGCCCATGTCCAAAAGACATGAACAGCAAATGGCTGTTTTCTCAACTTAAAGCACTCTTTTTTTCCCTTGTGACCTGTTTCCAGCTTCCTCATTTACTGTCCGAAGGTTTAATCCTCATCACAGACAGCCATGAGGTCTGAATGTTCATGGGACTTAGATACAGTCTAACAAATCAGCATCTTTCCAACAGCTTCTGTCAGAAAAAGGAAGTTAATTATTAGTGGAATAAAGGCAAACACATTAGAAAATTTTATTTACTTTCTTTATAACAATTGTATTTTTTCCTGAGTTTTTTTGTGTAGAGTGTGAGCTTTTTTTTGGCGTCCGAGTTAGGGCATAAAAAAAGGAAACGTTTTAGAACCACTGCGTTAAAAGCCGTAGGCACTGCGTGGGTTTGCTGGATTGGACCCAAGACCCAAGAATCTTAGTTCAGGGACCAGTACGTTTGACTGAAGAGAAGTTTGTGAGTTATCATGAATTATGTTCTTACTTCTTAGTTACTCTGACTTACTGCCTACTTGTTAATATAGTCAGTGAGCTAAGAACCTAGACTATAATTTATTATAGACTAATATGTTTGTTAGGCTGGAGCCCCAGAGCAAATAAATATTTAAAACGTATTCACCATATGCTGTATCCTGTTCTGGAATAAACGTGAGACATGGAGGAACATTTACAGTCAAAGTAAATCAGGCACTAGGACAGTATTTATGCTGTGCACATCTATAACATCTGGCATTGGTCAAACTAACAAGTGCATTCTAATGGAATTCTAAGCTGGTGGAATCTCGGATGAGACCAACAACCACACTGTTACCGACATCAGCGCCACCCTCCTCCCGGCTCATCGGCCTTATTGGGATATGAATATGATGCACTGTCATTACGTGGTTTCCTGCCGTTTCAATGCAGCTCTCCCCACCCACCAAAATGATATTGAATTAGGGCTCAGAGGGCAAACAGGCGTGATGATGATTTCTCCATAGCCGCAATAAAATCTCTTCTGCTTAGCTGCAGAGGCTCGTGGATCAGATTATGACTTCTTTGAGAGGTTTATATGCATGTGGGTTTGCAACCATAGTGTCTATTAACAAGATTGATGCAAAGCAGACAAAAACAGGAGTATTGGTTTTAGATGTTCTAGTAAAAATCGTGACACCGCGGTGTATAAAATTTCCTACGATGCATATTTGACTGGTGAACTTTTGTACACGGGTACTTTTTACATTGCAACAACCACCCTCAACTCTGTTCTAAGGGAGATGTTTTTGTTTGTTTTTTAACAAAATGTATTTGTTGTGATTTTTAAATGCCCTGTGATATTGATACTGCCCAAGCGTGAGATCCTTGTTGCAGTCTTTTAGCGTTGTTTTTAGTCTCTACCAGGTCAGTTTTGTCTTTGACAAAAATCTAACATTAGGTGTGTCACCTGTGATGACTTAGAACTCTGAGTGTTAAACAGTTTCTGTCTGTCTGCTTTTTAATGCTTTTTCTTTGAAAAACAGCTGGTAATGTGGAAAAAATTGAGTTTTGTTGAACCAGCTTTAGAAATGTTGCTCTTTATGGACTCAGCTGTTTACAGTGAAGCTGATGAATGTCTGCCAAACCACAGACAGACATGCAGAGAAGGATTCAGCAGCTACAGAGCCAGAGAGCGCTGGTAGAGACTAAAGCTAGAGCTAAAAGAAGAGTGAATACTGAATGACCGTTTTTGAACATGTTTGTTGTGACAGCTTATTTGTGTGTTCTCAGATGTCGATGAATGTGAAAACAGGCTAGTGTGTCCTTCTGGTATCTGCTACAATGAGCCTGGTAGCTATAGCTGCGGCTCCTGTCCGTCTGGCTTCTTGGGTCAAGGAGGCCAGTGTGTGGGTAGGTCCTTACACTGTTAACATGTACATGTCTCTGTATTTGGACCTTACTGCAGTGCAAGGCTCCTTTAAATCAGTTTTAATTAATAATGTGCCTAAACTAAACAGTGTGTAATATAATACATGTATGATATTAGTGCAGCATTAATACAAGTCTGAGTTGTACCTAGGTTGCTGATCAGTGCAGAGTAAAGGTTGTGTTACTTTGAGCCTGGCGCACAATCATGGACTGGAGGAGTTACAGTTACAGTGACTGCCTGAAAACACATGGAGAAAGACCAAGGGAGGTTTTCATCTGTTTCTGATTTTTCATTTTTAACAAATTTCTTTTAATCATCTGATCACATAGTTAAAATATTGCACTTGGTTGCTAGCAAAGCTTGGCGATGCATGAAAATCTCTATGATCATCAGAAAACCAACAGGAAACCGTTGTGTGTGCCAACTTCCAGTATAAGCCATTAATGGCCTAGAGAACACTTATATTTTTCAGGATAACCCTTAACCTCATGGTGCGTATGTCTGGCGGTCAAAACATTAAGGGATCAACCCAGGAAACAGATGCAAAGTTGTACACCTGTACCAGTCAAGAAATAAAATTGCAAACCATGCCAAAGAATACACAACATTTCCCCATGCTTTCCTGGTAATGCTATTATTTCTAGCAGGCACAAAAGGTGTGCCCATCTCTACTCTTTTAGCACTTTGCCACTCCTGTATCCAATGCGACTCGAGGTTAGCTGTGAAGTTTTGACACACCATGTCAGCCAAGCCAAGCCACAACAGAGAATGGTGGTAGCAGCGAGAGAAAAGAATTAGGCTGTGCAGCAGAATCCTTCATAGAAGTTAATAAACCATGCCACAAGTGTTTGCATGTGACTGCCAAACTCACATCAACTAGATTATGTGTGTGTGTGTCCATGAGTTCGAGGGCATTTTTGGACTACAGGAGAGAATAAACGAAAGTTAATGACATGAAAGGCAACAGTGAAAATTATATATAAATAACAGGAGTGAAAAGAGGGGAGTGCTGAGTGCATCATGGGAGGTCTTTTAACAGACTGAGCCACAGACAGCCCTTTATCAAAAAAGAAAGTATGAAGTCAACGTTAAAGTAAAGAAGGTGTCTGTCCCCTGAGCTCAAACTGGTAGCTGTTTCCACAAGACAGGGCCTGATGGCTGTTGGCTCTGCCTCCCATTGTACATCTCTAGGAACCACAAGTGAACCTGCAGTGTGAGAGCAACGTTCTCGGCCGGGATGATGGGAGGATGTTTTCGAGATACGGTTGAGCATAATCATTAAGGACTTGTGTGCTGATTCCTGACTTCTTGGGCATTATGCTTCAGAATGCTGAAGAGCCTGGAATGGAATCTGACTCAGACCGACTTACTTAAACCGACAATGATTTAGCTGGTGGGCACTAGTCTGTGGTGGTCACCAAAAGTCTATAAAAATACAGTCAGAAGAGCCATTAAAAGAGGTTTTACCCTCTAATCATGCATTAGGTTTGGCCAGTGCTTGCATGATTTAGATGTCATTACCTGCTTATCAACCAATGATGACATTTTCGTAAATAAAAATGATTAAAATCATATTTAATAATTTAAAGCCGTGCTTCCATTGTATAACAATGCATTAGTTATAATAGGCCACTCCCAATACTGTGCCTGTGTTTGTTCCAGTGTTCAGATAAGTTTAGTGTAACACTCACACTACAGGGAGTGCAGAATTATTAGGCAAATGAGTATTTTGTCCACATCATCCTCTTCATGCATGTTGTCTTACTCCAAGCTGTATAGGCTCGAAAGCCTACTACCAATTAAGCATATTAGGTGATGTGCATCTCTGTAATGAGAAGGGGTGTGGTCTAATGACATCAACACCCTCTATCAGGTGTGCATAATTATTAGGCAACGTCCTTTCCTTTGGCAAAATGGGTCAAAAGAAGGACTTGACAGGCTCAGAAAAGTCAAAAATAGTGAGATATCTTGCAGAGGGATGCAGCAGTCTCAAAATTGCAAAGCTTCTGAAGCGTGATCATCGAACAATCAAGCGTTTCATTCAAAATAGTCAACAGGGTCGCAAGAAGCGTGTGGAAAAACCAAGGCGCAAAATAACTGCCCATGAACTGAGAAAAGTCAAGCGTGCAGCTGCCAAGATGCCACTTGCCACCAGTTTGGCCATATTTCAGAGCTGCAACATCACTGGAGTGCCCAAAAGCACAAGGTGTGCAATACTCAGAGACATGGCCAAGGTAAGAAAGGCTGAAAGACGACCACCACTGAACAAGACGCACAAGCTGAAACGTCAAGACTGGGCCAAGAAATATCTCAAGACTGGTTTTTCTAAGGTTTTATGGACTGATGAAATGAGAGTGAGTCTTGATGGGCCAGATGGATGGGCCCGTGGCTGGATTGGTAAAGGGCAGAGAGCTCCAGTCCGACTCAGACGCCAGCAAGGTGGAGGTGGAGTACTGGTTTGGGCTGGTATCATCAAAGAGGAGCTTGTGGGGCCTTTTCGGGTTGAGGATGGAGTCAAGCTCAACTCCCAGTCCTACTGGCGCCGAGTATGGCAGCCTCGTCGCGAGCTCCCCCAAGCAACGGCTTTCTTCTGTGTTTAATTTTACTTTTCCTTTATTTTTTCACGAGCAGCACATGTCTCCTTGTGTACGACCGACAAACCTTACTGGACATAAAAGACGGTCTTTCTTATAACTTTCCGGAGTTCAAGTTTTGCAACACGGACGCTCCGTTTGCAGACCCCCCATTCATCTCACCTGAGACGCCTTTGTTCTCTGGCCCTGGAGGCCGCAAACGCCGACGCAGAGGGAGAAGATCTGGCGTTCTGGTTCGACTGAGACGGCGCACTTACAGACCACCGTTACCCAGTTTATTACTGGCTAATGTGCAGTCTCTGGAGAACAAGCTGTGCGAGCTTCGGGCACGGATCTCATTCCAGCGAGAGATGCGGGACTGCTGCGTGATCTGCCTCACAGAAACCTGGCTATCGGACAAAGTACCGGACTCCGCAATACAACTGCCGGGGTTCTCTGTGCACCGCGCGGACAGGTCACAGGATCTTACTGGGAAAAGCAGAGGCGGTGGTGTGTGTTTCATGATCAACAACAGCTGGTGTGATTATGCGAACGTGCACCCGGTCAAATCCTTCTGCTCACCGGACCTGGAGTACCTGATGATTAAGTGCCGGCCATTCTGGCTACCGAGGGAATTTACAGCAGTGATTATTACGGCTGTTTACATTCCCCCACAAGCCGACACTGACCGAGCACTCAGGGAACTGTACAGCGCGATCAGCAGCGAGGAAACCGCACACCCAGAGGCAGCGTTTATCACAGCCGGAGACTTTAATAAGGGAAACCTGAAGAAAGTCTCACCAAAACTCCATCAACACATCCTTTTCAACACACATGGAAACCGGCAACTCGACCACTGTTACACCTCTTTCCGGGATGCGTACAAAGCCCTCCCCCGCGCCCCATTCGGCCAATCAGATCACCGCTCCATCCTGCTCCTGCCCGCCTACAGGCAGAAGCTGAAACAGGAAGCTCCAACCCGGAGGGCGGTGCACTGTTGGACGGACCAATCGGAGTCTGCGCTGCGGGACTGTTTTGATCACGCGGACTGGGAAATGTTTCACGTGGCCGCCAGAGACATTGATGAATACACAGACTCAGTCTGTGGATTTATCAGGGAATGCGTGGAAGATGTCGTCCCATCCAGAACAGTCAAATCCTTCCCAAATCAAAAACCCTGGATTAACGGAGATGTTCGCGCGGCACGGAACACCGCCTTTGCCTCCGCGAACACATCGGACTACAAACACGCACATTACCAACTCCGGAAGACGATCAAAGCAGCCAAACGTGAGTACAGGGACAGGGTGGAGCAACAGTTTGACAACCCTCGGAGTATGTGGCAGGGACTAAACACGATCACAGACTTTAGAGGGAAAACCAGCACACCGCAGACCACGGCCTCTCTGTGTGAGGATCTAAACGTATTCTACGCTAGATTCGACACAGCGAACACCATGAGACCGGACAGTGTGCGCACCGCGGATGACGTCAGTGCGCACACTGTGTCTGAGGAGGATGTGCGGAAGTGCTTCAGGAAGGTGAACGCACGCAAAGCTACTGGTCCGGACGGGATTCCCGGCCGCGTCCTCAGGTCATGCGCGGCTCAGCTGGCTGGAGTGTTCACGCACATCTTCAACCTTTCCCTCTCTCTGTCTGTAGTCCCAGCCTGCTTCAAAATGGCCACCATCGTCCCTGTACCCAAATCCTCCACCATCTCCTCATTGAACGACTGGCGACCTGTAGCCCTGACCCCCATCGTAAGCAAATGCTTCGAGAAGCTGGTCAGGGACTTCATCTGCTCTGCACTACCCGACTCACTGGACCCTCTACAGTTCGCATACCGCCACAACAGGTCCACTGATGATGCCATAGCCCTGACACTACACACTGCCCTGTCACACCTGGAGAAGAGAGACACGTATGTGAGAATGCTGTTTGTAGATTACAGCTCAGCATTCAATACCATCGTTCCCTCGAAGCTGGACAGGAAACTGCAGGATCTAGGACTGAGCAGCTCCCTCTGCAGCTGGATCCTTAGCTTCCTGTCTGACAGACGCCAGGTGGTCAGACTGGGCAGCATCACCTCATCCCCCATCACACTGAACACTGGTGCTCCACAGGGGTGTGTACTGAGCCCTCTCCTGTACTCACTCTACACCTACGACTGCACAGCCACTAACAGCTCCAACATCATTGTGAAGTTTGCGGACGACACTACAGTGGTGGGTCTTATCACCAACGGTGATGAGACGGCTTACAGGGAGGAGGTCAGCGCCCTGACCCACTGGTGTCAAGACAACCATCTCACCCTCAACGTCGCAAAGACAAAGGAGTTGATAGTGGACTTCCGGAGGTGCAGAGAAGTACACACCCCCATCACCATCAGCGGCGCTGCTGTGGAGAGAGTGAGCAGCTTCCGGTTCCTTGGCGTACACCTGGCTGAGGATCTTACGTGGTCAGTACACACAAACAAAACAGTAAAGAAGGCGCAGCAGCGCCTCTTCTTTCTCAGGAGACTGAAAAGATTCGGCATGAGCCCCCGCATCCTCAGGACCTTCTATCGCTGTGCCATTGAGAGCATCCTCACTGGATGCATCACCACCTGGTATGGCAACAGCACCGCCTACAACCGCAAAGCTCTCCAGCGAGTAGTGCGGTGCTCTGAGCGGATAATTGGAGGTGAGCTTCCCTCCCTCCAAGACATCTACAGGAAGCGGTGCCTGAGGAAAGCGGGGAGGATCATCAAGGACTCCAGTCACCCCAGCCATAAACTGTTCAGACTGCTTCCATCAGGAAGGAGGTTCTGCAGCATCCGGTCCCCAACCAGCAGACTGAGAGACAGCTTCTTCCATCAGGCCATCAGACTGCTGAACACTTCATAGACACCTCAGCTTCACTACTGGAACTTCAACATTATGCACTACACACTGTATATAAATGCCACTGTTTTGCACATATTCAACTCTGTATATTTTATATATTTTATTATTATTATTATTATTATTATTTTATTTTTTTACTATTTAATTTGTAAAAATGTGTATACACACACACACACACACACACACACGTAGGAAAATATTTAGTATACACATCCAGAAATGCATACACTATTATATATTGTACATATATTTATTAGTTTCAGGTTGGCCATTCTTGTATTTTGCTCGTTTGTGTTGTTGTGTTTGCACATCTCTGTTGCTTGTGGGGCTCGCACACAAGAATTTCACTCGCATGTGCTGTGCCAGTGTGCCTGCACATGTGATGTGACAATAAAAAGTGATTTGATTTGATTTGATTTGATACTGCCAGTTTCTGGAAGACACCTTCTTCAAGCAGTGGTACAGGAAGAAGTCTGCATCCTTCAAGAAAAACATGATTTTCATGCAGGACAATGCTCCATCACACGCGTCCAAGTACTCCACAGCGTGGCTGGCAAGAAAGGGTATAAAAGAAGAAAAACTAATGACATGGCCTCCTTGTTCACCTGATCTGAACCCCATTGAGAACCTGTGGTCCATCATCAAATGTGAGATTTACAAGGAGGGAAAACAGTACACCTCTCTGAACAGTGTCTGGGAGGCTGTGGTTGCTGCTGCACGCAATGTTGATGGTGAACAGATCAAAACACTGACAGAATCCATGGATGGCAGGCTTTTGAGTGTCCTTGCAAAGAAAGGTGGCTATATTGGTCGCTGATTTGTTTTTGTTTTGTTTTTGAATGTCAGAAATGTGTATTTGTGAATGTGGAGATGTTATATTGGTTTCACTGGTAAAAATAAATAATTGAAATGGGTATATATTTGTTTTTTGTTAAGTTGCCTAATAATTATGCACAGTAATAGTCACCTGCACACACAGATATCCCCCTAAAATAGCTAAAACTAAAAACAAACTAAAAACCACTTCCACAAACATTCAGCTTTGATATTAATGAGTTTTTTGGGTTCATTGAGAACATGGTTGTTGTTCAATAATAACATTATTCCTCAAAAATACAACTTGCCTAATAATTCTGCACTCCCTGTATAAATCAGTGCGCTCACTGTTTTCACTGTATGTGAAGAAACACTGCAGACAGTCGGTCTCAACCAGTTTGTTTGCTTAAATAATTATTCATTGAGAGAAGCCCCTCAGCACACTGTTCATCTGCTGTGTGAGAAATCCATGCAAGTTTAACCCTGTTGTTTGTGTTGTTTCAGATATAGATGAGTGCCAGGATCAGAGAGTCTGTGTCAGAGGCCACTGCCAGAATACTGAAGGCTCCTTTTTCTGTGTGTGTGGGCCAGGCTTCAGACTATCGCCAGCTGGAGACCAGTGTGATGGTATGATATTTTGTTATCTTTACCCATATAATTGGAGCAGAAATGGCTGAAATCTTTGTCATCTATAAGCTGTAGATTTTTAAGATATTAAGCTATATTGCTTAATATGGTTTCTTCAGATTTTTTTCCGAGGTCCCCAAAGTCCTACTATGTTGTTGCAAAGTTTGTAGATATCAATCTGTGCATGCAGGTGGGTAACAAAGTTTTTATTGATTTTTTGACCTTCTCCCAATTTTCACCAAAAATATATCAGCTCAAGCTGATATAACAACAAAATTTAAATATGATATTTTGAGGACCTCTAACAATCAGACAGACAAACAAATGGAAGCAGTTACATATTCCCTCCATTTCATGGGAGAATAAATAAGGTGAAACTATATGCATTCTGCATTAGTACTGTAGTTTTGGAATCTGATTTGATGTTTTATTTTGAGGCAGAAGTTGGTGTAGAGATCAGAGGATACAGTTTTCAGTAGCAAGCTTAGTTAGCCTTGAATCCTTAAACTGTATGGATGCAACATGGAGGCATAAATGTCTGCTAATTAGTGACCCACAACTGTCAATCAAGGGAGCCTTTATAGCATAACAATATCCGAATGGGCGACTTATTAATCATCAACTGCAGGGTTGTTATACATGGAGAATCTATCCATAGAGGTCAAAATTGTTATACCAAGTACTTACTTGATTTTTTGATTAAAACTTCACCCCCGTTACCCTTGACGACGCTTTGTGCAGTGATACCTTTTAGTGCATGTGCTTCTTCTAGACCATGTTGAAAAAGTATCTTTTAAGCTTTAATTTCATTTTAGGGAAACGATAGAAGTCACAGGTGTCCAGATTTGACAGAAAGAGCTGGTAGGTCATGGAAATTGTCGTGATAGAACATCCAGCCACCTTCTGGCAGCATTTCAGATCCTTTGTATAAATACTCTGTCTTCGATGTCTCATAACATGGCTGAAGAACACATCATCACAATGTCTCCAAAAGTTGGACGTAGCGTTTTGTGGGAGAAATGTTTCGTCACTCATTCAAGTGACTTCTTCAGTCTCAGCTGACTGCAGGTTTCCCCAATCTTATAAACAGTACATTTGCATAATGACTGAACCCAGCCCACTGAAGGAACAATGGGCTGGGAGGTCACTTCCTTAATCTTAATATGCAAATTCTCATGACCATTGATCAACAACCACTAACCAAAACCCACTGACCAAAGACCACTGATCAATGGCCATGAGTACCATTCACAGAGTTGGTGAATGGCTGCAATCACAGCATTGTAAGATGGTGAAAGATGTACCCTTAAGCCCCCTCCTCGATTCAGAGATGGTCTTTCCCTTTCCACGTAAATGGCCTCCTTGACTCCGCGCTCAAACCAGCGTTCCTCCCTGTCCAGGATGTGTACATCCTCATCTTTGAAAGAGTGTCCACTGGCCTGACGAGGTGGCTCTTCTCTGTTGTGCCGTCCGCTTCGCCAGAGGTTGTTTGGTTTCCCTGATGTATAAATCCTGACAATCCTCCTGGCACTTAACAGCGTACACTATGTTACTCTGTTTGTGTCGGGGGACCTGATCCTTGGGCTGGACCAATTTTTGGCGCAGCGTGTTTTGGGGTTTAAAAGCCACAGAGACACGGTGTTTAGAAAAAATGTGTCTCAACTGCTCCGATACTCCTGACACATATGGGATCACTACAGGGGTCGCTTGGGCAGCGGTTGTCCTTCTCTCTGACCTCCCAGCCCATTGTTCCTTCAGTGGGCTGGTTTCAGTCATCATGCAAATGTACTGTTTATAAGATTGAAACCTGCAGTCAGCTGAGACTGAAGAAGTCACTTGGATGAGTGACGAAACATTTCTCCCACAAAACGCTACGTCCAGATGAACAGATTCAACTTTTGGAGATTTACTTTCCTGGATGATTGAGAATGCATCAAGACATCATTACAATGATTTATTTACCTGAAAGTTTTGTTCTTGCCCTGGCCTGTGGGCAGCTTGTTCACCGTTCTGCTACCACTTGCTGCTGCAACATTCAAATAGACAATGGGCAGCACGGTGGTGCGGTGATTAGCACTGTTGCCTCACCGTGGTCTTTATGTGTGGAGTTTGCATGTTCTCTGCGTGCTTGCCTGGGTTGTCTCTGGCTTCCTCCCACAGTCCAAAGTCATGCAGTCAGTAGGGTTAGGTTTATTGGTAACTCTTAATTGCCCGTGAGTGTGAATGGTTGTCTGTCTCTATGTGTTAGCTCTGTGACAGACTGGCAACCTGTCCAGGGTGTAATCTGCCTATTGCCCTGTGGTAGCTGGGGTAGGCTCCACCCTCCCCCCCACGACCTTGACAGGGATAAGCTGTCCGGGTCGGGACGGATGTATAATAAGGATTTGATCAAATCTGTCAAAATAATCAGAACATATCACTTTAATCAAAAAACCTGTGTTGTGTTATTGATGTTTTAGATGTGAATGAGTGCACAGAGGAAGTCAGGCCATGTAAGGAAGTGGGAGAGTGCGTCAACAATCTGGGCTCCTACACCTGTACCTGCCCACAGGGGTACCGGCAGATCAATGGCACCATCTGCAGTGGTAAGCTGCTTCTTTAAACAAAGGATGTAGACTCGTTGTATGGAATGACACAAACTCTGTTCACGCTGTGTGTTCGCAGATGTCGATGAGTGTGCCGACGACACAGAGCTGTGTTCCCCTCATGGCAAATGTCTCAACACAGAAGGATCGTATCTGTGTGTGTGCGACAGTGGATTCACTGCTAGCCTCCACATGCCATCCTGTGATGGTAAGATGCAATGGCACTGACAAGGCACACATATACGATGTAAACATGCTGTTTCCAAGCAACCAGATGTTTAATGAATGTGATTATTGTTGCATAAAGCGCTCTAAATGCCCAGGTAGAACCAGTCCATTCACCATGACTAATATCTTCCATATAAATGTTTAAGTGTAGTTTTCCTATGTAAATTCTCCATACTTCCCCAAATTACCAGAATTAAATGTTTTAGGTGTTGGGCTGCTGATGGCATGTGATGAATGAATAATGGTAAAAATGGTAAATGGCCTGTATTTATATAGCGCTTTACTAGTCCCTAAGGACCCCAAAGCGCTTTACATATCCAGTCATCCACCCATTCACACACACATTCACACACTGGTGATGGCAAGCTACATTGTAGCCACAGCCACCCTGGGGCGCACTGACAGAGGCGAGGCTGCCGGACACTGGCGCCACCGGGCCCTCTGACCACCACCAGTAGGCAGTGGGTGAAGTGTCTTGCCCAAGGACACAACGACCAAGGCTGTCCAAGCCGGGGCTCGAACCGGCAACCTTCCGATTACAAGGCGAACTCCCAACTCTTGAGCCACAATCGCCCCCGAATACTTTTATTATAAAAAAAAATGTAAAGATAAATTCCCCTTATTTAGTGTTTTGGTGATGGCGGTGGACAGCACTCCCAAAGGTGTTTTTAGTCCTACATCCAGTGACTGTAGAGGCCATAGAATAATATTTACATCTTACATTTCATGTGAGCACTCATGCCCTCTGGTTGGGGGCCATGTTTTCCTGGAAGAAGCCACTCCCATCGGGACAGAAATGGTACATGGACCCACACCATGCCAGCATAACACACAAATTCTAGTCACTGTAGGAATCAGAGTTTCATGATTTCAAAATCTACCCATCAAGATCATCTCCGTGTGCACCTCCACACTGCTGCGCTTCATTTGGATCACTGTGTGCATGATCTGCTCGCAAGTAGCGCAATGACACAAACTGCAGATACATTTGACACAATTTGTATCTGCATTTGAACTCTTTGTTGACAGTCAGCTTGCAGGGGATAAATTTGGAGGTAAAAAGCAACGAGGACACTTCCAATTGTGCTCCTGACCTTACCTTTGTGCTTGGATACTGTGTTTTAATTTGACCCAGCAGATGGTTTTTGCTTTATGTCCAACTTTGAGGTCTATGGTGAAATTGCAAATGTGCTCAGAATAGGACTTCTGTGAAGTATTCTAAAAGTAGCAACAGATCTAGGAGCGGTCTAGAAGTATGTAAGGAAGTGCCATTAAAGGCCAAATTTAAAATCAAACATGGTTTTGCTTTCATTTCTTTTTTCATATTGTGTGTGTGTCTGTGAACCAGCTTCATGAGATCATCAAATGCAGGCTTTCCAACAGTTTCCAAACAGAACACATGTCCTACAGTTCCCACATATGCTGAGCATATGTGGATGGCTTTTCCTTCATTCTACAGTCCAACTCAACCAAAATCTATCTAATGGACCCTAGGTCATGTATGAGGTGGCAGTCTTATCTTTCTTTTATGTGCTTCAGTGAGCTAGTTTCAGCGTTCAATAGTTTTTAACCGTGAAGAAACGTTCTGGAACTTTTCTGGACCGACTTGACTTGATGCACTGTTGTTAGCTTCTACCCTGCTATACTCCAATAAGTAATACTGCCTGAGCTTATTTTTTTATCTTGTCTGCCCTCTAACTTCTGTTCTGTAAACATTTGAATAATTTTGCATTTACATTTTTTTAAATAATTTAGAAGTCTGTCTATTTTAGTATTTTCCTCTGGTACAGATGAATCTTGTTGCATAGTTCAACTCTACTGTTAGCGAGAGGGTCTCCCTGACACGATAAATGAAAGATGACATGCTGTTGTTGTATGTTGTGGATTGTGTATTCCCTGCTTTAACTGAGAGGTGGGTACTTGTGAACTTGAGAAAAGGTTAAATAAATATTTTCCTTTGTTCACCTACATTTGTAATATGCGTTTCTTGCTCAGTTACAGTAGATCAGCCAATTCCAAAGCTGTCATTACTTTCAGATGACTGTTTATTAAAGTGGGCTTCTCAGTCTTTGCTTCAGTATCAACACTGAACTACATACAATGTTCAAAGTGTTACTGCCATTGTTGTTAAGTATGCTCTCTTTATGTGTGTCCATAACTCCATGTCTCTGAGGAATTTTTTTCATGTTTTCATACTTTCTGCACCGGGGCAGGAGTCATGGCCTCTGTGGTCATGAGGTTTAAATGCCTTCTGCTGTCTTATAGAAAAACAGAGAGAAAAGAGAAACATGAGAGAAAAAGTGGACGGAAGACGGAAGCTGTTGAGCCTGCTGTCTAGACTAGGAGGGAAATGTGTTGCTTCTTGCCTCATGATTTATGCAGGGGGCTCAGACTCAAGTGTCTGGGTGTCTGCTTTTATGAAGCCTGTGTGTGTGTGTGTGTGTGTGTGTGTGTGTGTGTGTGTGTGTGTGTGTGTGTGTGTGTGTGTCAGAGTGCAAACATTGTAGAAATATTTGATTTTCATAAAACTACAATGGAGTTGTTCTGCAATGAGATGATTGCCTCTACAGTAAGATGTCAGAAAGCAAAGATAATATTTTATGGAGTGATGTAGAGTCAAGGCTGGAGAAAGTCACGAAAAAGAAATAAAAAATTGATGTTGTTTATTTGGTTTTCAGATATTGATGAGTGTGGACTCAATGAGACAATATGTGGCCCCCACAGCTTCTGTGAGAATGGACTGGGTTCTTACCAATGCCTCTGTGAGCAGGGCTACCAGGAGTCATGGGATGGCGAAGGCTGTGTGGGTAAGTGTGTGAGCTTTGGTGTATATCAATCAATCGATAAGGCTTTTAGAGCTGATACTGATTGCAAGTTGTATATTAATAACGTGCTATGATGGGAAGCTGCCATCCAAAACTGTGCAACTGATTTAGATATCTTAATATGTCATAATGACTATGTCAAATACAAAGGATCACGAAAATACAAAGGAGACACTGAACAGAAAAAAACCTTCAAGAACACAAATTTGACTGACAAATTTACTACAAGAGCACCTCAACAGATTTTTGAAAGAAGTGACCAAAATGTAATGGGGCCTTGATTTGCCCATGCGCCACATTTCTACCAAGATTTTGCATAAATGATTTTGCTTGTTTTTGCACTGAAAACTTGCCCTTATTGGCCTTAGTTGTGTTTCACAATGAGAAATACATGAGTGTTGATGGGTGCTGGTTGTTTCTCAGGACTAACTGGGCCCATGCAACTCCAAACTCGTTACTGTTAAAGGTGACTTCCACTATCATAACCCTGGCAGAAAGATTCACATACAGGTACATAAAAACCCCAATGCACAGCAAACATAAAATACAGTAGCAGAACTACCAAAGTACAGTATGTGCTTTATACACACTTAAACACACTTCTCGTCTGTCCTTTGGCACTACTGCTCGGTCCCACCCTTTCAGTCCGGCCAGCTGCCTCCTCTTTCCTGCCAAACCATCACTGTGCTGTGGCTAGCAAAGATGGACTCGCGCGCACACACACACACACACACACACACACACACACACACACACACACACACACACACACACACACACACACACACACACACACACACTCCTTAAAAACCAACGGTGATGGTTTACCGCTAACCATTCAGAATGTGTGTCCCCTCTCTGGCTTCCTTCTCCTCTTCTCTTCTTATGTTAAATTCAGTTAGTTCAATTCATAGTTATTTATTCAGGGTCAAATGACAACAACAGTCACCTTCTTTAATTTTCATATACAACCTTCGATCACTTTTATTCTGGAAACTTTACAGAAGTACAGGGAGTGCAGAATTATTAGGCAAATGAGTATTTTGTCCACATCATCCTCTTCATGCATGTTGTTTTACTCCAACCTGTATAGGCTTGAAAGCCTACTACCAATTAAGCATATTAGGTGATGTGCATCTCTGTAATGAGAAGGGGTGTGGTCTAATGACATCAACACCCTATATCAGGTGTGCATAATTATTAGGCAACGTCCTTTCCTTTGGCAAAATGGGTCAAAAGAAGGACTTGACAGGCTCAGAAAAGTCAAAAATAGTGAGATATCTTGCAGAGGGATGCAGCAGTCTCAAAATTGCAAAGCTTCTGAAGCGTGATCATCGAACAATCAAGCGTTTCATTCAAAATAGTCAACAGGGTCGCAAGAAGCGTGTGGAAAAACCAAGGCGCAAAATAACTGCCCATGAACTGAGAAAAGTCAAGCGTGCAGCTGCCAAGATGCCACTTGCCACCAGTTTGGCCATATTTCAGAGCTGCAACATCACTGGAGTGCCCAAAAGCACAAGGTGTGCAATACTCAGAGACATGGCCAAGGTAAGAAAGGCTGAAAGACGACCACCACTGAACAAGACACACAAGCTGAAACGTCAAGACTGGGCCAAGAAATATCTCAAGACTGGTTTTTCTAAGGTTTTATGGACTGATGAAATGAGAGTGAGTCTTGATGGGCCAGATGGATGGGCCCGTGGCTGGATTGGTAAAGGGCAGAGAGCTCCAGTCCGACTCAGACGCCAGCAAGGTGGAGGTGGAGTACTGGTTTGGGCTGGTATCATCAAAGATGAGCTTGTGGGGCCTTTTCGGGTCGAGGATGGAGTCGAGCTCAACTCCCAGTCCTACTGCCAGTTTCTGGAAGACACCTTCTTCAAGCAGTGGTACAGGAAGAAGTCTGCATCCTTCAAGAAAAACATGATTTTCATGCAGGACAATGCTCCATCACACGCGTCCATGTCCTCCACAGCGTGGCTGGCAAGAAAGGGTATAAAAGAAGAAAAACTAATGACATGGCCTCCTTGTTCACCTGATCTGAACCCCATTGAGAACCTGTGGTCCATCATCAAATGTGAGATTTACAAGGAGGGAAAACAGTACACCTCTCTGAACAGTGTCTGGGAGGCTGTGGTTGCTGCTGCACGCAATGTTGATGGTGAACAGATCAAAACACTGACAGAATCCATGGATGGCAGGCTTTTGAGTGTACTTGCAAAGAAAGGTGGCTATATTGGTCGCTGATTTGTTTTTGTTTTGTTTTTGAATGTCAGAAATGTATATTTGTGAATGTGGAGATGTTATATTGGTTTCACTGGTAAAAATAAATCATTGAAATGGGTATATATTGTTGTTTGTTAAGTTGCCTAATAATTATGCACAGTAATAGTCACCTGCACACACAGATATCCCCCTAAAATAGCTCAAACTAAAAACAAACTAAAAACTACTTCCAAAAACATTCAGCTTTGATATTAATGAGTTTTTTGGGTTCATTGAGAACATGGTTGTTGTTCAATAATAAAATTATTCCTCAAAATACAACTTGCCTAATAATTCTGCACTCCCTGTAATATTACTAGTATGTCATCTTTCCTAAGAGCTTAATATCTCTGTAATCCATCCATCCATCCATTTTCATCCGCTTTATCCGAGGCCGGGTCGCGGGGGCAGCAGCCTAAGCAAAGAGGCCCAGACCTCCCTCTCCCCAGCCACCTCCTCCAGCTTATCCGGGGGAATACCAAGGCGTTCCCAGGCCAGCCGAGAGATATAATCTCTCCAGCGTGTCCTGGGTCTGCCCCGGGGCCTCCTCCCGGTGGGACATGCCTGGAACACTTCACCCAGGAGGTGCCCAGGGGGCATCCTTGTCAGATGCCCGAACCACCTCAGCTGGCTCCTTTCGATGTGGAGCAGCAGCTGCTCTACTCTGAGCCCCTCCCGGATGGCCGAACTTCTCACCCTATCTCTAAGGGAGAGGCCAGCCACCCTTCGGAGGAAGCTCATTTCTGCCGCTTGTATCCGCGATCTCGTTCTTTCGGTCACTACCCACAGCTCGTGGCCATAGGTGAGGGTAGGGACGTAGATCGACCGGTAAATTGAGAGCTTCGCTTTTACACTCACCTCCCTCTTCACCACGATGGACCGGTGCAGTGTCCGCATTACTGCAGCTGCAGCCCCAATCCGTCTGTCGATCTCCGGCTCCCTTCTCCCATCACTCGCGAACAAGACCCCGAGATACTTGAACTCCTCCACTTGGGGCAGGAACTCATCCCCGACCCGGAGTGGGCACTCCACCCTTTTCCGGCTGAGAACCATGGCCTCAGATTTGGAGGTGCTGATCCTCATTCCCGCTGCTTCACACTCGGCTGCGAACCGCTCCAGTGCGAGCTGGAGGCCCTCACCCGATGAAGCCAACAGAACCACATCATCTGCAAAAATCAGAGATGAGATTCTGAGGCCACCAAAGCGAAAGCCCTCCGCCACTTGGCTGCGCCTAGAAATCCTGTCCATAAAAATTATGAACAGAACCGGAGACAAAGGGCAGCCCTGGCGGAGCCCATCACCCACCGGGAACGAGTCCGACTTATTGCCGGCAATGCGAACCAAGCTCTTGCAACGGTTGTATAGGGATCGAATGGCCCGTAGCAATGGGCCAGACACCCCATATTCCCGCAACACCTCCCACAGGACACCCCGAGGGACACGGTCGAATGCCTTCTCCAAGTCCACAAAACACATGTAGACTGGTTGGGCAAACTCCCATGCACCCTCAAGTATCCTGGAGAGGATAAAGAGCTGGTCCAGTGTTCCGCGACCAGGACGAAAACCGCATTGTTCCTCCTGTATCCGAGGTTCGACTAACGGACGAACTCTCCTTTCCAGCACCCTGGCATAGACTTTCCCAGGGAGGCTGAGGAGTGTGATCCCCCTGTAGTTGGAACACACCCTCCGGTCCCCTTTCTTGAAGATGGGGACCACCACCCCGGTCTGCCAGTCCACAGGTACTGCCCCTGATCTCCACGCAACATTGCAGAGGCGTGTCAACCAGGACAGCCCTACAACGTCCAGAGCCTTCAGGAACTCGGGGCGGACCTCATCAACACCAGGGGCTCTGCCACCAAGGAGTTGTTTAACTGCCTCAGTGACCTCGCCCCCGGAAATTGGCGGGTCATTCCCCTCATCCCCAGACTCTGCTTCCTCCTCGGAAGACGTGTCAGTGGGATTAAGGAGGTCCTCGAAGTATTCCTTCCACCGCCTGACTATTTTCTCAGTCGACATCAGCAGCGCTCCGCCAGCACTATACACAGTGCAGGTAGAGCACCGCTTTCCCCTCCTGAGACGTCTGACGGTTTGCCAGAATCTCTTCGAGGCAGCCCGAAAGTCTTTTTCCATGGCCTCTCCGAACTCCTCCCACACCCGAGTTTTTGCTTCAGCCACTGCCCGAGCCGCATTCCGCTTGGCCTGTCGATACCTGTCGTAATCTCTGTAATATTTCTGTTAAACCCTGAGCAACTCATCAAGCAACTTGAGTGAAGAGTGAATATTAAAAGAAAGTTTATGTGTTTATTTCTGACTTATGAATTTGGCAGTTAGTTTACATTTTTTCAAAAGGGGCTTCCCCTTAACCACGACTATACTGTACCTTCCAAGTGGAAGGAAGCTTTAAATAAAGGTTACTTTGTTTCCTTGGAGATCAGAATATGCAAGCACAAGAGCTTGATACTTGTCTTGAATGAATAGACTATTTGCTCCTCTGGTTGCTGTGTGTTAGGATGTAGTGTAGGCCATCTCCTAAGTGGGAGATTGGTGGATCCATCCCAGGCTGCATGCCGACGTTTCCTTGGACAAAATACTAAATCCCAAGATCCTCTGTGATGCTTTCATCGGGGTGTGAAAGCACTTGCCTGTAGAGAAAAAAGTGCTTGTGTGAATATGGGTGAAGTTGAATAAAGTGCTATAAGAGAACCAGTCAATTTACCATTAGACTGGACTTCAGCTACTGAAATCCTCAAAGTCGTCCCAAGAGCACCCATCAGGTGTATCAGCTATATGAAGCATAAAGAGGTCCATCTCTAACAGAAAAGTATGTTGGAATTGGTGGATCTACTGATACAGATTGCTGAGAAGGATAAGCAAATTTACCTCCTAGAAAAGAGAACAGAGGACTTGGAAAAACGACACTAGGATGAATGAAATCATTATTGCAGGGTTGGAAGTTAAACCCCACTTGTTGAAAATGGAGGGAACCCAGTGAGTCGAGGTGACAGGATTCCTTTAGTATATAAACAACATCAGGCTTTATCACCACAGAAAAAAAGTGTGACAAACCAGCAACAATAATGACATTTGTAACCCCCCAAAAAAGAAACTGTCCTCCTAAAACAAGAAAATAAATGAATTAGAAAGAAAATAAACTGTGTATTTGAATGACACAGTTTATTTTCAGCGAAATGCAGACACTGCCAGGAATTCAGTTTTTGAAGAATTACAGTTTTTTCTGATGGCTTAAGCTCATTTTTTGTAACTATTGACTATTTTTGCAAAACTCTACACAGAAATAAGAAAACCCTTCACCAAATCAGCAAAACATTGAAGTTTTCTTACAAAAGCTAATAACCCTTGCTTAACTCTCCAAACCTTCGTAAAAATGGTGTTTTCGTATCAAACAGTTAACACAAGCTATCACATTAATAAGCACATAATGCACCAACTACACACTGAAGGTATGAATAGAAAACACGTCTGGCCTTTGCTTTCTCTGTGCACAAAGTAGGCCATGTCAGTTTGAGGTCATACTTTTGTCATAGGTCCGTAAACATGGAGGGATCCAAACTTCAAGTACTGGTGTTTATTCACACACATCAAAATAAACACAAGTGTTTATTTCCAAGTCAAAACAAAATAGTAATTTCACTGAGGAAAGAAAAGAAATCAGTCTACATCGTGTCGTCTCTCTGGGTCCGGCCACAAAATTGTGTCTACATCACATGCAATGTCCTCTAGTCCAAGGCACCGGGGAAATTATCTTGTGGAATGGTGCATCCAGGCCTGACATGATGCCTGGTCAATATCCCCACATGCCTCCTCCATTGCCTGTAAAAGGGCTATGCGTTGATGGGGATGACGGTCACAGACCTTCCAGCGCCAGGCAGAGAAGAACTCTTCAATTGGATTCAAGAATGGAGAGTATGGGTGGAGGTTGAGTACAGTGAAGAGTGGGTGATCTGTAAACCGGTTGCGGACCAAAGCAGCCCTATGGAAACTAACATTGTCCCATATGATAACGTATCTGGTCTGCTCTGGTCTCTGAACATTAGTGAGCATGTCCTGTAAGGTGTCCAGGAATGTAATGTGTGTATTGTTATATGGGCCCATGGTTGCATGATGGTGAGCAACACTATTTTGACTTATAGCTGCACACATAGTTGTGTTACCACCACGTTGTCCTGGGACATGATTATGGCACGGTGTCCAATAATGTTCCTGCCACGTCTCCTTGTCTTAGTGAGGTGAAAACCAGCCTCATCCACAAAAAACTGCTCACGACCCATCTGCCTCTAGCTCCATCGCTCTCTAGACAAGACAAAACAAATTCAGCACAGCAGGCACATGCACAGCACTACAGTGTGCACTTCCAGATTCAGTACCAGTGATACTATAGCTTACCTGCACATATCGCAGCTGTTTTACACGTTCACTGTTTCTTTCAAAAGGTGCTCTGTAGATTTGTTTCATTCGGATTCTGTTGCGGGCAAGTACACGACCTCATACAGAAATGCTCACATTTTGTATGTTTTGGAAGGTGGAATCATCCTCAATTATGCGCTGCTGAATTTTGCGTAGCCTTATGGAATTATTTGCAATCACCGTATTGACTATATGAGTTTCTTGGTCTGCAGTGAACATGCTTCCTCTGCCCCCAGCATCTGCTCGTCTAGTAATTCTGTAAAGTAACAATTTCAGTATTTTTACATCTATGGTATTGTCGTGTTCCTCATTAGCATACGGCAGTGCTACAAATCCTAGTGCAAAGTGACTGTGCTCACCGATTCTCATTTCAAGATGTCCTTATGATGCTCGCTACAGTGTAGCGGCTCGAGTTAGGCTGAACCCGTTGGCCAGCTTCCCTCAGGGTCATTCCACGGTTGATTACATGGTCCACTATTGTAGCTCTGATGTCATCAGTAATTCTATTTCTTACTCTTCTTACCCTTCATCTTCCCCCTCCTCATCCTCCTCTTGCTCCTCCTTGTCCTCTTTCTCTAACTTCACCTCCTTGTCCTTGCCGTCCTCTTCGTCCTACTTCTTCACCTCCACGTCCTCTTCCTCGGCCTCCTCTAATTCTCACTCTTCTCACTCTTCCTGCTCACTCCATTGTACTCCACACGGACAGCTTACCTGTAGCTTATTTATAGTGCTTAGGCTGATTGCAAAGTGAACTAATTATCTGAAACAGTTTCCACATGTGGCAGTGTGCCAGACAGTTGGCAAAATAGTGTAAATAATAGTGTCTAAATGTGTCTATGCTCTATTTGTGAGTATAGATATTTTTTAAAATCCAAATAGATGTAAAATGACAGAAGATGAATCAGCCTGTATTTAAAAATCACTAAAGCTAGCAGGATCACAGCTCACTGTGCAACTTCAACAGATAACACACTAATGATATACACCAGGGGTGGGCAACTCCAGGCCTCAAGGGCCGGTGTCCTGCAGGTTTCAGATGTGTCCTTGATCCAACACAGCTGATTTAAATGGCTAAATGACCTCCTCAACATGTCTTGAAGTTCTCCAGAGGCCTGGTGATGAACTAATCATTTGATTCAGGTGTGGTGACCTAGGGTGAGATCTAAACCCTGCAGGACACCGATCCTTGAGGCCTGGAGTTCCCCACCCTGATATAGGAAGAATGGGTAGTATCATATAAGTCTCTTCCTCTTCCTACTCCTTTTCAAACATAAAATTTGAGTCACTTATATACAATCGATTAACATATTTCGTATTTAGGTTTTTTTTTCTGTTTTGTGTTTATCAGCTACTTAGCTTAACTATCAAAGCAAATGAACTTCATTCAAATATGAACAAATCTTCTATTAATACATTCTTTGACTTTTCCACAGATGTGGATGAGTGTGCGCTGCTGGGCAATGTCTGTGGAGAGGCGCAGTGCGTAAACAGGGATGGTAAATTCCAGTGCGAGTGTCCTAGTGGCCAAGAATACAACGGCATGATCGCCAAGTGCGAGCCGATTCCCACAGGTGACTTCAGATTGACAAATAAGTTGAAGATAGACCAATGCACAGCTGGTTTCATTACACTGCCATTGACACCGTCCCATGAAAATAACAGTGGGTTCCTTTCAACACATGAAAGAACGACGAGGCTCCATAACTACGTCCAGACATTACTGTACAAGTGTAGAATTTATTTTCATATAAACAACTGTGTTTTTTCTGGCATCTTATTGAATAATCTGGTCAGTGAAGCTTTTGTCAAACCAAAGTAAGTAAAGCAATCCTTAAAATGTATTAATCCCCAAGACCTGCTCCAGTTGTGATATCATGGAGGCGATTAGTTGCATTTAACTTCATTGCTAGAAACATAAATGTTGCAGGAGCTGATATTGTTCTTCTTACAGTTATTTGTCTGCATTCAGCAGTCTGTATTGTGCTGTTTAAATGTTTAAATGTTTAAACACTGATAAAGAAGAACAACCTCCTCTCCTTAAATAGCTCCTGCACTGGTGACGGTACAGACAGGAAATCTTTATACTTTATATATTTCTCCAACTTAGTACCAAATCTTGAAATGGAGAAATTGTACTGATTTGTAGTTGCTTTCTTATTTCTTAGATTGCCCAGTTTATATACAGTATATAAGCCAAAACAGTTTTCTCGCCTCCAGGTTTTCTGTCGCGTTGTGCAGTCCACTGCACATGCTCATGAGCTTTTTGGGAGGCTTTTTTCATTGCAACACTACAAGTACATATATAATAATAATGCTCATTTTATTTATATTGTAGCTTTAAGAATGAAGTTTGCAAAGTGCTTTGACAGAAAAGTAAAAGAATAGTAGGGCTGACTGAACTCCTTCATTTGTCTTTCAGCACCGTTGGTGGAGCGGAAGGAGTGCTACTACCGTCTGAATGACGAGAACCTGTGTGAGAGTGTACTGACCAGCCATGTTACACTGCAGGAGTGCTGCTGCACGCTGGGAGCTGGCTGGGGTGATAACTGTGAGGTGCATCCCTGTCCTGTCAATGGCACAGGTAAGCTCAAGGAGGATAATGAAATATACATAGTGTTCTCACCAGAGGCACCTACACAGTATTCTGAGAGGGTTTAAAAATCCCAGCATACCACATTTGAACAAAAAGGTTGCTTTTCATTATCCAAAGCAAGGTGACTAGGATGAAAAACACAACCTCCTCACCTTTTTTCACATTATGTCTCCCTATAGCTCCTCTCAGTATATTATCTCCTCGTGGTCCTGAGGTAAATGGAAAGCTTTATAGAGTGCTTTTTAGTCTTACTGACCAATTAAAGTGCTGTATACTACAACCCACTTTGAAAAAATTCAATTCAATTTTCAGTGCAAAAAAGTTGCACCGAAACTGTTTTCTTGACATGAAAACCACAACACATACTGGGTTTATATCTTACCCAGTGTGCATACAGGATTGTTGCAAACATGTGTCTGTCCTCTTACAGACCAGTTTAACCAGATGTGTCCATCTGGAAGAGGTTTTATTCCCAATGGAGACTTCCTGTATGGAGTACCCACTTCTGATGTCTACAGGGGTAAGAAAAGTCTACAGCCATTCATGTCATGCATATAAACCTAACACAGATTATTTTTACTCAGTCATAGGAAACGTTTTATAGTATGCTGAGCAAAGATTTTTAAATCAACTGAATGGATTTTTTTGTCTTGTTCACACAGCTTTGAAACAGTGTGTAGTTATGCTGCAGAAAGATGCATTTCTCTTAGCAGAGGCCAAATCAGGCTTTAGTTTAGCTGTAAAACATGTTAATATAGTATTTTATGGCACTCACTGTACAGATAGTACTGTGTAGTGGCTAAGGCCTGTATTAAGGAGACTGTATTAATACTGTGTGTGTTTTCAGATGGAGATGAATGTTCACTGTTTGGTCAGGAGGTGTGTAAAGGAGGCTTCTGCATGAATACTGAGGGTAGCTACGAGTGTTACTGCAAGACCGGACAGGACTACGACCCCATCAAACTGGAGTGCAGAGGTGAGGAAAAACAGACAGATGTGCACACAGAGAAAGGAGCCAAGTGTTATCGTTGCTCAGATAATACGGTATTTACTGACACAACTAACAGTATCAGTTTACAGAGAGTAAATCACAGGCAGTGTGTGTCCATGGTCACATTTGATCCTGGGATGGTGTGATTACATGTCCCGTGTTTTATACTCTGCTTGATTTAGCTGAAGGGCTCACAAAGTCCTGACAGAGTGACGCAGTTTCATGCACCCTGACTTACTAAATACACCTTCTCCACCAACACGGTTGAGAAGCACTGAAGGGTTAGGGTTGTAGAAATGTTTCATTGTATGATGAAAGGTCAAAAGAACCTGGAATCAATTTGCAGCATTTAGCATTTGTTCCACGTCGTGGCATAACATCCTCTAAGTTGTGGTGTTTTTCTCTGCCTGTCTTTACTGTAGACGTCGATGAGTGTCTGGATGAGTCGCTGTGTGTGTTGATGGGAAGTGTTTGAACACAGATGGCTCATACATGTGTTTGTGTATAAGCCCCACGATTCCCCATTGGGAACCGCCGCATCTTCCATCCTGAGGTGGCTGGAAAGTTTTCTGTTCGCCATTTCAAGACCACATAATTACATAAAAAAAAAAAAGTCACGTTTTTTCAAATCTAAATGTCGCCATTCTTCTTCATGTGGTCATCTATGAAACCTAACCGCCAGTGCCAAAACTAACTTTTAGCTACTGATGTAAAATCATTTCAGTTTATCGCACAATTAAATGTAATTGTTCACTTCTTTAAAGCATTTTTTGAATGACAGTGTCATGAAATAGAAAGCACACCGTTTTGGGAATGCATCGTCTCATCTTTTGATTCAGGAGCCAGCTTTTGATTTTTTTTTAAAGTCCTATTGTGACCCCTGCTGGCACTGACATAAAACTGCAGATTACTCCCTGTATTCAAGAATGAAAAATCATGACTCAGAATCCTGTTTGTCTTCCCATATTTTTTTTCTCAAAACAATATATTAATTTTTAATATGACATTATTTAAACTGTAAAATGTTTTTCTATCTAACGGTGTTAATGTTATGTTATGTATTTACTTTGAACTTTTTCCTAGGATGCACTCTTACCGGTATTATACTGTATGTTATTAACTCAAGTTGCTTAATGTTGGGAAAACAAACAACTACATGAGGGATCGTTGTCCAGCTTCATATCCATGTGGTAGACATATGACTGACTTGTCTCTCTGAGTGAGAACAACATATTTTCCTACTGCCACATTTCGGCTTAACCTCCTGTAGCCACGGCACATATTTCACAATAGAAAAATCACACGGCACACCACCAAAAAAAATATCACAAAAAGCACATTGATTATTTTTCTCCACGCATCAGGTATAGTGGAATTGGCTTGGTTTGTCCCCAGTATACCTTTTTTGCTTCTTCTAACCACTACTCATGTTCGGGCCTTCATCTGGGTGGGAATTTCTCCCGGACCCGGGTCAGACTGACCACTTTTTCTTTCAAAAATGTATCTATTGTTATTACACTGTGCTGTCTAATTCATAGCATGACTATTATGTAATTTCTTCTTCATCTTCTTCTGTGTTATTGGCTGTTGGCGACCCATTTATTTAGAGCAGGAAGTTGTACTGCCCTCTAGTGGAAGAGAATGTAATTGTTCTGCCCATTACTCACGCTGATTGCTTAGAGTACCAATCAGGTGGAACCAGATAAGCTTCCACGGCACACCTGATCATTTCTCACGACACGCCTGCGGCACAGCACTTGGGAAACACTGCTCTACATCATTCTACACAATATATTCCTTAATGTTCACGTGGACTTACAACTAGAAGTAAAAACAAAACAGCTGTTTATCTTTTTTAAATGAGCTCTATAACTGTAAATAATACTGTATATAAAAAACAGAATTCAATATGAATATTCCCTGGGTTAATGTCTTAAAGTGTCTGTAAAGGAGCTTTGCAAACACTTTCTGGGTGTCGACATGCAGTTATGTGTACTGATAGACTTTACATGAAGTCTGTAGATATTACCTGAAGATTGATAAAGCAAAGTGTGTGATGTTTTGCGTATACCTACTCCTCATCAGATCCATTTAATCTCTTGATTTTTATTTTTATACATTTTTTCAGCACATCTTCTCCCCCACTTTGTGCGTGGCGTGTGTTTTCCATTTTAAATTCCATGTGCTGCAAGACATTTATCCTTATGTTAGAAAGTACACCAAGCTTATCAAAGTTTATAGGTGACAATGTGTGTGTTTGCAGACCAACGTGAAACGGAGGAGATAGACTATGGGGACATCTGCTGGCAAGAGGTCAGAAATATGATGTGCATCAATCCACTTGGTCCTAACCAGAAGACCACGTACACCGAGTGCTGCTGTCTGCACGGATATGCCTGGGGCATGCAATGTGCCCTGTGTCCTTCCAGAGACACAGGTACACCCACCCACACACACGTTGCATTTATAAATCAGATGATATGTCAGTGATGTCAGTTTTGTGGGACTGTTGGAGCTTTATGAGAACTGACACAAACAACTGTTCCATTGAATTAAAAAATGACAAGTGAGATGAATATTTTAAACATTCATTTTATCTTTGTGGTTTTTGTGAATTACTAGGTTACACTACATCTCTGACAATGTTTCAGTGTAGGGGCGTTTAATTAAATTACCGTTTATTTCTGTGGAAATTCAGAACTGATAAAACAAAGCGATTTAAACAAAATGCCTTCGGGTATTAAATAATTCATGTGTTTGAAATGTGAACGTGTTGGAAAAAACTGTTCCACAAGGCCTGCTTATCTCACTGTTAGCATCACTTACATGCAGTTATGAATCCTTCATCATCATGTCAGCTGATAACGCCCAGGTAAAACAGTACCTGCCATAAGATTTACCTGATTCATATGTACACATAATGTATGTAATGGAAACTGCAGGTGCAGATTCCTGACCTACATAGAAGTATAAGCTTTAAGTCTACATATATTCCAACTACATTAGTGGCTCTACAGAAGTTGGAAACTCAAAATAAAAGTGCTGTTTCTCTCATACAAGAGGTGGTAGATTTAGCTCCAAGAAACCAGATTATTTCCAGACCTTGTGTTGAGGAATTCTGATGTTGTAACTCAAGAATTGGTTCTGTCAAATGTACCGAGTGTTTAGAAAGAACTGCATTGTTTGTTGCTTACTTTCCCCATCATATTAGACTTTGCCCTATTTATTGTTTTTTGTAGAGTTCCAGGTAAAGGAGGAGCTGTAATATGGGAGTAAAGCTTACATTTAAGACTTAAAGGGAAATACAAAGTTTTTAAGAACAGGGATTTGTTTCCAGGCAAAAAAAAGGTCTTAAATAGTGTCTGTAGGGATCATTGCGTCATTGAACAGCTCCAGGTCCTGGCATTTCTTACTCAGTGATTTGTCGTTTTTCTCACTCTCTCTCTCTCGTCTCAGAGGACTACGCCTCCATGTGTAACCTTCCTCTGAGTGGTGGGCGGCGGCCGTACGGTCGTGACGCTCTTGTTGCAGGTCCAGTTCATGAATATGCTGTGACACCAGACTATTCTCTATCACTTGAAGCACGTCCCCACTATGATATTGAAGAGTGTGAGTATTTCTGCAGTTTTGATGTTAACAGAAGTACAGAATAGTGCTACAAGAAAGGATTGTTTTATCAATATTCACTTTCATGACATCTTCACAAATAAGTTCTTCCATTTGCAATTGAAAAGCCCAGAAGTTCACTTTTATCATACTTCAAAAAAATGTAATTGTGAGCCCAGTGCTTTCATCCATATAGTGTATGACCTGTGCCATAGAGGGCAGCTGCTTTCATCCAGGAATGGTGTCTTCTCTGATATTAAGTGAAACACTGTGTTTTACGTGGCTCAGACCCATACAGAGCTTTTGAGGGTTTGCGAGCAGAGGAGTGCGGAATACTGAACGGCTGCGAGAACGGTCGGTGTGTCCGGGTTCAGGAGGGTTACACGTGTGACTGCTTTGATGGATATACGCTGGACCTGTCCCGCATGACCTGCATTGGTAGGAGAGCAAACACGCATACAGCCTAAACTGTAACACAAAGAAAACATTTTGATCCAACCTTCTTTTTCTGTCACATCTGTCCACAGATGTTAACGAGTGTTTAGAACTAAACAACCGGATGTCACTGTGTAAAAACGCCAGGTGCATCAATAATGTGGGCTCCTACCAGTGTGTGTGTCTTCCAGGCTTTAAGGCCTCTGACAAACCCAACTACTGCGTGGAGGCGGAAAAACACCAGACATCCACACACACACAGTGAGCGTGGACTGACCAGGAGGCGACAAGAGACACCAAAACCACATGCATAATCTTGTATTACTATACTTGTGAGGACGTCCTCACACCACTTTCACTCATTCTCAAAATGTCAACAGCAATCTTAATTTGAACTGCTGGCCTTGGTTGTAGCATACAGCAACAATCCCAAAGTAACAAAAGTTAGAATAAGTTAGTGTTGGTTAGTGTACCTTTATTTCTTTTATACATTTCTGGAGGCATAATTCTTTTAAGGGCACTATAATTAGAAATGCAGTAATTTTTTTTGTGGCAGCGTGTGGAACCTGTCACTCTTCCTCGTGGAAAGTGAAAAGCCAGAGGCAGCAAAATCAATAGCACCAAGCAGACATCACTCAAAACAAATAAGACACTGGTCAAGCCAGAGACGGCATGGAAAGAGCAGCTGGCCTGGAAGTGGGTTGCAAAGCAGCTTACAGATGCATAGCAACTGTGAGTGGGGTAAAAAGCAGAAATGGCAAAGCCCGAGTGATTAGCAAACTGGATGAGTAGATGGGTGTCAGCTAAGCCATCAGCTGAGCTGCCAAAATGATGGTCATATGCTTTGTACCAGCATCTTTTTTCACTCCTGCTTTACAGCCTTATGGTTCACTTCCTCTCACATTTCATTTTGTTGGGCTTTCTTCATTTAGTGCTGTTTGTTTTTGTGTGTTTTTGTTAAATAAAGCCCTCCTATACATTGTATGTAAGTGGTATAAATGCAGGGCCTATTATTATCCATTGTTTTTAATGAATATTTACCAACACCAGCACAAATATTGAATTTGAGTTTTAGTTTTGAACAGATGTATCTTTTAAAGAAAGCCTACGGGGAAATGTTTTTTACACATCATCTAAAGCATCATTGTGGGTGGGTTTCTTTTAGCTAGTTTCCAGATGTATAAAACGATAGATATGGACAAACACAAACTGCTATTTACAAAAAACGTTATGTGCTGTAAAAACACCTAAACAACCATTACACACAGATCATTTTTACTGGAGAAAGAAAGTCTGATAGTGGCAAATTGTGCTTCTTTTCTGCTGCTCTGTATTAAATAACTGAAAACTTGATGTGCAAAAACTCATTGTTGCACGGAAACAGAGTTGTACAAAATCTCTTTTGCTGTTCCAACTGGTCCAAACTTCCAGTGGTTTTCCAAAAACATAAATGTAACAGTTGTGTAACAGTGCCAGTTTGCTAACTGGATTAGCACTGTTGAAAATGTCATTGTGTTTGACTAATCAGCAACACTGAGTTTGGAAAAGCTCCAGAAGATCTAAACATTCAGTGTGACTGGCACATGTGCCAGGGGTTGGACTGTCTTTCACACGCATTCATTTACAGCGCACCAGTACCAGTAGATTTACTAATAAAGAGGTAAAGTAAATGGAATTTGAGGAAGGTTACAGGCAATTAATTGCATTGCTGTTTAACATGTGTCTGTGATTTGTTGATGTGGTAGTTGCCAGTTCATCTGGGATACAAGTGAGTTATCAGAGTAAGTGTTTAGTGCCCTGAGATGTAGCAAAGCTTCGACCTGTAGCTCTTCAGCCCAAATGTTCAGAGACGGTCCTCGGATGTTTCTGGTAAAGGTGTTATTGGGGTTTTTTTCTAAACAGTGAACACAGAAGCCTTTACATGTTTCACTTTCAAATGTTTTGCCTCTTTTTTCCCATATCATGTGTTACATAACATGCTAAAATGTCTGTCCACATAAAGCTATAAATACAACTCAGAGCTGAAGTGTATAAGAGCAAGTCAAAACTGATATGTTGATCAGGTATCACAGGATGGATTTTGTGATTGTTGCAGGAATTGTCTGAGAGTCAGATCCCTTCCTTTGACTTGAATAAATTGCTGCAGCCTCGTATAATATGCAGATTAAAAAAAACTGTTTGCACATTAAGACATGTGGCACACTAACTTCATTAATGTACTGATCCGCCTCCAAAACTCGACGCAGTTTCCATCAGCTTCTCGCAGAAGAACATCGAGATCCTCTTTTAGCTGCCTTTCATTTGGACTGAATGGCCATTCTCTTTCCAGGGAGCGATAAATTTGTGACACCTGCACTTCTTTTGTTATCAGTTCACTAAAAATTGACTACCAATTTAGTGCTTAGTAAATCTGGCCTCTGGTGTGGAGATGCTAATACTCCAAACTGTGTGGTCAACCCAAAGAAGACTTCACTGAAATCAGCAGGAACATGATGCACAGAAAATTCATTCCTGTACCAAATTTTACAACAAATGATCTCGTAGCTTTGGTATTTCCCAAAGCTGGACCAAAGTTGGTTACCTGAGCGAACAGTGTGGCTCCTTTCCTCGGCTCCTGCTGCTAGCATGTCTAATACATGCATCAAGTAACCCTCGGATTTTTTTAACCGCCATATTTATTGTGCTGTGTCACTGATCTGTCACTGCTTTGTGTTTGATTTTTTTGAAAAAGCCATCCGTTATTTCTCTATCCAGCTCAACATCTGATGCCAACAATTGATAAAGCCCATACTTGCAACCTTAAACAAAATGCACGTCAGCCAGTGTGTCTTCTGCCAAAACGCTTTCTGATTTCAGAGAGGATGCTTGGTCCTTAAAAGTATAGAAATACAAGTACTCACACACTCGTCATTAATCAAAGCCCATATATTCTGCACTGTATATGACACACACTAAATGAAACAAACAGTAATTTACTTGAGATGAAGATTCAGCCTAATGTACAACATGGTGCCTACGTGGAGGGGAGAAACTACATAACTGTATAAAATCTATGTCTTGTCTGGTGCTTAATTCTGTGTTTAAGTGGGGTTTTGTGTATATCATAGCAGACCATTTTGCTCATTTATCGTACTGACAAACCCTATGGACTCGTGCTGGGGGATCAAGTTGTATTTTGTACCCAATCAAACTGATTGTGGATATTTAATTCTGTGAAGAAGCCAGCTGTCCAATCCTTTGCTTCCTCCATTGCCATGCCTTTATCTGTTGAAAAAAAACGAGCTTGTCTCTACACCACAGCATCACCAGATATGTAATATGCACTTGTTGTTTTAAAGAAAGTAGCTAATGTCTTTGAAATAAGCTTTTGTAAGGGTGTTCAGATGCAGTTAGAGAACTACTGGTTGTCTGAAACATAGCCAAAGCCACCTTCCATGTCTCTTACAAATATGTTGTTTCTTACAAGCAGGTTGTTGTGTTACCTGGTAGTACTTCCCTCAGTGTCTTGAAGGGACTGAATTCACATGTGTTTTGTTTCCTACTTCTCTTAACTGTATTTCACTGCAAAGTCTTGCCAGGTTGCAAAGCTGCTATGAGGCAGTGATCGGAGAGAAGAACCTTGTGTACATTTAAACAAAAGACAGCTGATGTATTTGTAATATGTACATGAATAAATAGCTTTTTCTATGAATTCATAATACAATGTACATTAAACCCCTTGATAATAAACCACAAATTGTGATATTTAACACCAGCTGCTTGTCTGTTTTTACTAGTTGAAATTTTTTTAGATGATTTTATATCTATGTTCAGTTCAACATGTATTATTTATACACATACATACATACATACATACATACATACATGTTGAACTTAACATGGAGCAGCAACAGAGCTGCTCTAAGACTTTTTTGTCCTGTGCTGGGACCTGAAAGTGGAAACTGACTTGCACAGAAAGAGATTCCTGTGCATGTGTCTGCGATGGAGCCCTGGACCTCACTACTTAGAAATCGTTTAGCATTAAACCTTGCATCTAAATCTATTTCTTCCAGTGTATTGTTAAACACCATCTTGCTCAAGTTGTTCAACTTTTGAATGAGAAACATGTCGAATGCTGTTATGGACCGTGTAAGTTGGGCATAGCATCACTGATGAAACTCAGTAATGAAACTATAGGAACACTGCAACAGATGATTAGCGATTAGCCAACTAGTCACAGTACCATCCTTATACATCTTAGTAGGTACTGCTAAGCAAATGAAAAAGACTGATAAAGTCATACAGAAAACAATTACTTTAATTATTTATTGCTGCCAGTGGTGGTTCTGTAGTCTGCCTATAAGGGAGTTAAAGCCAGAATGAGACACTTTATAGAAAATAAAAACTGATGAATCAGCTACAAAAGAATCTGTTCACTTTGCTTATAGATAAAGTCTGCTCCTCCCCTCTGCAAATATCAGTGAGTAGTCTTGGTACAGATAGAGACAGAGTTGTCTTGCACACCACCCTTTGTTTTCAGTAAATTCTGAATCTATTTCTGGACTGAGTGTGTGGAAAAAAAAAAAAGCCAGGATGGGAGGGGAATCTTTGGGTAGCAAGATAACCTGCAGCAGTTTGAGTTTTCTGCATATTGCTGGTTATCCTGATGAGTACAACAATAGGATCATGATTTCTGTAGCAGATGTAAGCTGGCAGTGTTCACAGTAAGGTAGGTGCATATTTTAAGATGTGAGTATAATTGGTTATTACTTTAAACCACGCATATACAGCTTGCAGTTAGTTTAGGAAGTAGTCTTATTGCAGGTTATTGTTTTGCTCTGGGATAATGTGGCATATTTGAAACATTTTCTTTTATTCCTACACAGTACTTCCCACCAATCAGGGGTCATACTGTGCTCTGCAAGGGTAAAGTTTGAGCTTGAATGACCAAAGCACCTGACAGGTCATGGTTGCTTTAACAGATGATTTAAAGAAACATCTGGACTCCATTTGGATTATTTCACTTATTTGTAGTTTGTGATGGAACTTAGACCTCCATCTAGCACATTAAAAGCTGTCCTTTTGATTTCAAAAAGACATTTAATTGAATATTCCGTTACTTCACGTGACACAGAAATCAGCAGCTTGGAAATAGCTATTTAGCTTAGAAATATTGAAGATATGATGTAGTGTAGACTTTTACATTTCTTTTAATTGCTTTAAAACCTTTTAAAAAATAAACTTCAAGAGTTTTTATAACCTCTAGTCTTAATAGTAATTAGACTATTGATCAATTAACTGATAAGCAGTTTCATGGCCAGGTGAGTCTGTTCATTCAGTGTTAGACAACAAATTAAGCAAAAGCTCCAAGTGTTGAAATTTGGTAATTGTTTACTGGAGCACCATCTTAAATGGAAGTGGGTTGGCATTTATCTAGCACTTATTGAGTCTTTACTGACCACTCACAGCCAAATGTAACTATCCAGTCATACAATATTTCATTCTATGCACACTGCAAGCATTTCATCTACCTCTCATCCAGCAAAAGAAAAGTCCAAAGTTAGGGTTCAAGCAAGAACCTTGCTGCAAGGCGACAAGAGATAACAAATCAGATAAATCAGAAAGATACCGAACGTTTAGCTACAGCTTAACCAAAATTCTGCTGTATTCTTAAGAAGAAGGAATGCACTGGTTAGCTCACCAACTGAACTGGAGGCAGTAAAGTTTGTCAGGGTGTAACTGGTTATCTTCCATCACTGGTGCTTTTAGAGGTATAAATGAGACAAAACCAAATGCAGTAAGCCAGAGTGCAGATATCTATATGCTGCGGCCACACTTTGCAACACTTCTAACAGCTTAACAAATATCAATAAAAACACAAACTGCTTGTTTGCAGGTTGTCACATAGTGTAGAAAAAACTGAGCAACCTTACTTACATTTGAGAAAGATGTAAGGGAGACAGGCCAGGAGAGGAAGAAGAGAGGTTATATTTAAAGGTTAGGACCGCAGGAAGACCCTGAAATAATATGTATGTGCATTTGTTGTGAAGCACATCAACTCTAAATGCTTTACGCCCTATGTGGAGCATAGACTGCATATACATATTAGACAGATGTGATGACATTTAGATAAATGTAGCAGGACTGACTGTATCAGTGCATTACACAAACAGAGATACATGCTAATAAGGCAAACAAGTGTGTTAAAAATTGTCCTCCTCCTCGTCTTTGCAGCCTAAAGAAGACAAAGGGGGGAAAAAAATAGAATGTAAGGAGACTTAACCATCCCCCACAGTAGTTATCGCACAGTCTTTAATTGAAATTGTGTGTCTGAGACAATAAAAGTTGGAGTTCAGTTCTTTTTGTCCAGCCAGGCAGCAGGATGTGCAGTCATTGCTTTTGTTTAGGGAGACATTTTTAGAAGCCCAGAGAGACAAAACAATGTGTACAACGTCATTAGAGTGGAATATGGGATAGGGTGACCCACTCACTGAGGCACACAGCGACAATGCAGGATCACACATGTGCGTACTGCACCCGTGCTGTAGAACGTCACTCTCAGAAACATAAAAAAGAAAGAAAGAAAATAACTCATCCAACTTGCAACTGCGGATTTCACCAGACACAGTTGGTGAAATGCACTGAACAAAGTTATCACGACTGACGGGCAAACATCAATGTGCGCAAAAGCATATTGTGATAGATTTCCTGCTCTGCTCTTTACCCCCTCTTTACCGTGTGTGGTCCCTATATTTAGCCCGACCAACCAACGCAGGCAGGAAACCTAAGTTGGGAAAGAATTGAAGGAAGTCTAGTGGCCATTTAGACAAACAAAAACAGACTGAGATCAGTGCTGGTTGAATACACACTATAACTGTATGCAGCTGAGACGAAGGGCTTTACAAAGATAGAGAAGCAAGCTGAAGAAAGGGCTGGACGATACTTTAACGGAGCTCTGACAGCTGGAGCGCTGCACTGGTTTTAGCAGCAACCTTTTCAGTCCAGGTGGATTTTAATATTAATGCTCATTTGAACAGACTAAAAGGTGTATCTGTTCACGGACATGTTTAAAAGGCAGATCCATGAGATGTTCTGGTAGACCCTGACAGAGTCTCAGATGAGGTAAGAAGTTTGTGTGTTGAAACCTGCAGCTAAACTAAAAATTGACTTGAGCTACAAAATTAGGAATCAAGAGTTGAAATGTGAACTCTATTGTGCTTTAATTACATATTATGGCATTTTCCTGGCTGGACTGATGGATACTGATAACATAGCTGGGTCTTTATAGTCTTCAGCTCGTTGTATATCCACACAATATGACAGTCATTTCTGAAACTTACACGGGACTATGACTGACTAACATATGACAAAAGCAACCAGTCACTTCGAAACCTCTATGTGCTCCAGCTGCGTATGTCCATAAACACATGCATCACCTCATCAGAATAATTTTTTCATTGGCTGTCACGGCCACCACACAGATTTGACTGATGGTAATCTGACTCTGTCCCTGGAAGATTTAATGCAGTTGCATTTATTCATAGGGTTACTGGGCTGGCTGCAGCTTTTCAGTACAGTTAGTGTCAGGTTTAATGAGAAACCTCTGAGTGCTGCAGGGAACTCACTCCTTTCTGTGAACTGTCCCTGCCTTGTATTGTTACTTATAGTCAAACAGACTCTGCGCTTATAAACTTACATCGCATTTAAATGGCAAAACCTGGAAATGAGTAACTCATCAGTCTGTGAGCCACAGGCTTTTAAGGCTACTGTGTGATATTCTTTACTTATCCCTCTGAGGTCTAAGTCATCCTCAGCTCTATCCCTGTACTAGCAGGATATGTAAGTTTTCTTCTTTTAAAAATTGTTTTCCAAAAACAAACAAAAAAAAAAAAAAAAAGAGTCACAGCACAGAAACAGCACTAATGATAGTTAATAATGATCTTATGGCCTGTCCTATTACACTGCAGTGCAGCATTCAGTACTGCTGATTACATAATTGTACAGCGTCCAAAATAAACCACTGGAATGAAAGGAGATAAGTCATACTCATCTTACTCAATCAAATTTGGGGAGTGTTTCTCACACACCAATGTTAAGCCCTCTTCACACGTTTAGAGATTATCAGTGATGTAGAGACTACAGAAAGTCGATGACACCACGACTTCAAGTAAAAACAGGGAAAATAACACAGTTGGGATACTTAGGATACTGCTGATTGACATTTGACTGGAAGTAAAGACAACCAGAGGCTGGAATGTCAACTACCAACCAACCGATAAGGTGACACGGCACAAGGGAACCACTTTCTATATGAATGTGACCTTAGTCATGGCGCTCCACAGTAGGACTGATAATTTAAGCATTGCACATTACACAGTATTTGCAAACACAGCTATGCAGGTGAAACCAGATGACACAAATCAATTAAAACTATAAAAAAAACAAACCCAAAACACTTTTTTAGATTGCTTTGGAAAACTGTCATCCTGCTCTTCACTCTGATTTTTTTTTCTTTTTTTACATTTTTATTAAAATGTCAACATAATATGGTATATTTAGTAAAAGCAAGTGACCTCTGATGAAGAGGCCATAATTGCATATGAGCCTGCACAGCTTGAACCTGTGAGAGTGCAGAATAGATTAAATTGCTTTATAACAGATGGAGACTGGAAATGTCTGTTGAGATGCTAAAATGAATTATATGACAAAATAATTCATTTTCCAGTGCACTGCAATCCAGTGCACATCTAACTTGTTAGATCAACACTGCACTGAAATCCGGTGATTGCAATCTTCCAGTGCAATCACTGTGCGTGTGTGTTTAAGGTCACATGGCCGACCGCTGCTCCTCCAGGCTGCTGTGTTTACTAAGAGGAGGAGGTCATAGCGTAGTAAGTGCTACCATGGGAGTCTCTGTGCTTGACAGTCAGTAGGAGCCTGCAGTTATCTCAGTAACAGAAGCTGATCTTTAGCCTGGATGGTTGCTCATATTCAGCTCTTTGAAGGTAAGATCTGGGAGATTTTATTATAAATTCTGTTGTAGCAAGAACAAAATGTAACTGCGTGTAGTTTAACTCATGAAAGAATGGGGGGGAAAAGTCAGTTAAATGCATGAAGTAGTTCTGGCTTTGCTATGTATGAACTAGGCTTCAGCGTTCAGCAATTCAGGGTTTTTAAGGCAATGCACCGTCTGTGTGTTCAGAGGTGCCGCTTTTTGTGAGATTACGCCTCTGAACAGTGTCCCTTGATTACACATTTGGCTGCATCATTTTGTGCTAAAGCCAGAGAGATACACAGTGACCTACTGTGGATGGAGAAAAAGCACAAATCAAAGGGTACCGCCGACTGTAACAAGCTGTGAAATCGGGAGCAAAAAAACACATGACACACAAGTCATTAATGTCTGATACATTGTGAAAGCAGCACATTGCCCACAAGAACACTTTGAAAGTTTCAGAATGGCCAGTTTGTTTTTTGTGAATTATATTGTTAGCAGCAGAAAGCATTAAGACTCAATGCCTGAATTGTGGAGACTTTTGCATTTACTGAATATTTTGACCCTAAATCACTGAGTCACATCCATAACGCAGCACAGTTTAGATCAAGTCAAGACCAACAATTGTGTCCCCTCCCAATGCTGAGGGAGTGAGCTGTGATTAAAAGGGTAACATGTTTATTCCAATGTGTGACAAAGAAAGGCTATTGTTGTTGTGGTGAAGTTATGAAATTATGTTTAACTGCTGACTGAGTTTGCATGAGTTTCCCTCTTGGGGCTCTGGTTTCCTCCCACTTTCCAAAGATATGCGTGGTTTGGACACTAAATTAGCCTGAAGTGTGAATGTTGAAGGCTGAATGCTTGTGTTAGACTAGAGACTTTGTTAGAGTCTGTGGGACATTGAGCAAGGTGTTGTATTTGCAGGTCCAGACTGAAATTGTTCTTAAGGGAAGCTTCCTATAAACACAGTATGTGCTACAAACGTGTACCAACACCTTCGAAATGTATAGTTACCCAGAGGACTGTCACATTTGATCTCTTCAACAGGGAATGAAAAAGAGGTGCTTCCATAGACATGTTTGTGATGCGTGTTAGAATTTTTTATTTTTATATTTTTAATTATTTTAATTATTTTTTTTATTATTATTATTATTATTATTATTATTGTATTATTATTATTATTGTATTCTTATTATTATTATTGTATTCTTAAGTTATCAGTATAAAATGCCACTTTAGCCAGTATTTACCGCATGTCTACTGGACTGTAAGTTGATATGTTGAGGTTTAGTGCCGTCCAAAAATCATGACGCTTGTTTCTTAATAGGAAAATTAGAAATCGGTGAAATGAAGTATGTGCAAACAAATTCTAATATAGCTTGAACTCTTAGGCAAGCGTTCTAGTAATGCATTCAAGCATTCTTGAGGAGCCAGTCTCTGTGAGGGTGAGCCTAAACTGCTTCAACAATGACGAGATCCAGGCTCTCCATTCCCAAACTGATATCGCTCCATTGTGTGCGTTTTGTGGCCACTCAGAGTCTTTTCAGATGGTATTGCACAGTGACTCCAAATCTGATGGTGCTGTACAAAAATCCCCAACACTGATCCAAAACAGCACAGCGCTTTTGTGTTTTATAGATGTAGACACCGACTGTTGTGTCTCTCGCCTGACCTGTAGGAAAGTACTTTGTCACCAGTTTGTGAAGAAGAGGTAAAAGGTAAATTGGCTGGTGGTGCCTTTCTACGGATGTGAGCACTCCATTTGAACCAAAAACGCAAACTTTTCATTAATCACTCCATAAATCCTGCTAACATTGATTTTCAGCACATTTGCTCCTTGGTTCAGTCCTGACGGTCACCCTTCCATTGAAACCATTTGTGATGAGGCTGGTGTGTGATGGTACTTCTCCCTCAATTTGAAATATTTGTAACATGTACAGAATCACCTCTAACCAAGTACACTTGGGCATGCAGACTCAAGGATCGAACCACGAACCTTCCATTTAGTAGGTGACCTGCTCTGCCACCTGAGACAAAAAAGTGCCCCAAAAGTTACTCATTTGCTTAGAAAGTCAAAAGCTTAGCAAATACATCTGACACCAAAAACTAAGACCTTTAAGAACTCCAGAACCTTACCAACATGCTACATCACGGAAAAATAAGACACATTGGTGGGAAACGCCACCATATTGATCAGGAGCTGAAAGCCATTATAAAGAGCCCAAAGATGCAATTAGTGTCCTTTGGTCAACCGATTATTCCAAACAGGTGTGAATGTGAACTTGAATGGTTGTCTGCAGCTCTGTGTTAGCCCTACAACAGATTGGTGACCTTTGTGGATCTTTCAGAAACAAATAGTCTCCTGTTCATGTCACCTGGGTGAACAAGGATTTATCAAAGCTGTCAGCATAGAGAGAAATGCTTTGCAAGCACCAGCAAAGCCAGGAAAGATAAATAATATACCATCCATATTATCCAGGGTTGAACATGAACACATACTTCATTCCCAAAGAGACTTAAATCATTTGGCAGGAATGTGTAATATGATGTGAAGTGTATCTCTATAAAGCAGTTCACAGACTGGTCACTGAAAACATGAGCATGTGTCACAATCAGTGGAAGCTGACTGTGTGTAGAGAGACGCAAATGCAGACTGAAAATGGAGCGTGAAATGTGACTTGAACAAAAAGTGGGCTGTTGTGGCTCATAAGAGTACACAAAGCAAAGGCAAGCGGGGCGAAAACTAAACTAGAACCTAAACTGGAAAAACTAAACTATGATTACTGTGACAAAAACATGAATTCAGAACATGTGCATGCAGGAAACTGAGAATGAACATGCATTACCTTAAACTTGACGCAATATGAAGGAACGAACACAACCTGACAGAGTCTGAATGAAACACACAGACTAAATACACAAAGGAGGTGATCAGAGGAAGTGGAAACACCTGGGGAAACAGCTGACACAAATGAACATAATGACATCAGAGGGGAAGAGTAAAGCTAAACACATTGAACTAAGAAACACAAGACTTTCAAAATAAAACAGGAAACTTGGAGAGACGTAGACATGACAACACAGGCTTGACAACATGAAACACGTGGACAAGAAATACATAACAACTAGCACAGAAGGCCTGAGTGAAACTAAAATTCACTGCCAATTAATAATAATCCAACATTCCACATTATCTTCAACATATAACGAAAGAGATCAAAACAACTGAAAGTGCTGGATCACAGACCCAGCCCCTGACAAGTATGTGTGTACACCATTGCATGTATTATGTTTTGCATATTGCACATAGTCTAAGGAGCTTGGAAAGAAAAGCGTCTGGCAGAATTTTCCACACCAAGACTAAAGCTCTGACATTTAATGAGTGATGTCACACTTGATTTGGTTTGTTGAGGTGCCGAGCTACTTGGAAAATCAGTATCGTAGGCAGCCAACTACGTCATTTAGACAGCTGAATAAGGATCAGCAGTGCATCATGGGAGATGGGGCCTCTGGTGGTTCTGACCTTGTTAATGGCTAAGCATGTCATCACCTTGGTGAAGCAAAAAAAGACATCCCTTGCAAACATCTAATTTATACAGAGACTTGCGTCAACATCAGCATTCTGTGTGTCTGTGTTTGCCTGTGTCTGAGTGTACACAGTTGGATAACTTGCCAATAACTAATATAACTGATAGATGTAAAACTACCAATACCAATTAACTATTTATACATTTTCTGAATCAGAAAGGAAGCTACTGATTCAGAAAAATTTAAATTAGAACTTTTTAATTGTTTTACTTATATGAAGACATTTTACCGTGATAAATAAAAAGACCTTTAGTAAGCCACATAAATAGTGTCTGCTGTAGTCTGCTATTATGCAATGAAAAGGAATTCATTCAAATGTGCCATTTGAGATACGTATATGAGAGTCCTGATGCTATTGATGACACACACTCTCTATTTTGGTGTGAATTCTGAAATGCATGTAAAACTACAGTGACACTATTAAGTTATACCCTCAGAGAATGATCACTTTTGGCTTTTTTCAGCTAATTGTGCTAACTGTAGATGCACTGGCTTGTGTAATTCTCAATCCTGACTGCAGCATGTCATATTTTAAATGTCTTCTTATCCAGCAGCAAACACCAGACAAACACGAACACACTGGAGCCTTTAGTAGCTAAAGAGCCAGCAGTCATTTTCACAAACCTTCTAAGAATCGAGCTCATGACATAAACCAGGTCTGGCCTGGGGTCTGCTCTGACCATTAGCATGCTAAAATACCTCACCTATGAGTTGCTTAGGGTATGTCCAGCAGGCATTCTCAGATACTGAAGACACATCAGCTGGCTACTTTCAGTGAGAGGGATTACTCTACTTTCAGTGCCTGCCATTACCCTGCTTCTTGTGCTAAGATTAGACACCTTTGAAAGCTCATTTACCACTGCTCACTTCAAATTTTTGGTCACTACCTATAGTTCAGTTTTATAGGTGAATATGTGAATGTGCATCAACTAGTAAGGTATTCTCACACTCTCCAACACAACCAAAAATCTCTGAATGTGGGAATGCAGGTTTTTCCAAAGTTTGTGGAACCCATAAAGAGCTATAAATCAGAGTGTGTATATGTAACAAAAAAGCACACTAGACTGTTTGGGCCATTTGTCACTCAGTCAGCATTCCACGTCTGCACAGTTGAGCTATGTACTGTTTGAAATTTGGAGGATTCGTGTAGGTTAAAAACCCCTCTTTGTAGCCTGTCTTATGCAAATGGACACAGTAGCAGTAAACCATAAAACAAGAGTTAACCCCCTTCCCCCCTCCAGAAAACTGTTGTATCCTTTGATCAATGATTTGATCAATATTTGTTGGAAACCAAAGGCATTTTTTTTCAATGCAGTTCTTGCTTATTTCATCAGCAAGACATGCAAAACCACATTTCACTCTAACAGTGGTTTTGTGGTTCTACATCTAGAACTTTTCTAAATGCAGTCCATACCTGTAACCCAGTCAAATGATTTGCATCAGTTGATTTCCTCAGTTCCCAAATGCATAGATTGTTGTTAAAAAACAATACTCATACTAGGCTTGATATAATAGATTGTCATGAGATAATCATTCCTCTTTGAGTGATCATGTTGTATGGACTCGGGCGTATGGGACGGCATGGTCATTGGTGAAACCCACTGTTGCTCTTTCATGGAAAAACGAATCGCCTCTGCTCTGTGGATAGTGAGCAAATAGTGAAGGCGATCTTATTGTGCAAGCAAGGTGTGATTAGACTCCCTGCCTTCTTTGCCATGTACAGATTAGCATTAGCACTGGCAATACATCCTCTTCACTTGATCAGAAATTGCTCTTTAAAGCGTGTTCTTTCCTGTCCTACCAGATGTGCTCTCCCTCTAATGACATACTCTCTGTCCTCCTTCCAGCTTGGCGTCATGGGATCATCCACACTGGGGAAGGCAGCGTCTCTTGATGCTCTTTTAAATGAATGCATTCATGGATTTGGTGAGTGACACAGACCATCAGGGGTCCTAAAGGTCCCTTATTCACTGCATTGCAATTAGTTTGTGGTAATTTGCAGAGAATAACTTAGGCAGTCCCTAAATTTATACCACTGTGCAAAAGTGTTGGGACACCCTTAATTTTTGGTGTCTGTTCAATTCTTCATAATTGCATTAATTCTGTATTCAGAAAAACAGTGTATCACCAACATTTTATTTTGAGCTAGGTAAGTGAGAAAGCAGTAAGAATTCAGACTGAAATTTGGGATTTGCTCTTCACAGATGACAGTGGTGACCTGCAGGCTAACCCCCTCCCACGCATTGTGCTGCTGATGCACCGTTGGTATGTTACATCCTCTGAACTGGCGCGAAAACTTCTGATGATATATCCTATCTTGTAGAAATCATGACTCGTTGCTCATACACATTAGTGAAATGGTCCAACAATATATTGAAGTGCTGGCTGAAGCTTGGAGGGCTCATTCACCTTACAGGAAATCTCACCTAAGCTTTTATTTGGTTAATGGTATTCCAGACAGTCTCTTAAATGATATTTGATGCATCTCTCTCAGCTGCTCTCTTGGTGTGCCGTGAACATTGATGTAAAATAAGTGGTATTGATCTTAGCTTGGATCAGTGACCTTGGAGTTGCTCAGTAGGTGGTTTGTTGTACTATTAGAGACAAATGGTTGTAATGCAGCTATTTACCTGCTGTAAATTCAAACGCCAACTTCATTCAATTTTGTATAACTACCCTGTTACCAAAGTATATACAGTCATGGTGAAAAGACAGCACATCCACTGCAATTCTAAGGGTGTACGTAAATGGCCTGTATTTATATAGCGCTTTACACATCCAGTCATCCACACACTGGTGAATGGGTGGATGCTACATTGTAGCCACAGCCACCCCAGGGTGGCTGTGGCTACAATGTAGCTGCCAGAGGCTGGCGCTACAATGTAGCGCCAGCCTCTGGCGCCCGGTGGCAAAGGGTGAAGTGTCTTGCCCAAGGACACAACGACCGAGACTGTCCAAGCCGGGTCTCGATCCGGCAACCTTCCAATTACAAGGCGAATGCCCAACTCTTGAGCCACGATCGCCCCTTATGTATCAGGACATACTGAAATAAAAAATCATCTGGAACTTGCCAGGATCTAAATTAATTTAAATACATCCCGAAAAGTGTTTTTATGTACTTAACACAAACTAAGGCAAAATACAAATGATATGAAAAATGATTAAGCAGCTTACAGAAGCATGTTTAGCTGCAATGCCTGAAGGCATTATGACTTTTCAGTCTCTTACATAGTTGTGGAGGACTTTTGGAGCACTCGTCTTTAGAAAGTTGCTTCAGTGCACTGACATTCATTTATGCACCCCTTTCTTAAGGTCGTGCCACAGCATTTTGAGGCTGAGGTCTGGACTTTGACTCGGCCATAGCCTTTTCTTTTTTAACTATGTTGTTATAGATCAGACTTTATTTTCTTACTTCAGTAATCAGACACATGGAGAAACCCCCCAACAAGTAGCCATCACAATATAACTTCACTAAAACTTCTAACAGACCTTGTGTGTAATGGAGATGTAATGCCAGCCTATTTTTAATTTTTCACACACACACACACACACACACACACACACACACACACACACACACACACACACACACACACACACACACACACACACACACACACACACACACACACACACCATTGTTGTTGTCTCCTTCCTCTCTTCTCTCTCTATCTGTTTTCCTGCTGATCTCCTCCACTTCCTCCTCCTTTCAGGACCTCCTGACAGCCTCCCAGATGAGCCTGGGGAGATTTTATCAGCGAAAGCACTTTTGGGATGTGTCCGCTTACTGTAGAAAAAGATTGAACTTTTTTTCATTGTCTAAAACAGAGATTAAATAAATAAAATAATAATGCAGGAATATTTCCTGAATACTCTGTTCTGAGTTGCAGTAGGCCCTGTGCTGTGAGCATAGCCTGGCTCTTCATTTAGATTCATTCCAAACTTTAGGTCATAATTCTCTGTAATTGTTAGCTATTAACCTCCAGATTAGCTTGCATAGAGGGTCTATGTTTATTTTTTTTAGAGCGAAGATTGCCAATGGATATTTGACATCCAGATTGGAGCAGCCAAGGACAAAACCACCAACCTTCTGATTAGTAAATGACCTGTTCTACCTGCTGAGCTACAGAAATCGATGTCTGGAATGTTTTCTAATTGTTAAAAATCTTTCTTATTGACTTAAATATGCCATGTTACATTAAACCTTAGGAGTGAAGGAAGGTATACTCTAACATGACTTTGTAGAATCATCACCTCTTATGTATGTGCAGGAAAGGTGACCTGTAATGGAGTAATAAGTAATATATGCAGTACTTTTCTCCTTGTACAAAGTAGTTTGTTAAATTACAGTTATGTTACTTTGCAACATGGCCTGTTTTGTTGGTAGGCAACAATATAACACCAAACTCACTGTGCTAACAAGGACATGCACAAGATCTTTCTTTCAATAGTCTATTTAAGTGCTACCCCAAAGCTAACTGACAGCAAAGTGGGTAAACACAGCCCATAGAGCACTTCACAGAAAAAAACGTTGTGATCAAAGTGATTGGACCCTAAGAAAGAGTTTGAGCAGAAATGCACAATCCTACAAACTTCTTCAGTTCTACTTTAACTCAATACTTGAAATGTGCAATTCACTTGTATTTTTATTTTTTATTCCTATTTATTCTATTTATCCCCTTTGTATATTTTATTTATATTTGTCTCTGTATTTATATATGTGTGTGTGTGTGTGTGTGTGTGTGTGTGTGTGTGTGTGTGTATATATATAACAGTTCTGTAACTGTAACTTCGGTCGTTGCTGTGCTTTTTTTGGAAGTCGAATTTCCCAGAGGAACCCACCCGAGGGATTAATAAAGTTCTATCTTATCTTATCTTATCTTATCTTTAAACCTCCCTAAGTATTGGCACACTCCACTTTAGCAACACTCTGTCTCTTGCAGTTAGCTTTGATGTCATGTTTACAGTAAAGCAGTGATTCTCAAACTTTTCACAAGAGTACCACCTCATAAAATATATGGCTCTTAAAGTACCACCCTTATGACCGAAATTAGTATTACTAATGTCCTGGGTCGGCAACACAGTGTTTTCTGTTTGGTATTAATAATCTTTGATTTCTGGATGTGTCTTTGTTAGTTTTGGTTCTGTGTTCCCACTGTTCTGTGTGCCTCTGAGTTTCGTCTGTGGATTTCCTGTTTTACATTTAGATGGTCTTGTCTCATGTTAGTGTATTCTGCTTTACTTCCTTGTCTTGTCTTGCCCAATTAGTTGCAGCTGTGTTGCCATCTGTTCCCTCATGTTCATGCCTGTGTATATATGTATATATAGTGTGTGTTTGCCTTTGCTCGTCGTTACTCCGTCTGTGTTACTCGGTGTATCTCTGCATCTCTCTGCCCTACAGTCTCTGTGTCATCACTCTGCGTCCTAATGGTTTCAGGTTAGTTGTCCCCAGTTTAGGTTTTGGTAGGTCCTCCGTTCCTGTTTTTGCCATTTTGCCAATCCTGTAAATAAAGCTCACTCGCATCACAGCCTATGCTGTGATGCGAGTGGTAAGTGAGAAATCTTGGGTCCTTACTCTCACACACCACACGACTGCGCTGAGCTACTAGGTGTTTGCCTTTTGCATTCCTAATCCAAGTCAAGAAGGCGTCAGGCAGAAGGCTGATGGTAACTGGATGAGATGTCCTGCATGATCCATTAGAGGCAAAGCTTGAGGGCAGCATAGTGACAAGATGGTTAGCACCAATGACTATAGAAAACAGTCATTGGTTAGCACTCTTGCCTTGAAGAAGCTAAGTTTTGGGTTTGCAAAATCACATGGTTAGCTTAACTGGTGATTCTAAATTCCTTAGGTGTGAATTATTGCCTGCCTCTCTGCGTTAGAGGCAACCTGTCCAGAGTGTAACAAACAACCTCTATCTCACACATGCCATTCCAAAATTAGATGGCAATTCTGTGTTTTTGTACTCAAACAAATTCCTTATTTTGTTGATTTGCTGGTTTTGTTAAATCTTGAAAAATGTCCTTAACTTAAGCCCACGTACCGTAACTGCAGCGGTGACAACTGCCAAAGAACCAGGCTGAAGATTTGTTATTTAATGAGGTAAGTTGGTACTCATACATTCTCCTACATGTCAGACAGTCAAACTTCCTGCATCATACCACCCATCGTAAAGGGGCTTACATGTCATAAATGTCCCGGTCTGTCACACACTAATAAAGGATATACTATAATCTGCATTCGTCCCATGTTTATCTATTTGATGTATAATTTCAAATATGTGTACTTAGGTACTGGATAGTAACATTTCCTGCAGAGTTCAACCTGGACTTGGGTCTGATTAGAATAACAGAGGAGTTCAGAGACGTGGCAGCTCAGCTTGGCTGTGAGGAGCATTTCAAATTCATCGACATCTCAACCATGTAAGACATCAAAGGCACACAGATGTAGCTGAAGAAACTCTTGATATAATCACTCAATTTTAACAAAATGTAACATCTGGGCTGGGTAAAATTTAAAAATAAAATAAATAAAATAATAATAAAATAAAAACTTTTTTATTTAAAGGGGACAATATTTTGGTTATTTCCAGCTCTTTATTTTTACCATCAAAAGGCTACACTGGTGTTGTATGACTTACAGTTCTAAATAATAAAATAATCCAAATTAAGTCACACAACCATGAGATTTAAAGAGTGCACATCTAAAGCTTAAACATGTCAAAGAACTGTTCCGTTGATTCTTATGCTTTTATTCGAGTGGCTAATTGCTTCTCATTTGTTCTTCTTGCAGTCCATCATACGACTGGATGAGAAGGATTACCCAGCGGAAAAAGCAAACCAAAAAAGGGAAGGCCTCCCTGTTGTTTGACCACCTGGAACCCATAGAGCTGGCTGAGCATCTCACCTTCCTGGAATTCAAATCCATCCGAAGGATATCGGTACATTCAACTGTTGAGTGATGGCTGCTTTGTGGCTCAGGGATGGTTCTGGAATTCATTGTCAGCAGAGGATGAATCCTAACACCATTTTAGTGCTCTATATACAAACTTCTCCTTCATAACTATTCTACAGCTACTGTACTAGTGTGGTCAGGGAAAATAAATAGTTTAATTATGACACCACATAGGGACATGTCACCATGAGGAAATCTAAAACTTAAATAGTAAAAAGAAGGCTCACAGGTTTATTAAATACAGATGGCCATATTAGGCTTCTCCTTAATACAGTTTTATTAAAAAATGATCAACATGAAAACAATACATGTGAAATAGTCAAAACCTTGAACAAGAAGGTATTGTGGAACACCATCTATTTATCAATGGCAATACAAAGTAAAAATGGACTAGGATGGGACATTTCAGAACCGTAGAAGGAGGGTTATAAAGGGGAACACACACACACGCACGCACGCACGCACGCACGCACGCACACACACACACACACACACACACACACGCACGCACGCACGCACGCACACGCACACACGCACGCACGCACACACACACACACACACACACGCACGCACGCACGCACGCACGCACGCACGCACGCACACACACACACACCTATGGTGCTATGTAATAAGTGCGATTGTGAAGGAGAGATATCCCCAGGGTTCAAGGTTCTTTATTTGTCACATGCATAGTTATACAAGTATAACACACAGTGAAATGTAGCCTGACACGCTCCTCGACATGTGCAAAAATGGGGGGGGGGGGTGTAGAGGAAGAACATTATATATATATACATATAGTATATACACTGGGTGAATGTGCAGTAGTAGCAGCAAGCAGGTGAATTCTGTACATTAATATGAATAGACATCTGACTATTTTACAGGATAGACAATATAAACATATTTAAAATTAAAGGAATTGAAATGTACATTGTGCCTTGGTTTAGTGTCTGGAAGAGAGTCCTGTCTCAGTCAATTATAGATGATGTGAGAGGGCGGGTGTGTGTGTTTAGGGCACGGATGGCTTGGGGATAGAAGCTCCTCTTGAGTCTCTCTGTCCTTGCCCGGAAGATGCGGAACCTTCTACCAGATTGCAGAAGTTGGAACAGTTTGTTGCCAGGATGGGATGGGTCCTTCAGTATCTGCGCTGCTCTAGTCCGGCATCTCCTGGTGTAGGTGTCCTGAAGCGGGGGGAGTGCAATCCTGCAGCAGCGTTCTGCTGTACGGATCACTCTCTGGAGAGCTTTTTGGTCCTTCACACAGCTGTTCCCAAACCACGATGTCATGTTCTGTGTGAGGATGCTCTCCACAGCGCCTGTATAGAAAATCCTGAGGATCTTTGGAGAGACCCTGAACTTCCTCAGTTGTCGTAGGTGATACAGGCGTTGCCTAGCCTTTTTGGTCTGGACCTGAATGTGGGCAGCCCATGTCAGGTCTGAGGAGATGTGGACACCAAGATACTTGAAGGACTGCACCCTCTCCACTGGAGCTCCATTGATGATAATAGTCTCTGTGCTGACCCCTTCTGAAGTCCACCACCAGCTCCTTGGTCTTGCTGACGTTCAGCTGGAGGTGGTTGTCCTGGCACCACGATGCCAGATTCTTCACTTCATCCATGTAGGCCGCCTCATCGTTGTTGGAGATGGCACCCAACACCACTGTGTCATCAGCAAACTTCACAATGGTGTTGGAGCCATGGGTGGCCACACAGTCTGAAGTGTAGAGGGAGTAGAGCAGTGGCGAGAGGACACATCCCTGAGGTGCTCCTGTGTTGATGGTGATGCTTTTGGAGAAGCACCTGCCCACCCTCACCACCTGAGTTCTGCCAGTGAGGAAGTCCAACACCCATGCACACAGACGGCTGTTAAGTCCCAGATCCCTCAGCTTTGTGAACAGTCTGCAGGGCACTATTGTGTTAAACGCTGAACTGTAATCAACAAACAGCATTCGCACATAGTTACCCTGTTTCTTGTCCACGTGGCTGAGAGTGGTGTGTAGGACGTGGGCGATGGCATCCTCTGTGGATCTGTTGGATCTGTAGGCGAACTGCAGCGGATCTGTGGTGTCTGGGATGGAGGAGGAGATGATGTTCTTCAGCAGCCTCTCAAACACCTTCATTACTACCGAGGTCAGTGCAACTGGCCGGTAATCGTTCAGGGATGAGGGTTTGCTGTTCTTGGGCACAGGGATGATGGTGGATCTTTTGAAGCATGTGGGGACCACAGACTTCGCCAGGGACTCGTTGAAGATGTAAGTGAACACACCTGCTAGCTGGTCAGCACAGCAGCGCAGCAGACGGCCGGTGATGCCGTCTGGCCCCGCCGCTTTCCTTGTGTTCACTCTCCTCAGTGCCGCTCGGACGTCATGCTCCGCGATGCTGGTCACCGGTCTCTCGCTGATGACGTCACTGTCCTCGGTAGTCAGGCGGTAGATAGCATTAGCCGCCTGGCTAACCTCGAAACGGGCGTAGAACTGATTCAGCTCGTTGGTGAATGCAGAGTCAGCGTTGATCAGGGTTGCATTATAATAATAATAATAATAATGGATTGGATTTATATAGCGCTTTTCAAGGCACCCAAAGCGCTTTACAATACCACTATTCATTCACTCTCACATTCATACACTGGTGGAGGCAAGCTACAAGTCATTACTACTGACTGTCCACTCCCAGTCCTATCCAGCAGCAGGGAGAAGTAGGGCTGGGTATCATCACTGACTTCTATTCGATTCGATTCCGATTCAATTTTGACTCAGACAGAGAAGCACAATATAGTAATTCAGCTGGATTCATGCGGTCTAAGATTTCAGGTGCCCAACAGGAACAGTTACACATTCCAGATAAAAACTACTCCAAGTCTATTCAGGAAATGCTGCCAGAGACATTATCAAATGGTAATCAAAAGTCTATAAAAAAAAACTATACCAGTGAAATGTGACACTTGTAAAAATGACAAGAGGTGAATGCTGCAGCAAATCATAAATATTGTAATTAAGTGCGCAAAGCAGTGGAAGAAAAATAAAGATTTTAATTCAGCTAACAGATCATCTGCAGAGGAATGGCTTATTTGAAGAGTTTCAGTCAGGTTTCAGAGCTCATCACAGCACAGAAACAGCTTTAGTGAAGGTTACAAATGATCTTCTTATGGCCTCTGACAGTGGACTCATCTCTGTGCTTGTCCTGCTAGACCTCAGTGCAGCGTTCGATACTGTCGACCATTGTTACGCCCCAGTCTAGGGGTACAGGAACGCAACATGAGTTTGAAAAGACTGCCCCGCCCTGGTCCCCAAAACCATACACAGAGGGAAACCCAACGGAAACCAATTTCTTAGTGAATCATGATTTATTTTTCTACACTGCAAAAATGAAGCTCCGGGGTGAACAAAGGCCAAAATAACAAACAAAACAAACTAAGTCAGGAGGAGGTGCTATCTAAAACCCTATGTGAAATCAAACATCAAACAAAAGACAAGCGCTACACCTAACTCCCTAACTGAAATAAACAGGAGAAAACAGTGCAAGGAAAAACAATAAGGCAGCTCACCCCTTCTGTTGCAGTGCTATTTACAATGAAAACTAATGTACACACTATATACAAAACTCAGAAAAGCCGCAAAAATCTCAGGCACAAAAATCTCAGGTTTTGGAGGCCAGGGTCAGGTCTGCTGCTGCTGTCAGTGGCTGCCCCAGGACAACTGCTGGTGAGGGATTTGAAGAAGATCACATGGCCAGGGGACCAATCAGCAGCCGTCAGCTCATCATCTCTGGGATCTGCAAAGACTTAAAGGCACAGACAACAACAGCCACCAAAACAGATTATGGACAGGGCCATAACAACCATAATATCCTATTAGAGTGATTAGAACATGCTGTAAGTGTTACAGGTACTGCACTGCAGTGGTTTGTATCATATCTATCTAATAGACTCCAATTTGTGCATGTAAATGGAGAGTCCTCTTCACACACTGAGGTAATTATGGAGTTCCACAGGGTTCAGTGCTAGGACCAATTCTGTTTACATTATACATGCTTCCCTTAGGCAGCATCATTAGAAGACATAGCATACATTTTCACTGCTATGCAGATGACACCCAGCTCTATCTGTCCATGAAGCCAGATAACACACACCAATGAGTTAAACTGCAGGAATGTCTTAAAGACATAAAGACCTGGATGGCTGCTAACTTTCTGCTTCTTAATTCAGATCAAACTGAGGTTATTGTACTCGGCCCTGAAAATCTTAGAAATATGGTATCTAAGCAGATTCTTCCTCTGGATGGCATTACCTTGGCCTCCAGTAACGCTGTGAGGAACCTTGGAGTCATTTCTGACCAGGACATTTCCTTCAACGCACATATTAAACAAATACATAAGACTCCTTTCTTCCATTTGTGCAACATCTCTAAAGTTAGAAATATCCTGTCTCAGAGTGACGCTGAAAAACTACTTCATGCATTTATTACTTCCAGGCTGGACGACTGTAATTCATTATTATCAGGATGTCCTAAAAACTCACTGAAAAGCCTTCAGCTAATCCAAAATGCTGCAGCAAGAGTCCTGACAGAGACTAGAAAGAGAGAGCATATTTCTCCTGTTTTGGCTTCCCTTCATTGGCTTCCTGTTAAATCCAGAATTGAATTCAAAATCCTGCTCCTCACATATAAGGTCTTAAATAATCAGGCCCCATCTTATCTTAATGACCTTGTAGTACCATATCACCCTATTAGAGCACTTCGCTCTTGCTCTGCAGGCCTACTTGTTGTTCCTAGAGTATTTAAAAGTAGAATGGGAGGCAGAGCCTTCAGTTTTCAGGCCCCTCTTCTGTGGAACCAGCTTCCAGTTTCGATTCGGGAGACAGACACTATCTCTACTTTTAAGATTAGGCTTAAAACTTTCCTTTTTGCTAAAGCATATAGTTAGGGCTGGACCAGGTGACCCTGAATCCTCTCTTAGTTATGCTGCAATAGACGTAGGCTGCCGGGGGATTCCCATGATGCATTGAGTTTTTCCTTTCCAGTCACCTTTCTCACTCACTATGTATTAATAGACCTCTCTGCATTGAATCATATCTGTTATTAACCTCTGTCTCTCTTCCACAGCATGTCTTTCATCCTGTCTTCTTTCTCTCTCCCCAACCGGTCGCAGCAGATGGCCCCGCCCCTCCCTGAGCCTGGTTCTGCCAGAGGTTTCATCCTGTTAAAAGGGAGTTTTTCCTTCCCACTGTCGCCAAAGTGCTTGCTCATAGGGGGTCATATGATTGTTGGGTTTTTCTCTGTATCTATTATTGTACGATCTACTGTACAATATAAAGCGCCTTGAGGCGACTACTGTTGTGATCCGGCGCTATATAAATAAAATTGAATTCAATTGAATTCAATTAATTCAAGTTAATTGCTTTATCACTGAGCACAATTGCTGCTGCTATTTGTAAATCACTGAATTAATACATGCACATTCCTGCAAAAATCTCTCCAGAGCAGGTTGGATCCACAGAGGTGGCTGTGCTCCAGAGGCAGAGTAGGCCATTCGAAGGGAGGTGCTTCAATCCCTTTGTACGATAGGCTCTTGTTTCCATCCCAAAAATAAGTCTTGACAAAAAACTAAATGTGTGTGTTAATGAGAAATGCTGTATAAAATATTTTGAGAGCTCAAGTTAACCAGAAAGGTGCCCTATAAAAACTAGCCTTTATTCATCCGTTTATACATTAGCAGTAGTAACGTTTGGTAGTAAGAACCGAAAACCCTAAAAGTTACCTGGACAGCCCAAAAGCTTGTTTCATACTCTGGTCAGGAGCAGGTAAGGAGTTTCAGTTTTAAATCACCTTTAAATACCACATTTTCACTGTTTTTGAGGAATTGAGCTTGAACTTGAGGAATAACTGGGGAATAACTTTTACATGTGCAGCCGTATGCAGTTAATTTGGTAAATGTATAAAATATTTCAGTTTCATTCTCCTGCTAATTCACTTTTACACTGCTAGAAATATAGCTACAAGAACACACATACCAGAGTGTCACATTTTACTGATAATTACCATTTCATAATGGCTCCAGAGTATGTGGCCCTCATATGGATCATTTGAGATGGAAGAAGAGTCATATGATCCGTAAAACCCCCCTTTTAGATCGGTAATGACCAACTCTTTCATGTGACCTCGCAGGGAAAACGCAGCTTAGTAAGTTGATAACTAGATTCATGTGACCACTTATCCGGATCGACAAACTAGGGGTAAATGAATCCAGGTAACAAAAAACACGCCCTGGGTCTGCTGAACTTGCTTCATAGTACATGGCCCAGGTTATGTATTCAGCATAAGGGATTTGTAACCACTGACCGGAAGGCATCAACCCCAGCAGCTGACTAATTTCCGGCTGTAGCATAAATCTCCAGAGACCTCAATAAAGGAATAGAATAGAATAGAATAGAATTCAACTTTATTGTCATTGCACATGCACAGGTACAGGGCAACGAAATGCAGTTTGCATCCATCCAGAAGTGCTTTAGTGATATAGATATATTACAATATATATTAGCAATAATATAGATATGTGAGTATATTACAGAAATGGGTCTATTATGGTATGTTATAATGTACACGGTATGAAGTATGTTGTGAATATTCTATAACTATAAGTATGTACAGGCTGTAGTGAGTACAAGCTATGTACAGGATATGAACAGGATATAAATATGAAAAACTATACAGAATATGAAATGAAATAACTTTACAGAATCTGAGATATACAGCTATACAGAAATGGGAACTATGCAAGTTGTAAACAGTTGTAGGATTAAAGATTATCGAATGTACAGAATGATTATTTACACAGAGCTATACAGTAGTGCAGTTAAGATAAGTGAGGGTGTAGATAGTTTCTACAGAGGCTATATAAAGTGCTAGTGGTTGTGAGTGGTGGTTCAGTCCATGTTATTATTGTGTGTTTGAGGGTACAGTTGTCCATTGTGGGTGTGTGTATGTTCAGTCCATGTGTTAACGTGGGTCAGATGTCAGGAGGCAGAGTTCGGGAGTCTGACAGCTGTGGGGAAGAAGCTGTTCCGGTACCTGGTGGTCTTAGTCCGGAGGCTCCTGTGGCGCCTCCCAGAGGGCAGGAGGGTGAAGAGTCCATGTGATGGGTGACTGGGGTCTTTGATGATTTTCCCAGCCCTTTTCAGACACCGCTTCCTGTAGATGTCTTTTATGGCAGGAAGTGGTGCTCCGGCGATGCGCTGGGCAGTTTTCACGACCCTCTGCAACGCCTTCCGGTCCGAGGCAGAGCAGTTCCCGTACCAGACTGTTATACAGTTGGTCAGGATGGTGCAGTGATAGAAGTTCACCAGGATGTCTGAGGACAGGTGGTTCTTCCTCAGAGTCCTCAAGAAGAAGAGGCGCTGGTGAGCCTTCTTGACCAGCTTGGAGCAGTTGGTCGTCCAGGTGAGATCCTCGGAGATGTGGACTCCCAGGAACTTGAAGCTGCTCACACGCTCCACAGCCGTCCCCTTAATGTGGATGGGTGGATGTGGGTCAGCATTCCTCCTGTAGTCCACGATGAGCTCCTTGGTCTTCTCGGTGTTAAGCAGCAGGTTGTTTGTGTCGCACCACTCAGCCAGACGATCCACCTCCTCCCTGTAGGCGGCCTCATCGTTGTCACTGATGAGGCCAATCACCGTGGTGTCATCTGCAAACTTAATGATGGTGTTGGAACCATCAGCAGGTCTGCAGTCGTGGGTGAAGAGGGAGTAGAGGAAAGCGCTCATCACACAGCCTTGTGGTACACCGGTGTTCATTGTGATGGTAGATGAGCAGTGGTTATCCAGCCGGACATGTTGGGGGCGGTTGGTCAGGAAGTCCAGTAACCATTTGCAGATGAGGGAACTGATGCCCAGGTCTGTCAGTTTCCTGATGAGTTGTGAGGGGTGGATTGTATTGAACGCTGAACTGAAGTCTATAAACAGCATTCTGGCGTAGGTGTTGTTGTTGTCCAGGTGTGAGAGGACAGAGTGCAGTGCGATGGAGACTGCATCCTCTGTGCTCCTGTTCTGGCGGTATGCGAATTGGTGGGGGTCCAGGGTGGGGGGGAGACAGGATTTGAAGTGTGCTAGGACCAGTGCTCTAAGCACTTAGTGATGATGGGGGTGAGTGCTACTGGGCGGTAATCATTGAGGCAAGATGGGTTGGAGTTTTTGGGTATCGGGACGATGGAGGTGGATTTGAAGCAGGCCGGTACCACAGCGTGGGCCAAGGACAGATTGAATATGTCTGTCAGCACTCCTGCAAGCTCCCCAGAACACGCTCTGAGAACACGCCCGGGGATGCCATCAGGGCCTGCAGCCTTGTGGACATTGATCCTGCTCAGCACCGCTCCTACATCGGTGGGGGAGAGAGTCAGAGGTTGGTGGTCTGGCGTCATGTCTGCTTTGGTTGTGGTTGTGGGGTTCCCTCGCTCAAAACGAGCATAAAAGTTGTTGAGCTCGTTGAGGAAGGAGACATCAGAGGATGCGGGGGAGGGTTTGGTGGTCCTGTAGTCTGTGATGGTCTGGAGTCCTTGCCACATGCGTCGGGGGTTGGAGTTGGAGAAGTGTTCTTCTACCTTCTTTTTGTAATGGTGTTTGGCTTTTTTGATGCCCTTCTTTAGATTAGCCCTGGCTGTGCTGTAGGCGTGTGCATCTCCTGACCTAAAGGCAGTGTTGCGGGCCTTCAGGAGGAGACGAACATCCCGGTTCATCCAAGGCTTCTGGTTGGGGTACATGGTGATCCGTTTCTGGGTGGTGACACTGTCTGTGGTTTCGGAGATGTAATCCAGTACAGATGAGGCGTACTGGTCCAGGTCTGTGTGGGTGAACATATTCCAGTCTGTGTTTTTAAATCTGTCCTGGAGCGCTGCGTCTGTCCCCTCTGGTCACACTTTAATTGTCCTCACAGCAGGTTTCACACGTTGGATGAGTGGTGAATACCTAGGTGTGAGGAACAGGGAGAGATGGTCCGATTGTCCAATGTGGGGGAGGGGGGTGGCTTTGTAGGCTCCAGCCAGGTTGGAATACACGGTCTAAAGTCTTGTCTCCTCTGGTGTGGCAGGAGACATGTTGGTGGAATCTGGGGAGGACTGTCTTTAAGTTGGTGTGGTTGAAGTCGCCAGCAACAATAAAAGCAGCCTCGGGGTGTTTATTCTGGTGTTTGTTAATGGCTGCAGAAAGTTCTTTCATGGCCAACCTAGCATTAGCGTCGGGGGGTATATACACGGCAGTGAGTATGATCGAAGTGAGTTCTCTGGGGAGATAATAAGGTCTGCATTTGACCATTAAAAACTCTGCATTAGGTGAGCAGTGACACTCAGTAGTAGTGGAGTTCATGCACCAAGCATTGTTAATATAAATGCACAAACCTCCACCTCTGGTCTTGCCGGAGTCATCTGCTAGCCTGTCGGCTCGGTGTGTGTGGCGTCCTGCTAACTCGATAGCATTGTCCGGGCAGCTGTTGTTCAGCCATGTTTCGGTGAAAAACATGACATTTGCTGTATCACAACTGTAGGGTGTAACACATCTGTGTCCTCTGTTAGAAATAAACAGCTGGCCACATACCCGGATTAAAACTACTTTAGATTGCACAGAATTCACAGACAGCCAATATACTTTGGTCCACGCAAGACAAAAGACTCCATGAGCAAGAAGAAATTCTGCATGATTGTGTCTTGGGAAAGTTCTACCCATCCCTGACTTCAGAACACAGAATGGTCACACTGGCTACAGAATTAAATCCCTTCTTCAAACAGTTCCATGGGGCCTTTGATCTCAGTGTTTTTGAGAAATGGAATTTATGAAAAATGAAATATAACCTTATCCTTTCAGGACATACATGGGCTCCCAAAACCAGCCCTGATCTGCTGTGCAGTTTTTTGGCTCAAAGCTAATGCTAACTCATGCTATCACAGGTGTCAAACTCCAGGCCTTGAGGGCCGGCGTCCTGCAGGTTTTAGATGTGTCCTTGATCCAACACAGCTGATTTAAATTGCTAAATTACCTCCTTGACATGTCTTGAAGTTCTCCAGAGGCCTGGTAATGAACTAATCAATTGATTCAGGTGTGTTGACCCAGGGTGAGATCTAAAACCTGGCCTAGACATTGGCCCTCGAGGCCTGGAGTTCGACACGCCTGTGCTAGATGGAGAGCTTCTGGAAAGCTGAACATTTGCTGGGATTCCATTCTGCTGTGATGGGCCATTGGCGTCTTATCATCAAACAGCTTAACTGAATTCTACATATCAATATGTGGGAGAAAAGGCTTACACTAGCTGACATATGGTTAGGTGTTTAATAGATTTCCTAGAATAGGACCCAGATCAAAATGTAGGGTGGTAGAGAAGTAGGCAGTTTCAACACTGGTACAAAAACAGTATGTAAAGGATTTTTTTTTCAGTCTTTGCGTAGGATCTTTTCTGATTCTGTAAGGCAGATACCTGATTTATGTTACTCTGTCATTCCTAGTTCACTGATTACCAGAGCTATGTGATCCATGGCTGTTTGGTGGACAACCTGACTCTGGAGCGCTCCATTGCTTTGTTCAACGGCGTTTCACAATGGGTGCAGCTGATGGTTCTCAGCAAACTCACACCTCAGACCCGTGCAGAGGTCATCACAAAATACATCCATGTGGCACAGGTAAGCCAAGGAGGGCAGGCTCTACGCACAGCTCTTCCAGCTTTCACAAAGTATTTCTCTCCAAAACATATAGAAATAACAGGGTGACTCAGCACTGTTACAAAACCATACTATATAATTAAGTTTAAATTCCACATTCCACATAAATTCCAAATCTTAAACTCAAGATTTTTCTTTTGACTAGTCAAACAAATTATCGAGAAAAATGCAACAGTAAAATCTTACAGATTAGAAAAAACCCACTCAGCTAAAGTGGCAAAACAGCATCTTGGCTTTGCTCATTTGCAGTGCAGAGGCTCAGAGATGTTATGATAGTTTTTCCCCTAAACTGCCACCTTAAAGTCTAACATAGTAATACAGGGTTAGGCTACATTTAAAGCCACAGTTTCAGAAGCCAGAAGTTACTTTCAATTTATGTCTTTTTTAATATGCATTTTGGCCTCATAGTTGTTCTAATATAATATTTTTGTATTTATGCAGCAGTCTGCTACTTCCTGAGCCTTGTTCAGCTGGAGGTTTCTTCCTGTTAAAAAAGGAGTTTTTTTCTTTCCACTGTCCTTTGATTTGTCAAGGTTTTCTTTCTGATATTGTACCTTAACAATGTAAAGCACCTTGAGGCAACTGCTTTTTATTGTGTGAATTGAATTAAACTGAACTGAATTAATTTATGCCAGATACATTAAATTATAGCTAAGGCAGTAGATGTGAACTAAACTCTAACTCTGTCACTGAATGATGATTGGATTGGACTGACTGAACCTTAAGAGGCTAACATTTCACATATTTTCATCGTTTTTAAACCATTCAGTGAGCTCCCTATGGATAGTATAGTATATAGAAAGATAGATAGATAGTTTGTATCTAGGGGGAGAGATGGGCCCTGCATAAACAAGTAACCCGTTTAACTCTAAAAGGCACAGTGGTGTTATAGAATGTCCCCTTTTTTTTAAAAACAATGATAATTCTTCGTCAACCACATAACTGAAGTATGCCATCTGGAGGATGTAGGCTGAATATCATGCTGCTGTTTCTCTCACACATACCTGACATTTTTTATATGTTGCTGCCATCAAATTCAAAAGAAACTGGTTTTTCATGAGAGAGTAACATGTTTCAAATTAATGATATAAGAAATAATACTAGTGTTTGGTAAATGGACAGGTGTTTATGTAGCACTTTTCTTCTCAAGCTGAGCACTTAAAGGGCTTTTTGCTACAAGTCTTATTCACCCAGTCACACACAGGATTTGTAAAAAGAGAATGCAAATATACGTTCTTATTCTTAGTCTTCTTCTTCTTCTTCTTCTTATTATTATTATTATTATTATTATTATTATTGAGTTTGTTTCATCCAGGACGTATCTATTAAAATATGTCTGGTACAGCTTTGATCTCTTGTAGTTAAAAGTGAAAGTCTTATGAGAAGACAGACAATAACAGTTAGAATATGGATTGCACAGGCAGTCACCATTCAGATTTAATGGCCCTTCTGTGGATGAGTATGTTTAGCTGCCTTTAAGCCAGATTCTTCATGGTTCCACACTATGCAAAAAAATGGCTTCTTTAATATTTTTAATATTCTCTAATATTTCTCTAAAACAAACAATAACAAACATACAAAAAACACCGCAAAAAACAAATGCACTTGAGCTGTTGTTCAGTCATAAAAGCTCCCCATCATCAATATTTATGTTCCATATAGTGCACACTGTTAGAAAAAGCATCTTGAAAAAACGGTAATATTCCGGCAGCTGGGGCACCAAAATACGACCGTATAATTACAGAAAATAACTCCCGCATAAAAATACGGTCATTTTCAGTAATGAAAATAGAGTTTGTTGCGCTAATTTGACATGGGATTCTGCTTTTTCCAAGTGCTTTTAGACATTAAATTAGGAACATTTTAACGTGATCAAACAATGAAATTACCTATAAACAAGGTCACTGAATGTGGAAATATGAATCATAACACATAAATATACAGAAATATACAGTTGGTTTAAATAATAATTGATTGTATGCCCTGGGACAGACTGACAGAGGCGAGGCTGCCATATCGCACCATCGGCCCCTTTGGCCATCACTAGTAGGCGGTAGGTGAAGAGTCCTGACCACGGACACAACGGCGGACAGTGTCCGAGCCGGGGAGCGAACTGGCAACCTTCTGATCACAAGGCGAACTGCCAACTCTTGAGCCACGAACGGCCTAACTAGCAATGATAATAATACTTATGTGCTGTAACACAAGCTTATAGGGATCATGTTATATATAGCATTACATTTGAATTCAACAGTTCAAGCTTTCAAATAACAGACAGATATTTGTGAGTTCATGATACATTTGTGAATGTATTTTAACAATCTAAATATGCATATGTACAGACAGCTACATTTAATAATCATGACAATTATGTTGTATTACATTACAGTGATGTAACGTTAATTTACATTCAAAATGTGAAGTCAAAGTCTATTTACGTACTTTAATGATATTCTAGAAGAACAGAACATTACTGTAAAATGCAGTAAAATACCTTCATATTAGGGTTTTTTCCTACGGTCGCAGCCATACCCGCGACCTTGTTGTTAGTTCACATTCATTGGCCGATGCTTAGCGACATATTATTTATATTTATTGCAACTCCTACCTCTACATTTCTTTTTCAAAATATATAATTAGCACAGCGTGTCCGTGCAATGTTTTACATTGTGGCATGCAGAGAAATCTTAACAAAGAAGCTCACAGAGAGAGATTGAACTTGTTATTTAACCCCAAGCTGGTGGGGGGAGCGCTTTATTAAAACACTTGCGGTGCTACAATGTGCCTCAAGGTTCAACAACAGCACCACAGAAGTCACTCATGGTATAGCACTCTCTCTACCAAACAACAACTGTCAGTGACGCTGCACCACTGCGTAAACACAACATTCAAGATAACAGTTAAAAGTAACGTAACCATAAACAATAAAACAAGAACATCTAAACAGCAGCTCATGTCCCAAGGCATGATGGGAGACATTTCTGGATTTCTGGATATTTTTACAATCTGAATATGCATATGTACAAAAAAATATATTTAAAAAACAAGTAAATTGTGTTTTATTACATTTACAGTGATGTTATGTTATTTTACATTTGACGTGTCAGATCACAGTCTACTTATGTAAATGTAATGATATTCTAGAAAAACAGTACACAACTGTAAAATACACAGTAAAATAATTTGACATTACTATTTACAGTTTACTATTACAGTGCAGGATATGGTTCTTTCTGTCTGTGTTCTAGGCAAAGAGCTTCTCCATTACTCTTCCATTTGTATTGAAGGATGGATGCATGCCCTAATAATCTGCCCTGTCCTTTCTCCTACCAAAGTAAAGGCTGTCTACAGAAAGGGTCAAGGATGAATCTACTTAACACACTGCCATAATGACATGCTGCACAGAATATTGTGTGCTGGTTTTTAAGATGGCTTGGTCAGCTTCAAGTGCAAATGTTCTCATTTTGTAAGCATGCATATTGTAACATATTGTTATGTTATGTAATGCTGAATTGAAAAGTAAATATTGACTGGGCTCCATGCAGCAGACTGGGACTCATCAAAAGCTTATGATGGCTTGGTTTGGATTTGGTTTTATTCACATAGCCATTTGTCTCTCATCTCAGCATTATTAGATTATTAAAATAAAGTAAGTTTTTACAATTACTCTGATAATCATAGTGGTAGCAAAGCTTTCTTCTTCAGCTATTGTCACCAATCTAATATGTCATTGGAGACTGGTGCAGTGATAATGAGCTCTAGTATTCATGTACTGTGGTTTCAGAAAGGAGTCAGCTTAATTTGTTGGTAAGCTCTTAGATTAACATCCCCTCCACAGTCCATAAAAAAATTAAATAAAGTTTTTCAGTGTTTTTGAATTTTAATTAAAAAACGAAACAATAATTGAATAAATTGCCACACTCCAAACTAGCACACCAAGGACCAAAAGCAAGGCGCTAGGCCACCTCTTTAGACAATAAACAGTGATCTTCAACATGTCTGTCTCTGGTCATCAGAAACTCCTTCACCTGCAGAACTTCAACACTTTGATGGCGGTGGTGGGGGGCCTGAGCCATAGTTCAATTTCTCGCCTAAAGGAGACTCATTTATATTTGGCTCCTGAAGTAGTCAAGGTAAGTCAGTGCCAGTCTTTTGTATGTAGATTCATTTATGATTACTACACAGTTACAGGTGATTCAGTGGAAATGTATTTTCTTAGCAACAAGCCTTTACCCTGTTTCATTAAGGAATTTGTACTGCAGCGCGGTGGCGCTGTGATTAGAACTGTTAACTCACAGCAAGAAGGTCCTGATTTTGGTTCCACCACCTGGCCTTTCTCCTTGGAGTTTTCATGTTCTCCACATGTTTGTATGGGTTCTGCCTGGGTATTTGGCTTCCTTCCATAGTCCAAAGACATGGATAACTTAAACTTTTGATTTGCTTGTGAACATGGTGTACCCTTTACCGTTTGCTGCTTCTTGCCACAGATCTGGAATGAGATGACAGAGCTGGTCTCTTCCAACAACAATTACTCTTGCTACCGAAAAGCCTTCAATGAGTGCCAGGGATTTAAGATCCCAGTACTGGGTGTGCACCTAAAGGACTTGATTGCAGTGCATGTGGTGTTTCCTGACTGGATTGGTGATGGTAAAAAGGTGAACCTCGTGAAGATGCATCAGCTTTACATGACCTTCAATGAGCTGGTGTCCCTGCAGAGTGCGGTGGCCCAAGTTGAACCCAACATGGACCTCATCTACCTACTAACGGTGAGGGATTACCACACATGGATTTGAAATGTCACTGTCCAGCTAATTGTGCACACACAAAGGACTCTTTCAAGAGGTTAAGGAAAAATAGATAATTTTATTTTCTAAAGACCCTGCTTCATTTTCTTCACTCTTGTTTGTTTCTGTCGCTTGTTGTTGTTTTCGACTTTTTTTTCATCAGTCAAATCAGGTTCATATATGATAAGAAGCTCCTTGAGAATATTGGCTTGTTGTCCTCGTTACCTAGTCTCAGAAAGGATTTGTAGAAGCTCTTTTTTGCAGTTTATGGCTTGTTTTTTACTACAGGAACTTGCACTTTAAACAAAAGGTCACTTTACAACCCTCAATTGTTCTTTGACTTTTTGAAGCTTATTATACCGCAATCCTTTTATTTTTCAGCTTTCGTTAGATCTGTATTATACTGAGGATGAGATTTATGAGCTGTCATTGCTAAGGGAACCCCGTAACTCTAAATTGGTAAGTTTTAGTGTAATTATAACCACTGCTCAGACATACTTTCATCAAAGACTTTCACCAACTAAAAATCTTCTTTTGGACAATTTCAAATTTTTCTTTCTACCATTTATCACACAGGGCAGAAAATTAAACACCCTTTTGCCTTTGTATTCGGTTTAATTGAATTCAATGTTATTTATATAGCATCAAATCACAACAACCGTTTCCTCAGGTGCTTTATATTGTAAGGTAAAGACCCTACAATAATACAATAATACAAACAGAAAAAAAGTGCTTTGTAAGATCCTGTTGTCTTGATGTGAATATTTGGTGGGTCCTGTTTGTCTAAGTCTCGTCCTTCTGCACAGCCTACCTCTCCAACAACTCCCAACAAGCCATTGGCCCCACTG